>NC_050574.1:119640909-119940909 GCF_011100635.1 Trichosurus vulpecula | reverse complement strand
GCCTCAGAGGGCAAAACTAGGAACCATGAGTGGAAATTGGAAAGGGGCAATTTGGTGGTTTTAGTGCTGTCCCTAAGCGGAATGGAATATTCTAAGAGGCTGTGAATTCTCCCTCCATGGTGGTCTTCAGGCAAAGACTGTATGACAACTTCTCTGACATGTGGTAGGGTGAATTCTTTTTGAAACAGAGGTTAGATCAGCTGGCACCAAGGGTCTGACATTCCTTGATTTGAATAAATCCCTGGGAGATAACTTGTTACAGAAGGTTCTTTGATTCAATGTTTTGCTGCACTGACTCAAATGTTGTGTTGATTGTTTACTGAGTATAAAAACAAACAAACAAACAAACCCCAGAACAACATTTGATTCAGTGCAGCAAAACATTGAATCAAAGAACCTTCTGTAACAAGTTATCTACCATGGATTTATTCAAATTATAAAAAATTCTTTGAAAACTGCAACAGTAGAGATAATTTTATTGGGATTATAAATATATAATTGACCCTCTGATTATAAATATCAAGTAGGGCATAAATAGTAAAATATATGATTACCACTTGCCTTATCGTGGAAGGTGCTAAGACTGGTGAATAGGGATTCACCATAGATGGTGGAGTCTTTCAGATGCTTCTGTTTACAGATGACCTTAAGCCGATTGCATTAAGTCCTGGGATTTTGCAGAAGCTATTACACATTACTGATCATTACTCAAAAGAAGCTGGTCTAACTATTCACACAAGACAAGACAAGTGGATAAAGAGTGACTATTGTTTTTGCCATGAATGCAGTTGGAAGGACAGCATATATTTTTGGAAATACATTGTAAATAGATTCTAAACTAGGTTACACGTTGAACAGGGAGAAGAGAATGAGATGCATTATATTTGGAAAAGTGAAATACCTAGTGCTTTGGGTGGCCATAAGCTTTTCCCTAACATAATATTCAATCAATGAATCAACTGATAAATAAGCATTTATTAAGTGTCCATGATGTGTCACACATGGTACTAAGTGCTGGGGATACAAAGATAAAAGTAAAACAATCTCTGCCATCAGGGAATTTTTATTCTAATGGAGGAGATAATATGTATATAAATAAATGCATAGAATATATACTTATATCCACATATAATGAACACAAATTAGTTTTGAGAGATAGTGCCCTGCAACTTTGGGGAGGGGGGTTGTTGTGGATCAGGTAATGTTTGATCTAAATCCTGAAGGAAACTGGGTATTCTGAAAAATGGAGGCAAGGAGAGAGTGCATTCCAGGCATGGAGAATAGAAAGTAAAAAGACACAGAGGTAGGAAATTGAACAATATGTCAGCAATAAAGCAAATAGGATAATATGGCTTGATTAAAGAGTACATGGATGTAACAACAAGCACCTTAGCATATCTAGGATGGCCTGCTAGCAGGTTCTTTGATCTGCTTTTAATGGAAAACAATTTTAAAGGAGTCAACAATCTTCTTTAATTACATTTACTAGTTCAGGGGAAAAGTCAGCCCCCTGACCATCAGAGAAAATATAAGCAGAGAAAATACAAGCGGAGAAATTAGACCAACAGACAGAATTCTGACTGCCTGAATTAAAGCAATATTGCTATACACTTTACATACACCACTGGATCAAGAGAGCCTTTACATCTGAGCAGTTCAGGAGCTCTGAACATATGGCTACTCAGAGTCTCAACCAGGGAATCAAAAGATCCTTCTCATAAGTGAACCCTCAAAGCAAAATACCAACTCAGAGTATATATACACTTCTCAGAGCTAGAAGGCATCACAACCCTCGTGACTCAGTGCCTAAGTGGAAATTAGCAAAAGATGTCAAAGCCTTCCTACAAGCAAGCGTCCTCTAAGCAAGCTTCCCTTAATGGGCTCTACATGAGGCCTGTTAATGAGTGGGGAAGATCTTATACCCTATTAACCTTACAATGGAATACAAAAAAAGAATGTAAGCTCCTTGGGGGCAGGAACTATTATTTTTGCTTGTATTTGTATCCTCAGAGCTCAGCATAATACCTGGTACTAGAAAGCACTTAGGAAAATAAAAAGCAGAGTGTATGGAGGGGAGTAATATCTAAGAAGACTAGAAAGATAAGAAGTAACTGGGTT
The DNA here is from genome assembly GCF_011100635.1 of Trichosurus vulpecula. Classification (NCBI taxonomy): domain Eukaryota; kingdom Metazoa; phylum Chordata; class Mammalia; order Diprotodontia; family Phalangeridae; genus Trichosurus; species Trichosurus vulpecula. The sequence continues at coordinate 119,938,791 of NC_050574.1, read as the reverse complement.
GTGAAGAGATTTTACATTTGATCCTAGAAGTAACAGAGAGCAAGTAGAGTTTATTGAGTATGGAGGTGACATGGTCAGTTATGTGATTTAAAAAAAAAATTACTTTGGCCTCTGTGTGCAGGATGAATTGGAACAGGAAGAGGCTTGAGGTAGGGAGACCAAGTAAGTCCAGACAGAAGGTGATATGGATTTCAGCCAGCATGGTAGCTATGTGAGAAAAGAAGAGGGGACATATGAGAGAGACATTGTAGGGACAGAAATGGCAAGATTTGGCAGCTGACTGCATATGTGGGAATGAGAATGAGGAGTCAGGAATGACATTTAATTTGCAAACCCACTGTGACTGAAAGAGATGAGTTTCAGAGGAATAACAATGAGTCCATTGAATGTAGATAGTTTCTTCAATGTGTTTGAGAAGGAGAGGGGCTTCCCTGTCTTGGATGATAGTTAGCAAACTTAGAGGGATCTAGTGTAGAAGATGGAGACAGGTGGGCTAAATGACTATTTGACTCAGCTTTTGTTGATTGGGTGGACCCAAAATGTAGTCGATAACATCTTTATATCAATTTTAAGGAAGGTTTCTGTTGGAGTAACCCACCCCATGCTAGATCTGTCCTTGGTCCTGAGCTATAAAAATGTTTGTATAATACTTGAATAAAGTCATAGGTGACCTGCTTTATAAAGTGTGCAGATGGCATAAATCTAGGAGGCATAACTAGCTTACTGGCTATTAACACACCATGATGAGGCAACAAAGGGTGATTTTAATGTTTGTGTGCAACTATCCTAAAATAATTTGAACGCACACAGGTCTGTGATCTCATTCATTTGAAGATCCTCCCCCTTCTCCCCCCTTGCCCTGTGATGCAGTCTGCAAGCCATTCAGGCCTGCTCCTCCTATGCCACTCTTATCTGTATCCTCCTTATATAAGTTTGACACTGGGGGGCAGGTGGGATGGGGAACTCACAGGTTCAAGGTCTTCCTTGATTTCTCCCAACATTGTGAGGATGTCAGTGAAGCATGCTATCTGTGCCATTCTTCATTTTTTGTCTTCCCATCTTCTCTTCTCTAATGACATTTTTTACTCCTCTTCTCTTTTAAAGTCCCTTGTTGGTTGTTTGTTACAGCCTGTTCATACGTATCATTGCCTTCTGTGTGATATTCATGTTTAATCCTTTGGAGACTGCAGTATTCATATCTTCCTTACAAACAACATTGGTAGGATTTTGTTATTAAAAAGATGTCTTTGTTTCTGTAGGAACTTCTGTGACATTAAAAGGGCTCTGCAATTTCCCAAAGTCAAGTCAGCTCACTTTCTTCCTCTTATGCAATTCTGGGCCCAACTCACTGTCCGTATGTACTTTCTGTCCCTGATGAAAAAGCTCTATACAGTGCCTATCCAAATGTATTTTATTAAGTGGATAATATAAATTCTTCATCCACTTGTTCTTTCCTGTGTGGCTGATCATGCCAAATTCTTTTCATTGATTACAAATCTCTTCCAGGAGGTTCGGCTGTGTCTCAGAGCTTGATGTAACTAGGGTGAAGTATTCCACAAACAGGAACATCTGGAAGACTTGACCATTCAAAGGGAATCTCTATTCAATTTGGACTCTGAACTAGTCCTCCTTCATCACAGTGGCAAACAACTTTCATAAGCATACATCCCCCTGTTTTCTGCCTCACCTGATGCAGTCAGATGCTTTTTAAATTTTGTTATTATATCTTTCAAGGAATCTGTAATGATTTTTAAATATGAATAAGAAACATCTAATTGAAAAAGAGCCTTATGTAATGTTTTCTTTTTTGTTGTTCAGTTGTTTTTCAGTAATGTCTAATTCTTTGTAACCCCATTTGGGATTTTCTAGGCAAAGATACTGCTATTTCCTTCTCAGCTCATTTTAGAGATGATGAAACTGAGGCAAATGGGGTTAAGTGACTTGCCTGGGGTCACACAGCTAGTAAGTGTCTGAGGCCAAATTTGAACTCAGAAAGATAAGTCTTCCTGACTCTAGGCTTGGCACTCTATTCATGTGCCACTTAACTGCCCTTTTCTCTAAATACACTTGATCTAACTGGTTATTCTTCTTGTTTTTGTTCTCTTTGGTGTCATTTTTATTTCCCCTATAAGCATATCTGGGTCTTTGGTATTAGGGCCCAAGTGTGGGAGTTATACTGTCCTTGATGGTAAAAACAATTTAATAGAATAATCTTTGCAAATCTTTTCCATTTTTCTTCTCTTTGTTGTCTTCTACTTTCTTCTTTAAGTGCCCTTGAGATGGCTTAGCTTAGTTGAATCTCTTGCAAAGTTTTCTTTTTAAAAATTCTGAATGTTAAAAATGCTAAATCAACTTATTTCTATATACATGGAGATAGGCGGAGGCAGGGGGGAGAAGTTGAAGAGGGAGGGCAAAGCTGACTTTAAATTGGTTTTACCCCCAACTTTTTTCTGTCTTGTGAGATGATACTGCTTATAAGGTGGACTTCAGAAAAACCTGGAAAGACTTGCATGAACTGATGTTGAATGAAGTGAGTAGAACCAGGAGAACACTATGCACAGTAACGGTAACATTGTGTGATGATGGGCTTTGTTAGACTTACCTCTTCTGAGCAATGCAATGATCTAAGACAATTCCAAAAGAGTCATGATGGAAAACGTTAGCCACATCCAGAGAAAGAACCATGGAGTCTGAATGCAGATTGAAGCATACTATTTTTTCTTTCTTTTGTTGTTTTTTTTTATTTTTTCTTTCTCATAATTTTTCCCCTTTTGTTCTGATCCTTCTTTCACAACATGACCAGTGTGGAAATATGTTTGATATGATTGTGCATGTATAGCTTATATCAGATTGTGTGCCATTTGGGGAGGGTGGAGTGGAAGGAGAGGGGACAATTTGGTACTCAAAATCATATAAAGGAGAATGTTGAAAACTAAAAATTAATTAATGAATTTTTAAAAAATGAGATGATACTTCTCATAATTATCTATATTTCTTTATAAGATTTTACAGATGAGTCAACAATGAAACATGGCTTCAAAAAAAAGCTATTGTGAACCTATGCATCATTAATAGAGGCATACTGTCTAGAGAAAGGTATTATTAATCCTAATGCCCTTTACTCTGATTGTACTCTATTTGAAGTATAGCGTTCAGTTCTGAGCCCTTCATTTTACGAGGGGCTCTGACAAATTGAACCATATTCCAAAGGTATGTGAATAGAATTTTTTTGAAGGACTGGATACCATGCTGAACAAGAATTGACTGAAAAAAAGATTAAGAATATTTAGCTACAAGAAGAACAGACTTAGAAGGGAATTGTGTATTAAAAGGGCTGTAACGTAGAAGAGAGACAAAATTTCTGCTTGGCCCCAAAGAACAGAACTAGAACAATGAATAGGCAGAAGTTGCAGAAATGTAGGCTTGCTATAAGGAAACACTTTGTAACAATTAGAGGAAGGAAGGAAGGAAGGAGGGAGGGAGGGAAGGAAAGAAAAAAAGGAAGAAGGAAGGAAAGTAGGAAAGAAAGAAAGAAGGGAGGGAGGAAGAAGAAAGGAAAGAAGAAGGAGTGGAGGGAGAAAATAAACATTAAGTGTCTACTATATGCCAGGCATCGTGATAACCACTTTACAAATATTATCTTATTTGAGCCTCACAGTCATGAGGAAGGTGGTGTTCTTATCACCATTTGCCATTGAGGCAAACAGAATACATTCCTCCTCACTAGGATTCTTCAAGCAGAAGTTGGATGACTACTTGTTAGAGAGGTTGTATAGGAGATTACTATCCAGGAACAAGTTAGACTAGAAAACCTTTGAGGCTTCTTCCGACTCTGAGTTCTGTGATTCTATGTGAATGTCCTGGAATGTCCACAGGGAATTTAAGAGACCTGGGCCATCCCTAGTATGTGCTACCCAGTAGAGTCTCTCTCTGATTTCACATTACTTTCCTTCATGTTGAAGAATTCCAGTCAAAATGGCTTTTGTCAGTTCCTTGTACATGATGTTTCACCTCCCCCACAATGGCTTTGTACATTCTGTCCCTTGTGCCTCCTCACTTCCATCTCTCAGAATCTCTTATTTCCTTCAAAGCCAGGAGAGAGCTCAAGAAAGCAGTTGGTGGCTCAGTGGATAGAGCACTGGGCCTTGACTCAGAAAGACCTGAGTTTAAATCTGGCCTCAGACACTTGCTAACTGTTGTGACCCTGGGCAAGTCACTTAACTACCATCTGCCTCAGTTTTTTCAACTGTAAAATAGGGATAATAATATTTACCTCCCAAGGTTGTTGTGAGGCTCAAATACGATAATATTTGCAAAGCATTTAGAATAATATCTGATGCATAGTAGGCACTTAATAAATGCTTTCTTTCTTCCTTCCTCAGCTCCTGATCCCTCAGTTATTAACATACTCTCCCTGAAATTACTTTTACAATTCCATTGTATTGCTTGTGGACATGTTGTTTCTCCTAAATAGACTGTAAGCTTCTTGGGGGCAGACACTGTTTGGTTTTTGCTATGATCATTGGTACTTAAGACATATTTGTTGAATGAATGAGAGTGAATGAAACGGTACAGTAAATTTTAGAAAATGATGGAAGGAGTTTGTGGAATGTGACCTGGCCCAAGGGGTCAGGGATTTTCATTTGAATATCAGTTTCTTTGCCAAAATGTCATATGACCTTGGATGAGTCACTTCATGTCCCCATGCCCTATGTTAAGGAGTTCAGCAACTCCTGTCCAAGAACAAACTCTAAAAGCTTTAGAGAAAGACTCTTTAGTGACTCCTAGTTTTCACCATATTTCTAGGCTGTTCCCTTCTGTCTCTTATTAAATTCCAGCCACAGTTCCCAAACAAGATTTCCCCCCAGGAATCTGTCTGCTTCTAGTAGTTTCCATGCTCTCCCATCCCCTGTCTGGGGCAGAGGAATGACTTCCACACCAGGCTCTGTAATCACTACCAGGAGGTGCAGGCAACCAGGATGCCGAGCCAGAGCTACCTCCAGCGGGTTAGACTTGGCTTTGTAATGTGGAAACAAAAAACTGAGGTAGGGAGAAAAGGAGGGAGAGACAGAGAGTTAGAGACAGAGAGTCTGAGACAGACACAGAGAGTTAGAGAGAGGCAGAGAAATAGACAAAGAGTTGCAGAGGGAAACAGATTGAGAAACTAAAGTCAGAGACAAAGACACAGAATGTGAGAGATAGACCATTAGAGACAGAGAGTCAGAGAAAAACATCAAGAAAAACAGAGACAAAGAGGGTGGAGATAAACAGAGAAAGACAGTAAAAGACATGGTGAGAGGCATAAAAGAGAAGGAGAAACAGAGAAAGAGGGGATATAGAGTGAGATGGAGAGAAGCCAAAATAGACCAAGAGCAAGAGAAAAATAGAGAGGCAGAGAGAATTAAAAGAAGGGAGACAAACAGAAATGTACAGGGGATTCCAGTTCACATACAGGGCAGACTGGACACTCTTAGATTCTGAAAGGGAGGAGCAGTCAGGGACCTTTCCCATTCCCCCTCCCCCCATGTCTTCCTCTACCCATCTCCTAAGATGTCTGAACTTTTCCAGTTGCCCAGTCAGTGAAATGGAGGGGGAATGGTTGGGAACTAGGGTCAGTCTGAGACAGCTTACTCCAGGGTTTCTCATAGCAATGAGTGATAGGGCTATGAAGAAACAGGGACCTGTACTAACCCTGACTTCTGTTCTTGTCCCTTCCAGCCCCTAATTCATCAGCCCGCACCATTCCCCTATCTCCCCCCAACGCTCAACTCTAGGATTCAGTGAGAGCTCATATATTGTGGCCAATCTGTGAACATCTGGGGCAGAAGAAGTCAGACCTAGGGGGGCAATTTGCACCATAGCATGTCAGCCCAAATGCTGAAGTAGAACCAACCTTAGCTATGGAGGGAATAGGAAGCAAAACAAAAGGGAACACAACCAAAAAAGGTAACAAAAAGTGTGGTAGGAGAAGGGAAAGAGACAAAGCAAAACAAAGGGAAACAAACTTGACAAGAAGTGTACAAAGTAGGACATGAAGGGACGGGGGGAGACAGAGGGGGAAGCAAAGCATCGTGAAATGCATGATCGGATCTTGGTGTTCTCTCAAGTCTCCTGGTTCTGAGATTCTTTAGTTCTAGGCAGAAGGAAAGCAAACAGATGGCATCTGTGAATGCCCCACCCCTTGCCTTTCCCAGGGAGCTCTCAGAAAGCAGAACCCGGGAGAGAAGACCTGAAGCTCCCTTGTCCCAAACCCAGCTGAATCTTCTCCCTGTGGGGAGAGGAGATATCTGGAGTGGGGATGGGTAGCAAGGCAGGGAGAAGTCCTGAATCACATTCCCAAGGTAGCTAGTCTCAGGCCAAGGGGATTCTCAGAGGACAGTGGTCTCTTATTTGAAATCTCCCTATCTCCCACCCCAGGAAAGCTTGAGTTCTGTTCTGGGCGCCTGCCCACCTCATCCACAGACCATCTTTCAAGGGAAAGAGGTGGGGAAGGTAAGAGCACAAAGACAGCTGCAGTGTAGCAGAAGGAGCTGGTTTTGGAGTCAGAAGTCAGGAGTCAGAAGACCCGGGCTCTCATCCCAGATCTGCTACTTATTATTTGGGTAACTCTGGGTGATACATTCTAGCTCTCTGGGATGTAATTTCCTCCTTGGTAAAATAAGCGGCTTGGTTTAGATGGCCCCTTCCAGTTCTAAAAATTTTGTATGGTAGAAAAAACTTTGGAATGGGAGTCAGGAGTCCTGGACTCTTGTTTTGGCTCTGCCATTAACTTGCTATGTGATTTTAGACAAGTTGCTACTCCTCACTGAGCCTCATGCAGACCATTATCTAAGCATAAACTGAGAGGGTTTATGCTAGATAATCTCTTAAGGTCTGCTATAGCTTTAAATCCTATGGAATTTCTCTGGGGTCTGGGGTTAGGCCCTGGCTGATGCAAGGTCTTTGGGAGGCTGTCCTGATGTTTCCTGTACTCATTAGAGCAGGAAGTATCCCTGGACTTCCTGCCCCCCCTTTTTTCCTAGAAATCCCCTGGCTTTGATGTCCCAGCTCTCCCGGGCTAAAGTAGCTGTGCCTGGGACATCCCCATGCTGGGGATGGGAGGTATAGTCACCCATAGACTTGAGCCTTGCCCCTGGGCTTTTATAGCTTCAGTCCTCACAGACAAGAAGTCTCTGAAAGAGCTAAAAAGACTATTTCTGGGCTTGGGTTTCCTGAGGCACCATGGTGTAGTGGCGGATAGAGTGCTGGCCTTGGAGTCAGCCAGACTAGGGTTTGAATCCTGTCTCACATACATACTAGCTATTGGATCCTCGGTAAGTCACTTGGCTTCTCTGGGCCTCAGTTTCCTTATCTGTGAAATGAAGACATTGAATTTGATGACCTCAAAAAAATTTTCTTAGTCTTGATCTTGATTCACAGTAAAACAGAGATACTAATACTTTCCTTCTCTTTGAGGCTCCAATGAGGTCATGGATATGAAAATGCTTCATAAAACATAAAGCTTTATATTATTATTATATAACATCTAGGGAGCCCCTTATTATACAGTCTTCACACTTAAAGTCTCCATAAAAGCTACCCCTACAGGTTCCAGGTCCCCTACTGGCTCACATACACTCAAAAATCTAACATAGCTCATGAGCCCCTACCAATGTGTTCACTTTTTACTAGTTTGCCAGAAGACACAATTAGTTTAAATCAAATGAATTTGATGAAATAGCACAGTAATAACATCACAAAGAAAAACTACCCTAACCCCGCCCCCCCAATTCCTCAATTTACTCCTTTGCCATAATTTATTCCTCCACTTTACCTCAGCTACACACAGAGAAGATGAGACCCTTGATCTTGCTCAAGTCATGCCCTTGATGGTTACACCCTTGATGACTCTCAGCTGTTACACTTCTCTGTTAATGAATTCTGAATTCCTCTTATCTTTCCCTTAACTATTGTCATTCCATCTCTCCATATGCCTTGCAAACCCTAGTCCTATCCTTTGTCCTCACCATGAGGACATTCCCTTCACCTTTCAGTTCTTTTCCAAGCTATTACCCTTTTACTCTCCTCCCTTACCCATCTCGACCACTTGGTGAACTAACTCACCTCCATACTATCCTCTATAGTAGAGTCCCTCATCTACCTCACTGCCCTAGGGGTGATCCTACCTTGTTGTGTCCCAGTCTTAGATTAGTCCCATCATCCATTGCCTTCACCCATGTTTATTAGCTGCTGATTAAGGCTAGAGAAAAAAGATCATAAAACCACGGCGACTGAGTTCATCGTAAACTTGCTGCATTATCTCAATGGAGCCCTCACTATGCAAGGCAATTCTTTTACACATCCCTGATCGGTTCACTACCCCACACCCCACAGCAACTCTTGCAAACTTTTCATTCCTCCCTAGAATCTCCCATAGCTCCTCTTTCTCCCACCTTCTCAGCTGACAACCTTGCCTCATATCTATCTCACTGAAAAAATGGAGACCATTCTCTGAGAGTACTTAATTCTTCCTCTTCTTCATTTTAGGTCACTTAGAAGTCTCCCCCTCTCCCTGCATCCTCTTTCAACCTTGCTTCTCATCTTCTCATCAAGGAAAACCCCTCTACATATATAAGTGACCCCATTCCATCCTGTCTTTTCCTGCTTCTTCTGTCATCTCAATTTTCTCACTTTCTACTGGCTGCTCCCTTCCTGCCTGCAAACATACCAATGTCTCCCCCATCCTCAAAAACTCCTCACTTGATCCATCTGTTCCTACCAGCTAACATCCCATCTCTTTTGCCTCTTGTGACTGAGTGTCTTGAAAAGTTTGTCTACGATCAATGCCTCCACTTTCTTTCCCCTTACTCTCTTAACTCTGCAGTCTGATTTCTGACCTCATCATTCAACTGAAACTGCTCTCTCCAAAGTTACTAATGATTTCATTGTTAAATCTAATAGTCTTTTCTCAGTACTCTTCTAACTTGATCTCCATGCAAACTTTTACACTGTCAATCACCCTCTTCTTGAAATTCTCTTCTCCTTAGGTTGTTGTGACTCTGGTCCCTCCTGGTTCTCCTCCTTCCTGCATGGTCACTCCTTTAGTCTTGTTTGCTAGATTTTCATCTAGGTCATGTTGGCTGGCAGGTGTCCCCCAAGGTTCTGTCTTGGGCCTCTTCTTTTCTCCCCCTATATTTTTCTACTGGGGCAGTTAAGTGGGATTAGGATGGAGCACTGAGCCTGGAGTCAGAAAGATTTGAATTGGAATCCAGCCTCAGACTCTTACTGGTTGTAGGACCCTGGGCAAATCGTTTAAGCCCTATTTACCTCAGTTATTCATTTGAAAAATGGGGGCGCTCTGGAGAAGGAAATGGCAAACCACTACAGCATCTTTGCCAAGAAAGCCTAGAGTCAGACACGTGTGAACAACAACATACTTTCTACTATACTAGTGATCAGATCAGATTCCATGTGTTCAACAATCTTTTCTATTCAGATGATTCTCAGTTCTATTTATCCAGCCCTAGTCTCTCCGCTGACCTCCAGTGCCACATCACAAACCGCTTATTGGACATATTGAACATAGACATCTCAAACTCAACGTGAGCAGAACTGAACTCATCATCTCCCTCTCCCCAAGTCTTCCCCTCTTCCAAACTTTCTTATTATTGTTGAGGCCACAACCACCCCCCCACACACACAATCACACAAGCTCACAACCTAGGTGTCATCCTCCACACTTCCTCATTGTCTCTTCCTCCCCTATATCCAATAAGTCACCGAGTTCTGTCAATTATTTCTTTATAACATCTCTCTAATCTTCTCTTCGATGTTGGATCAGGTTCTCTTAGGTCTATGGCAATAGCCTTCTGGTGGGTCTCCCTGCCTTAAGTGTCTCCCCACTCCCTCACCATTTCACTCCATCATCTACTATGAAAGTAATCAAAAACTCTTCCTAAATTACAGCCCTGGCCACATCACTCCCCAGTTAAGCAAATTCCAGTGGCTCCTTATGTTCTTCAGGATCAAAATCTTCTGTTTGATTTTTATAGCCCTTCCTAACTGAACTCCTTCCTGCCTTATCAGTCTTCTCACACCTTACTCCCTTCTGTATACTCTAAATCCAGTGACACTAGCTTCCTTGCTATTCCTCAAACAAGACATTCTATTTCCTGATCCCAGGCATTTTCACGGGCTTTTTTTGGTTTTTGTTATTTAATCATGTCCAACTCTTTGTGACCCCGGTTGGGTTTTTGGGTTTTTTTTGGGCAAAGATACTGGAGTAGTTTGCTATTTCCTTCGTCAGCTCATTTTACAGATGAGGAAACTGAGGCAAAAAGGGTTAAGTGACTTGCCCAGGGTTACACAGCTAGTAAGTATCTGGAGGAGAGAATAAGGCTGGTGACTTTGTACAGCCCTGACTCACTTGAATGCAGTTTACCTGCATATCATGACATCACCTTCCCCATGTCGTGGTCCTCTTTGAGAATGAAGAAAAAACAACAATGATGATGACAACGACCATCAGTCTAATGTCACATTTGAACTCACATCTTCTGACTCAATCCAGGCTCTTTATCCACTGTGCCACCTAGCTGCCTCCTCACTGGCTCTTATCCCATTCCTAAAACTGTTCCCTGCCCCTCATCTCTACTTCCTTACTTCCCTGACTTTGTTCAAATCCCAGCTAAAACCCTACCTTCTGCAAGAAGCTTTTCCTGGTCCTCCTTAGTGCTAATGCATTTCTGCTTTCCCTCTGTTGAGTTTCTCCGATTTAGACGGTCTATATCTTACCTGTACGTAGTTGTTTGCATGCCTCCTATAGTACTCCCTAGGAATGCTACTGGGTTGTTGGGGGTTTTTTTTGTTTGTTTCTTCATATCTTCAGTGTTTTAGCCCAGAGCCTAGTACCTAGTAAAGCTTAATAAATGTTTGTTGACTTGAATTGACTCTCTCCTGTCTCTCCCATCATCCTTCTCACAAATGCACACTGTTCATTGGAAAAGTGGGAGAACTTATGGGTCATGTTGGGAGCAAACATGTAGGGCACTCTGTGTAAATGTAAGTAACATGTGGCCATAGAAATTGCACGGAGGGGAAATTCACATAGAGAATAGGTCAGGGCATGCGTATGGAGGGGCAACTCATGACAGGTGCTATGGGGTTCCTGCTATCTCTGGGGGATGCCATAGGCTGCTCTTCTTGGGCCTGCCCCCCATGGTGCTGCCTCTGCCGGGCATGCATCAGGCTGACCCTCCAGGTTCATGCTGTGCCTCTGCTGTACCCACCTGTTAGCTCTTCTCACCTTCTCTGCTCTTCCTTTTCTGAGATGTCTTTGCACCTGTCACTAGCTGGGCTTCAGAGAAGGAGTAGGATCTTCCATTTTCCCTTTAGCCTAAAGCTCAGAGATTAAGATTTAACTGTTTTACAAAGAAGGCAAGCCCTTCGTACATCTTCTCAGATTAATGTTTTTTTAAATTCATAATGGAAAATGCTAAATTTCAATTAGAAGTTAATAAAAATGAAGATGTCATCTTTTTCCATCCAAATTGGGATGGAATAGGAATCTAGCCGTGGACTCCTGAGGAGTCCCTGGACCTCTGTACTGGTTTGTAAACTGAATCAGAGTGGGGATGACATCTTGCAGATTTCTGTGTCTCTCAGTGCCAGCACATGACTGCATATGTATGTTTAAGGCGCAGAGTTTGAACGAATGATGGAATGGATGAACTTGGGTCATTCTCCACCTTGACAAGAGGTGACCTAAACCCTATCCTGTCTCTCCTTATTCTAATAAGAGACTATTTTAGAGTGAAAGGGATGTGGCAGCAGTAGCCTGCGCAATCTTTGTGGAAGTTCCCCCACTGAGAACCCTGTAGGGCCGGGAAACAGGGGGCTAAAATAGAAACTGGAGCATGGGAAGCTCGCCCATCAAAGGGGAACACCCGGGTCCTGGGGCCTCTCTTTCCCCTCCGAAATTCCCTCTAGGGCCAGGAGGCAGGAGGGCTGCTGGGCAACAGTAATAAGCAAACTAATAATAAGACTTTGTAGATGGAAATGACATTGCTCTCTTTCCTCCCTCCCCAAGAGAAGGCTTCCAAGTTATCGCCCTGAAGGGAGGAGGGATGTTTGCGCTGTGAGGGGGGGCCCTGACCTCAGTTAGGGCTCAGGGACCCTTGCTGAGGCTGAACTCTAACTCTAGCAACACATTAATACTTCTCCAATTCTTGTCCTTGGAGTAGAGGAACTGGATCTGATTCCTAACACTCTACCTACCTACGGGACCTTGGCCAAGTCACCTCACCTCTCTAGGCTTACATTTCTTACATAAAATGACAGGGTTCAGCTAATACAGAATTTCTTAACTTGGGTTTAGGAATAGTTTTCAGGGGCTCATGGAATTGGATGGGAAAAAAGTATATCCTTATTTCACTATAAATGTTTCATTTGTAACCCATGGCATTCTATTTTATGCAATTAAAAACGTTTTCCTAAGATGGGGTCTATGGACTTCCTCAGGCTGCCAAAGGGGTCCAGGGAACAAAAAAAACATTAATATTGCCATGACTAGAGGAGGGGAAAGGAGTGGATCTAGAGGAAGGCACAATAGTAGGACCGGAACAGAGATTCATAACCTGGGGTCCACAGACAAATTTCAAGGAGTCCAGGAATTAATTTTTTAAATATTTTGGTTAACATATTTCAATATCATTGGCTTCTTTTGTAATTCTAAATATTTTTATACAATGTGTTTTATGTATTTTATACATTTCAAACTATTATCTGAGAAGGGATCCCTAGGCTTCCCCAGACTGTCAAAGGGGCTCCAGGATGATAAAAAAGGGGGTTAAAAACCCTCATCTGGAGGGAGGAAAGGAGAAGGTCTAGAGGGAAGGAGGACAGTAGGCCTAGAGCGGGGGTTCTTAACTGGGGTCTGTGGACAGATTTCAGGGGGGGCAGACATTTATTTTTTCAATATTTTGATAATTGATGGAAATAAAACAGCTTCCTTTGTAATTGTGAGAATGAGAGTATTGTCTTTTAATATAGGTGGATTTTATTTTATATATTTTATATATTACTTCACCAGATAGCCAAAGGGTCCTTGATACAAAAAAGGTTAAGAAACCTTTGATAGAGATAATCTCTAAGGTTCTCTCAGCTTTAAATCCTATTAGTCACCCTATAATCCCAGATATAAACTGAATTCAAATCCCAGATCCAGAATCATCCCAAATGGTTTACGATCTCGCTTTGGTATTCAGACTGACTCCAGAATGAGCCTTGCTCCTTTCCCAGATAGAGGCCTGACCCCAGCTTTAGATGGAACCCTGAACTTGGCTGCAGACTAAGGCCATACCCAAGACTGAATCTAGACTCCAGACTGTGTGCTGACCCTATAGTACGTTTAGTAGGAGTTTAGAAGAGACGTGATGGATTCCTCTGTAAAGGATAAGGGCAGAAAAGGAAGGGAATAGTGCATGTTTGTTGCCTGATCTCTTGGACTAATGCTGGCTTGGGGGGAGGGATGGAGAGGAAAATGCTTGATGATAGGGCTCTAGCAACCAACCTAGTAACCAGATTTGTTGGGATGCTGCTTGGAGGGCCTAGTTATTCAGGAGGCCAGGCCAGGGAAGCTCCCGAATCCTTTCCCTAGATGGAAAATCACCCAAGCCAAATCTGGACAAACCCTAACGGTTTTTGACAATTGCTCATTGTTCCCACCCTTCTGGGATACTCTGATTCATGGGGACCAGGGAAAAGGAAGTTCAAAAGAGAGCCCAGGCCCTTTCCCATCCAACTCTAGTTTAATCAATCAGTCAACAGTCATTTTACAAACATTTATTGAACTCATGCACACTATTGCCTTTGTCGCAAGTTGTTTAACTCTGTGCCTCAGTCTCCCAATCTGTAAAATAAGGAATTTGGATTAGATCATTTCTAAATCCTCTCTTGTGCAATTCTGTGATTTATTACTGCCTTTGTTTTTATTTTTCCCCACAAATCCATCCATATTAGCTCACTGAAGCCAAACAACTTGGAATTTGAGGTTCTCCACAATTTGCCTTCAACCTTCTTATTTTTCACAACTGCCTTCACATCAACCAATCAACACGAATTTATTAAATGTCTGCTATGTCCTAAACATTGGAGACACAAGAACAAAACATTAGTCAATCTCCTCAAGGAACTTCTATTCCAAGCTGAGAACCAACACGTGAGCAGTTAAATAAATGGAAAATACATATAAAATAAATCCAAGACAGCTCGTGAGAGGGGGTGCCAGAGGTAGCAGGGACGATCTGGAGAAGCTAAATGGAGAAGGTAGCACCTGAGCTGAGAAAAGGATGAGGAGAGAGAGCATTCAGGCAATGTGGCCAGTCTGGCGAAGGCTGACGAGACAGGAGGTGTCCAGCAGAAGGAACGTGCCTATCTTACTTGCTGGCCCAATATACTCGAATGTCCCTCTCTGTCCTTGGAATCCTCCACCCTCCACTCTCCCTTGTTTCTCATCTAATCTTTATTTGAAATTCTACCCAGCTTTCAAGGCTCAGCTTTGGACCACCTCCTCCTGACAGCCTTCCCTGATTCCAGCCAGGCAGTGTGGTGTAGTAGAAAGAGCCCTGGATCAGGAACCTTGAGTTCTAGTAGGTAGCCAGTTGGTACAAAAGACAGATTTGTAGACCCGCAGTTGGGAAAACTTGTGTTCAAATCCTGCCTCAGATATTTGCTAGCTTTGTGCCCTTGGACAAGTCGTTTAACCTTTGTAAGCCTCTGTTTCTCGTCTGATACATGGGGATAATAATAGTACCTCCCTCCCAGGGTTATTGTAAGAATCAGACGTGAAGGAAGCATTATATAAATGCCAGCTAGTATTATCATTACTAACCCTAGCTCTAACACTTACTAGCCGTATGATCACAGACAAATCTTTGTATCTCAGACCTCAGTTTCCCCTTCTGGAAAGACACTCCTCAAATTCCCTAGCTCACAGGATTATGGTGAGAAAGGAGGTTTGTACATCTTCAGCAAACCATAGGAATGTGAGTTGTTGTCCAGAAATTTATTAAGTGAACAACTATTTACTTACAAGTTATTCGTCTGGAAGTGGTCTCTTCCTCTTCTGGGCACCCCTCCCCCTTCTTGGTTGCCTCTCTTGTATGACTCTTATCACACTTTGCCTTGAATGGTCGTTTATTTATGGCTCTGTTCTCTTCTCTCCCCACTCCCTCCTTAGGCAGCTGATGCAGATGGTCGTGGGGGTCGCTATTTAGGAGAATGGGTGCCCCTCATGTCACATACACCATCCTCTACCTTGGCTGAGGCACCTTGGGGGAGGGATTTAATCTCTTTGGGATTAAATTCCCTCATCTATAAGATGAAGGTGTTGGCCAAAATCAGGGGTTCCTAACCTGGGATCCAGGAATTAAAAAAAATAATAATTTATAAATTGTTAATAAATATTTTGACAGCTATATTTTATGATTGGTTTCCTTTGTTATCCCATATATTTTATTTCATGTATTCAAAAATATGATTCTGAGAAAGGATCTATGGGCTTCCAGACTGCTGCCAAAGGGGTCTATTCCACAAAAAAGCTTATGAATCTCTGGCTTAAATGGTCCCTAAGGTCATGTCTCTGAACTCTAGGACCCTGTGACACTAATCTCTAGCATTTCCACACACACTCTATTCCTCAGCCAGATCAGAGCCTGAGGGGCTACCCAGTCCTTTCTAGCTCCTCTCTCAATTTGGGGCTCTTTGGAGAGGGCTTGTGAAAGAGGGGTAAAACATCACGGGGCAGGGAGGTATCAGTTTCAGCCTCAGTGTCTGGAGCAGGATGGGTAGATAGCCCTTCTCAGCTGTCTGGTCCAACCTCTGTTCTCTGGCCAGAGCCCAGTCCCATCTGCCAGGAGCTGGCTCAGAAGGTCCTGGAATCTGGCCTGATGGGAGCCTCTTTCTGGGCCAGGAGGAGCCTGAATTAAGCCAGCAGAGGGTGTCCATTCTCAGCCACCCAAGAGCTGCCTGATTGACAGCTGAGCAACCCTTGGGTGCTGGCAAAGAACCTGGAACTTCATGAACAGCTGGGCCCTAAGATGAGAGGAAGATGGGGTGCTGTTGGCTGGGGCTGGGGCTGGGACTGAGGCTGAGGTTGAGGCTGGGGGCCAGGAGTAGTGAAAAGCAGGTGAAGGGTATCCTTCTCAGAAAGACTGTATTTTTTAATGAACTTCATGGTTTAGCACAGTGCCTAATGATATGTAAAAGCACTTTGCCAACCTTAATGTGCTTTATAAATGCCTGCTCTTATTAGCTGGGTACATAAAGAGAAGTGAAAACAGTCCCTGCCCCAAACTGTAGAGCAACAACTCGCAAACAACCCAATCTGTAACCAGCTGACACTGGACCAAGGGCAGTTTTTTGGGGTGGGGGTAGGGAAGGGAGCTGGAGGGTTAGTATAGTACTGTTATGGGTATGATGCAATCCCACTAGGTGGGGATGACTCTTCCTTTCAACAGTTCCAAGCCTTCCATGCTCTGGAAGACCTCAAGGCTGTGGGGGAAGGGGAACAAAGGGAGGATAGGACCCCCACCCCTCCCCAAGCTTCCCGGGCACCCTGGGCAAAGCTCTGTAAGGACAAAAGCGAGGGCAGTGGAATTTCAATTCTGCCTCTGGTTGGGTCATCCAAAGGAACTCCAAACATTGAATCCTCATGGTGTGCCCAGACAGGGAGAAAATTTGCTACCTGTCGTGTGGAAGCTCCCTGTCTGCTTGGGGAAAGGACCCACCACACATATGGAATCTGGCAAAGAGCCTGTAAATGTGGAGGGATGGAAAAGGCCCTGAATGGGGGATTTGGAGCCTTGGGTTGGAGCCCAGGCCCTGCCCTTGACTGTCTGGGTGACCTTGGAGAGTTCTCCCCTCTCTGAGGATTAGTGGGGTGGGGGCCGGGGGTGGAGTAGAGGGGGGGTTAATTTGATTATTCCTAGGTTTGCTTTCCAGCTCCGATATTCAAGGACGTTGAGTCCCAGAACTGAACTTTCCAAACATTCTAGAAATCAGTCTTTCCCACTAATTCAGTCAGGCCTCCCCTTGCCCTCAATTAGTCTGAATGAGTGAGACGGCATTGCCTGCCTCCCTTGTAACTAGTCTGGAACAGGGCCCCTGCTTTCCTCCGCTCTTACCCCGGCTGACTTCCTTAAGTGCCCATGGGCTCTGGAAAGGCTGTCAGGAGTGACTGGGAGGCCCCTCCACCAAACTCAGGGATTAGAGCCCCAGCTCTGTCTTGGGGGAAGGCCAGCTCACCGTCTGGAGGGGAGGCAGGCCTGGGGGAAGCAACAAGACTCTTTGAGAAATGACTTTACTGCATTTTTTAACTCCTTCTCCCCCAGTGGTCAGTCAGCCCCTCCTCTCCTCAGAGCCCATGTGGTGCATATAGAAAGAGAACAGCCCTGGACAATCAGGAGATTGAGGCTAACTTTGGCCAACCTGTTTGGCTTCTTTGGGCCTCAATTTCTTCTTCTGTTAAATGGGGATAATGTCTCTCCCTCCTGCACCTTCCCCAGAGGGCTATCGACTGTGAGGCTCAAACATGGGAATAAAGGGGAAAGTTCTCTCTCTTTCTGTACACTTCTGTAGGATTATGAGCTGGGGGACAGTTCTCAGGCAGCCAGGTGGTACAGTAGATGGAATGCCAGGCCTGGAACCAGGAAGGCCTGAGTTCAAATCTGGCCAAAGACACTTACCAGCTGTGTGACTCTGGGCGAGTCATTTAACCTCTGTTCCTCCTCTGTTAAATGTGGATAGTAACAGCACCTACCTCCCAGGGTTGTTGTGAGGATCAAATAGAATAAAGTGCTTAGCATAGTGCCTGGCACATAGTAGGAGCTATATAAATGGTATCTATTATTATAATGTAGATGTGACCATCCTTTGGAGGAGAATTGGGAGGAAAGTGAAGAGAACTGGGTAAAAATTAGCTACCATTTCCCTAGCACTGTGCCTTCTATAAATGTATCTTCCCTTACATATTAAACTACCTAAACAAGGCTTGATTAACAGAGGGGCAGCATGACATGGTGGGTAGGTCATTGAAGTTGGCATCAGCAAGACTTGGTGTTTTTTGTTTATGTGGAATTGGGGTTGAGTGACTTGCCCAGGGTCACACAGCTATTAAGTGTCTGAGGCTGGATTTGAACTCAGATCCTCCTGACTTCAGGGCCAGTGCTCTGTTCACTGTACCACCTAGTTGCCCCAAGACCTAGTTTTAAAATTCCACCTCAGATACTGGCTGTGTTACTCTGTGCCTCAGTTTCCTCATTTGTAAAATGAGAAGACTCGATGGCCTATAAGCCCCTTCCTGCTCTAAATCTATGAACCCATGAATTCTGGGAAGTAAGGCAGTGTGGATCATTTTTCCCCCAACTAAATGAGGAAACCAATTCAAAGAAGTAGAGTTTTAGGCAGTGTCAGTAACTCAAGCCCGAGTCAGCTGGCTGAGTCTGGTGCTAGCCCCACACACACCATGATGCTTCATCACTAAATCACTGTGTCTCATTGGGTGAGTCCCCCTCCCCTCTTAGAGACTCAGTGTGTAAAATGAAGAGATGGAACTTTCTAATTTTTCTTCCAGCTCTGGCATTCATTATTATAAGGCAGAGGTCAGCAAAGTGCAGGCCCACGGGCCAAATCTCACCTGAAGCTCGTTTTTGTACGGCCCAAAGAATGGTTTTTACAAATTTTATTTGAAGATGTAAAAGACATTTTTATCTCATGGACCATTAAAAAAAAGCTGGCAGTGGGTTGGATTAGGCCCACACTATTGTCTGCTGACCCCTGTTCTGAGGTCCCTTCCAGTTCTGAGGTTGTTGCTCAGTCATTTCAGGTTCTTTGTGACCCCAGTTGGGGTTTTCTTGGCAAGGACTTGCCATTTCCTAGTCCAGCTCATTCACAGATGAGGAAACTGAGGCAAACAGGGTTAGCTCACTTACCCGGGGTCACACAGTTAGTGTTATAGACACTGCCTAAGCAGTGGTCAGACACAGCTAGTGTCTGAGGCCAGATTTGAATTAAAGAAAATGAGTCTTCCCGACTCCAGGCCCAACACTCTATCCACTGTGCCACCTAGCTGCCGCTCCAGCTCTGATACTCTCTCCTTTGAGATCCCTTCCAGCTCTGACATTCTTTTTGTTTTGTCTTGTTTTGTTTTTTGACATTCTTTGTTTTGAGGTCCCTCCCTCCCTGACGTTTGATTCTCTCAGGTGCCCTCCAGCGCTATTTTATGTCCTAAGGTTCCTCCCAGATCCTTCTCAGCTCCAACATTTGTATTGTAAGGTCCTCCACTCTGCCATTCTGTGTTCTTTGTTCCAAGTATCCCTTCAGCTCTGACATTCTATGTCTTAAGCCCCTTTTCAGCTCTAAAATCCTATGCTCTGAGGTCCCTCCCTGATGTCATTCTTCTAAGAGTTCTGCCTCTAACATTCTATGTTCTTAAGTTTCTTCCAGCTCTGACATTGAAATAAGAAGAATAAAAATAGTATTAAAATGGATATAGCATTTACTGTGTGCCAAGTACTCCACCATTGTTATCTTAGTTGGTCCTTATAATAACTCTGGGTTATTATTATCCCCCATTTTACAGATGGGAGACTGAAGCATACAGAAAGTTGTGATTTGCCCGGAGTCAACCAGCTAATTTGTCTGAGGCTGTATTTGAACTCCTATCTTACTGACTCTGGGCCTGTGCTCTAACCAATGTACTGCTTAGTTGCCTTCTATGTTCTAAGGTCCCCACATACTCTGATATTCTGTGTTCTGTGTTCCAAGGACTCTTTGAGATCTAGAATTTTATGCTCTAAGGCCTATTCTGGCTGATTATTTTTTGATACTCTGACGTGCCTATTTCTAATTCAATACAAGGCTGACTTTTCACGGTTTGGAGCAAGATGTTTCGAAAGGGAAAATTCCCCTTTTCCACTCCCTGGGAGAGGAGGGTGGGGAACCTATGAGAAACCCTGGGAGATGGAGGTGGGAAACAGCCAGAGGTGACTGGGCACTGAAATCACCAGTGTGTGTGTGAGTGTGTGTGTGTGTGTGTGTGTGTGTGTGTGTGTATGAAACATACTCACTCAGCCTCATGACCCAAAGCAGATGATCCTTGTAAGACGTCTGGGAAGCCTAGCATTCATTCCATATCAGTAGTGAGATCAAAGCCCTTCTGGGCTGGCCTTCACCCCCACCCTCCTGAAGGAGCTTCAATGGTCCACATACAGTTTAACTACAGTAACCAATCTTGTCCTAATACTGAGCTGAAAAGAAACAGAGAAACTTAGAGATCATCTCATCTGAACACCCCCATTTCAAAGAGGGTGGCTACCTAAGTCCTGTGACTATGACACTTTATGGTCCTCTACAGTTATCCCTTCCCTTCCATGCTGTGGGGGTTAGGGGCACAACACCCCCATGATCTGGAAAATTTGTGTAAAATTTTTTGGTCCTCCCTTTGTAACAGGGAAGAAGTCTGATTTTTTTTCTTTTTATTTTATGGGGTGTTTACAGTACCTTATAGTAAAATTTAGAGTAACTCTTTGGTCCTTGGCTCTATGTAGGTCAATGGTAAGTAAAAATAGTGCATGAAAAAGAAATTTCAAAAAATACAAAATACTACAGTCATTTCTTATGCTGACCCACAACATATTGAAGCCATGATGGGCCAAGTCACAATGTGGAAGAGATGACTGTATAACACTGTGAGGTGGGGAGGGAAAGGATTATCATCTGTATGAAACTGAGGCTAAGAATGGGTAATGTGGGAGCAGCTAGGTGGTGCAGTGAGTAGAGCATCAGCTCTGGAGTCAGGAGGACCTGAGTTCAAATCCGGCCTCAGACACTTGACATATTTATTAGCTGTGTGATCTTGGGCAAGACACTTAACCCCAATTGCCCTGCCTTCCCTCCTCCAAAAAGAAAAAAGAATGAGTAATGTGATGTACCAGAAAGTTCTGGGCTTGGAATCTGAGGCTTAAAAACCTGGCTTTGGAACTTTCTACCTACTTGACTCTAGAGGGCAAGGCACTTAACATCTCTAGGCCTCAGTTTCTTAATTAATAATAATAATAAATAACATATTTACATGGCCTTTTAAGGTCTGCAAAGCACTTTACAAGTATCATCACATTTTATCCTCACAAAGACCATGGGAGGTATGTGCTATTATCAATCTCATTCTACAAATGTAGAAACTGAGACAAATAGCATTTAAGTGCCTTACTGAGGACCACACAATTAGTAAGTGTCTGAGTCTGGATTTGAACTCTTGACTCCCTGCCTCCAGATCCAGTGCTCTGCCCATTGGGTCACCCAGTTGCCTCAAAGCTATGAAATGAGAAGGCTGGACTGGATGACCTAGAAGGTCGTTTCTGACTCTAAACCTATGATCCAACCACAGGGACAGGCTACAGGTAAGAGATGGGGACTAGGCCTCAGGGATCAGAATATGAGAGGAAGTAACTGGGTCAAGGCACAAGAACAAATATATGTCCCAACAAGAGCTGGGACAAGAATTCAATTCAAGCCAGTCCAACAAAATTAGTAAATATTTATTATAGTGCCTAATGTATGCAAGATCCCATTCTGGGTTTTTGGAATATGGAGACAAGAGCAAGATAGTCTTGCCCTCAAGGAGCTTGCATTCTATTGAGGAGATAAATTGTGATCAGAGAAAAGGTCATTTTAGGAGGGAGGTGGGACACCAGGATCTGGGGGACTGGGCAATCTGGAAGGACTTCAAAGAGGAAGGGCACCTGAACTGAGCACTGGAGGAAGACAAGGCTCCTGGGAAGGAAGGATGAGAAGGGAATATTCTAGGAATGGAGGATGGCTTGTGGGAAATCATGGAGGCAGGAGGTGGCATGACAATGGTGAGGGAAAACTTAGATGGCAGGTAGGAGAAGGGAAGGGAAATGATATGGAATACAGTTGGAGAAATAAGTTGGAGCCAGAGGGCGGGGAACTTTTGATACCAGAAGCAAGAGGGAGTCAGTCACTGGAAGGTTTTGGAGCAAGGGCATGACACACTTGCCGTTGTGTTAGGGGATGGATTAGAGAGTGGGGAGCATGGACACAAGGAGACCACTTAGGAAGGAGACTATTGCAATAGTGCAGACAGGAAGTGAGGAGGGTCTGAAGACTTACTGTTTTTGTCTTTACAAGGTCTCTCATATATATATCCCCTTCTTTCCACTCACACAGCCACCACCCAAGTACAGGCTCTTATCACCTCATGCCTAGACTATTGCAAAAACCTTTTAATTGCTCTCCCTGCCTCTCTTATTGCCCCACACCAACCCATCTTTCATCTTAATTGCCAGAGTGATCTTTCAAGGCTCAGGGAGACCATGTCACCTCTGCTTAATAAACTCCAGTGGCTCCCTATTATCTCCAAAATCAAATGTAAAATTGTCTGTTTGATTTTTAAAGCCCTTCATGATCATTGACTATTCTTATCTTTCTGGTCTTTTTGCATTCTTCTTGTTGTTCAGTCATGTCCAACTCTTTGGGACCCCATGCACCTCTGTCCATGAGGTTTTCTTGGCAAAGACATTAGAGTGGTTTGCCATTTCCTTCTCCAGTGGATCACTGATCCAAAGGCACACGGAAGTTAAGTGACTTGCCCAAGGTCACACAGCTAGGGAGTTCTATGGCTAAATTTGAACTCAGTTCTTCCTGACTCCAAGCCCTGTGCTCTATCCATTGATCCACCTAGTTGCCTTCTTATACTCTACTCCCACCCATGTGCTCTCTGATCCAGCTACATTAGGCTACTTATTGCTCCTTGAACATTATTACCCTCCACAGCCACACTCTGCACCTTTTTACTAGCTGTCCCTCCTCCCTCTACCAGGAATAATTACCTCACTTCTTACTCTCCCTGGATTCCTTTGAGATTCAGCCCAAATCAAGAGGCAACTGAGGTTCAATAGATAGAGATCTGGCTTTGAAGTCGGGGAGTTCTAAGTTCAGGTTCTGACTCTGACACATGTAGGCTGTGTGACAAGTCAGTGAACTTCTCTGTGCCCCATGCAACTTGGTAAGATTATCAATTGTAAAGTAGGCATCTACATTAGTATAGGACATTCCCTACCAGGAGCTCCCTCTCATAATAAAATAATGGGTTCGGTATAAAAATAAAAGACTTAAAATTTCAGATTCAGTTCAAATCCCACCCTCTGTAAGAAGCTTTTCTCAATGTACTCACCCTCCCTCATTGCTGGTGCCTTCCCTCTGTGAGTACTACCCATTTGTGGGAATGATGCACCATTATTTGTATGTTGTCTCCTCAATCAGACTGTGAGCTCCTTGAGGGCAGGGACCATGTTTCTGCCTTTCTTTGCATCTCCACCATTTAGCTCTGTGTCTTAACATGTAGTTAAGTGCTTAATAAGTGCTTGTAGGTTGACTGAACGAGGATAGTAGCCTTGGTTGTGTTGAGACGGGAACAGAAGAGAGAGCTGTCCCTGGGTAGAATCAAGAAGTGGCAGCTAATTATACATGGGAGTGGCTGAGGGACAGGGCAGAGTAAAGGATGATTCTGGGTTTCTAGACCTGGGTTATTGGTTAGCATCCCTAGAGGTGGGAAAGTTGGAAGGAAGTGAAGATTTGAGAACAAGGGGCAGGGGAAGGGAAGATGACCAGTTCTGGTTTTGATATATTTAGTTTGATATACCAAAGACTGGCAGGCAGGTCAAGATGTTGTGTTGGAGTTAGGAAGGAGACAAGGGCTGGATATATTGGTTTGGGAATCATCTGCAGAGAATGATAATTAAGCCTGTGGAAACTCAAGAGGGCTTAGAACACCCACAGAGAAGGGATAGAAGATAAGTGATGATACAGCAAA
The DNA here is from genome assembly GCF_011100635.1 of Trichosurus vulpecula. NCBI lineage: Eukaryota > Metazoa > Chordata > Mammalia > Diprotodontia > Phalangeridae > Trichosurus > Trichosurus vulpecula. The sequence continues at coordinate 119,914,919 of NC_050574.1, read as the reverse complement.
GATAACAGAGGAAGAAAAGTTAAATAGGAAGAGAAGCTCAGAAATTACATGCTATGGAAGCCAAGGGAGGCTGGCAGAAAGTGTCACAGAAAGCAGAGAGGCCAGGAAAGACATGGACTGTGAAATGGGCCTTAGACTGATTAGTCAAGCAGTTTCAGACAAGTGATAGGATAAGAAGCCGTAAAACTAGGGGTCGAGAAGTGATCTGGTAAGGAAGTGGAGTTCAGTGAATACAAACATGTCTTTCAAAGAGGTTGGTGGTAGAGGGGGGAAGGGAATAAGCATTTATATAGTGCTTGCTGTGCTGGGCACTGTGCTAAGAACTTTTTGCAACTATTATCTCATTTGATCTTCAGGGCACCCCCTTTAGATTCCAGTTCTTTGCCACGCAAAAAACATCTGCTGTAGGTATTTTTGTACATATTTGTCCCTTCTCTCTTTGATTTCTTTGGGATAGAGACCTAGTAGTTGTATGTGAGGATCTTTTTTCTAGGATAGGGGAGAGATAGGTAAGTTTGTAGGCAGCAGGAAGACAGTATGTAGAAAGGGAGAGATTTAAAGATTATAGAAAGAGTAGGGATGATGATGGGAGCATTCTACAGCAGAATATGGGATAAGATCAAAGGTACATTTAGAAGGTAAGGAGAATGATTACCTGTTCTTGTGAAATAGAGGTGAAGGAGGAGATAGTGGGAGAAGATAGGAGTGATGTGAGAGGAAGAGGGGAGAAGAGGGAGTTCTTGACTAATGACCTTAATTTTTTCATAGAAGTATGAAGTGAAATCCTCAGATTGGCGTAGGGGGTGCCTTTGGAAGCTTAGGAGGGATGAAATAGCTTGGAGCAGCTACTGTCATAGGAGGGATATTGAATTGATTAGGAAAGTACAAAAAGATTGCCTTAGTAAGAGCTTAAATAAGTTTATGCAATATAAACTTATAGTGGACCCAGTTGGCACAATTTTGTGATTTTCTCCAGCTTCATTCAGCAGCCATGAATGTAAAAGCAATTTATGGTGGGAATAACTGGAACTTAGAAAGGAGCATGGGAAGGTGATAAGTGGGAAGAGACTAGAATGTAGAGGATAACAGAGGTGAGGTGGTTCTTCAATGGGTGGAGATAGCTAAGGAAGAAGAGTGTAGCCAGTGCAGGAGATATGGCTTGGGAAAGAACTGAAGGATGGAGGAAATGAAAGTCATGGTGAAGATAAAGAATAGGGTTAGAGGTGAGACAGGGGGAAAGATGGAATGATCAAAGATTATAAAGGAATTCTGGAGTTCACAAACACGGAAGTAGGGCAATAATGGGTGATGTTGGCAAGGTCAAGAATATGATTATTTCTGGGTGTAGCCTAGGAGGGGTGAAGGAGAAAGTTATGGGAAATGAGTAGTATGAAGAATTGTTGTAAGCTCTCTTCCAGCTCAACTGTTTTATAATTATGGGCCCTTTCTGTTATAAAGTTCAATTGAAGTGCCGACATTCATAGAGCAGTTAAGGTTTGCAATGCAATTCACATATGTTAATCTCACAAGAGCCCTCTGAGTTAGGTACTAACAGGTGTTATTGCTCCCAATTTATAGGTGAGAAAACTGAGACTCAGGAAGGAGAAATGATTTCCCTATGAAAATTTGGCCATTAAATGTTAGAAATAAGATTTGAGTCCAGGTCCATTCTGACTTCAGGTCCAGGGCTCTTTCTGCTACCCCACACTACCTCAACTCTGTTTTATCCTAGGCTATTTTTGAGGGTTCATTCAGGCGGCCTCTCATGAGACTGTCCTGAACATTATTTTTAGTTCTTTATGAACTTTGCCTTCTACTCCTGAAGTTGATAGCCAAGTATCTTACAGAAACCACCTGCAAGCAATAGTGATGAGATTTCATGCCAGGCTCTTGGATTCAGAGGGGATGTGTTCTGCTAATTATTTCACTCTCATCCCTGGGAATAAAAAGAGGCTGCAATTCCCAAGGGACTGAAGGTTGCTTAGGCCTCAGCCAGTTTCACAAGAGGAGAGGAAGGGAAAAAGTGGTTAGAAGTCCAGGAGCAGAGCCTTGGCTTCCCTCCCAGGGCCCTCTCTGCCCCCTGCCTCTGCTGGGACATCGAACTCTTGAGCACTGTGGCATTTGGTCATCCTGGCTGCCTGGCTCGGATCCCAGCTTGACATCACACAGAATCAGAGAATCTGAGAGTTGGAAGAGAAATGAGAAGGCAGCAAGAACAGCCCGTACCTGAACAGGAATCTGCTCTAAGTGTCTCAGGGTCATCCAGTGTCCACCAGAAGACCTCCAGTGATGGAGAAACAACAACCTGCCCAGGCAGCCCATTCTGCTGTTCGATAGCGTTTGTTTTTCCTTATATCCAGCCTGAATCTGCCTCCCTGAAACTTCGGCCTTGGTCCTAGTTCTTCCCTCTGGGGCCCAGAAAAATAAATACCCATCATGCACACAACAGTCCTTCAAGTACTTGAAGAAGCCCATTGGCACCTCTCCTTCTCTCTTCCTCCTCCTCTCCACTCCCCTCCCCAACCGTCTTCTCTTCTCCAGGCTAAACATAACCAAGGAGTGGAGACATCATCATTGGAGTGGCGAGAGTGAGTGGCCTAGCCGTGATGACGCTCAGCTACTGATTTTGGAGCCCTCTTTACCCAGGAACAGACTACCATACGTGGTAGCTGTGTCTGCTCTGTCCTGTGTCACCAAACTATATGAGCCAACAATGCCTGGAATGTAACAAGCAATTAATAAATACTTGTTAACTTGTGGGGGATGCCTCAACCATCCTTTACCATGGGGTGTCCAGGGAGGTTGGCGGCTACCATTGACAACTAAGGCCCTAGCTGAAGCCTCCCTTTTTTCTTCACTGGACTGGGGAGAATAGGTCTTTGGCCCAGGCCTTTTCAGGGATTAGGATTAAAGCCCCTCTTGCCCTGGAACATATGGTCACATGTGGGTGTTACTTGTTCTGCCTTGCTTCACAAAACTACCTGAGGGGGAAAAAACAATGGCAGAGGCCTCTATAACCACAGAGTGTCCAGGGATCTGACCTCCTGCCTCCAGGACTCCCTCTAAGACCAAAGCCTCAGGATCACCGTCCCCCAACCATCAGAGCCAAGACCATTTCCCACATGCAGAGCATCTCTTAGGAGTGGAAAGGAGAGGAGAGAGGGGGGAGGGAAGGAGAGAGAGAGACAGAGAGACAGAGAGAGGGAGGGAGGGGGAGTGAGAGAGAGAGAGAGAGAGAGAGAGAGAGAGAGAGAGAGAGGGAGAGAGGGAGAGAGAGAGAGAGAGAGAGAGAGAGAGAGAGAGAGAGAGAGAGAGAGAGAATTTGTTAAATGCTTACTATGGGCCAGTACTAAGCACTGGGGATTTAAATAAAAGTAAGCAAGGCAATCCTTTCCCTCAAGAAACTTTCATTCTAATTGAGAGAAGACACTACATAGAAGGAAGCTTGAGGTGGGGAGGGGAGAGGAAGAGCAGGGTTCTCTCAAGATAGTAACATGGCATTCAAGGAGGTGGAAGAGGATTCTGGAGAGAGCCCAGGCAAGAGTGAGGTGAAGCCTGTCTGGAGTTGGTCAGTCAGTAAATGTGTATTAAGCTCCTACTATGTGCCAGGTAGTCTGCTAAGCTCTGGGGATACAAAAAGAGGCAAAAGACAATCATTTTTCTCAATGACCTTATAATCTAATCTAATGAGCCAATAAATCTGTGCAAACAAGTTATATATAGGATAAAAATAAAATAATTAAAAGAGGGAAGGCATTAGAATTGGGGGGGTTAGGAAAAACTTCCTGTAGAAGAAGGGATTTTAATTGGCACTTAAAGGAAGGCAAGGAATTCAAGAGGCAGAGATGAGGAGGGAGACCATTCCAGGCATGAGAGACAACTAGAGAAAATACCCAGAGCTGAGAGATGGAGAGTCTTGCTCATGGAACAGCCGGGAGGCCAGTGTCACTGAAGTTCTTCCCAAAATGGTGGTTCCAGAGAGGGTGCCAACAATGAGGACAGGAGACCCCAGGGTAGAGTTTGTTCAGAGTGTCAATATGACAGAGGGGGAAAGGGGAGGATCCCTAAGAGATCCCAAGGCAGGTAGCATCCCCTGACCTCTTAGGGACCTGGCACAGGAATGGGCTGGCACCAGGGGGGAATTCAGTTAAGTTCCAGAGGTTCCAATTATCAGGTATTTATTGACCAGACATTTAAACCAACCCACCTGCCATGGTATTTAGAGAGAGTGAGATCACTGATGCTCCGCTCTGTTATCATAGGCATCTGGAGGGTGGGAGTTCCATTCACTTGGTGCCTTCCCCTTTAATCTATGATTAGAATCCTTAAATCTTACAAGGAGGTAGGGAGCATGTCAGCAGAGGTTAGTTGTGTATATATTGGGGGACAGGGAAAATGTTGAGGGGCAAAGAACAATCTTTTGTAGGATTCAGTTGTCAAGACAAAGAAGGTGACCTATCTCCCAGAGAGGCCTGACGTACCTATACAGGGGTTGAGGGTGGACGCTGGGTGTCCGGGCGATGATTGTTATGTTCCTGGACATGTGGTGAGGGAACACATCTTCCTTCATGCACTCTATGGCCCTGCTAAGCCATACTCTCATTGTTACCATTCTTGGTATAGTTCATCTCTCCTGTCTCACCCTCTGCCCCTCGGACTCCTCGGCTTTTTCTAAAGCCTAACTCAGATGTTTCCTCCTGAGAAGACTTCTCATTATTTTCCCTAGTTATTAATACTCACTTTCTTCTCAGATTACCATGGATTTACTTACTTCTGTGTGTGTTGTATTTCTTCAGTACAATGTAAGTTCCTAGATGGAGGACCCTTTCCGTTTGCCTTGGCATCTCCAATGCCCAGGATAGTGCCTTCTATATGCATATTTTCAAGAAATGAAATGAATGAAATTTTCAACAACATTTTATTTAATTGGAATATTAACAAATAACATCTTCAATATGATTTCCATCATTTGAGATGCAAAGGTTGATGCGCTTTGCAAGGTTCATGTGAACTCGATGCAATAACTCCACATTGCCATCAATTTTAGCACATTCACTCTTTTTATGCATTCAATCAAGTGTGTTGCATCTGTGATTTTCATTGAGGACACCTTCTCCTTTAGCATACCCCAGAAAAAGAAGTCAAGGGGGCTAAGGTCTGTTAATATTCCAAACATTTCAAAATATGCATTTTTCCTATGTGTCCAGACTTTAGGGACACCAGGTATTATGCATATCATACATGCTAAATTCAGTTTAATTAAACTGGTCTTTATATACCAAGATCTCTGCTCCCTCACCACCCTGTTTGCTTTCCTCTGTACACATTCCAGGGTGGTGTCCACATCTGGGTGCAATGTTCCATATGGTTGACCAGGGCAAAATACAGTGTTCTGGGTACTATGCCCCTTTTCTAATGTGTTCTAAGATGGTTTCCACATCATACTGTTGACTCATTTTGTACTTGCAGTTCATGAAAACCCCCAGATCTTTTTCACATGAATCAGATTAAGAAACTGAGGCCAAGAAAGAAGAGACTTACCTAAGGTCACACAGTGAGTTAGTGGGAGAGCCCTGAAGCAGTGTCTCCTGAGTGTTACCATGTTGCACTGTCACCACTGCTCTGGGGGCACTTCACAAGACACTTGTTTGAAAGGGAGATGGAGTGAAAAGAACTCAAGAATAGGGTCATGTGACCAGATTTTGAGTCCTGCCTCTTCTACCAACTCATTCATTGTGTAGCCTTGGGCAAGTCATTTTCCTCATCTTGAAGTAAGTGGTCTCTAAGAACCCTTTGAGCTCTGACATTCTATGTTCTGAAGTCCTTTCTATCTCTGACTTTCTGTGTTCTGAGGTCCCTCCCAGCTCTGACATTCTGTGTTCTGAGGTCCCTTCCAGCTCTGACATTCTGTGTTCTGAGGTCCCTCCCACCTCTGACCTTCTGTGTTCTCAGGTCCCTTCCAGGTCTGACATTCTGTGTTCTGAGGTCCCTTCCAGCTCTGACATTCTGTGTTCTGAGGTCCCTTCCAGCTCTGACATGCTGTAATTCTATAAATCTATTCTCAGAGTCTCTCCGGGGAGCACGTCTGACTGTCTCTGCTGTTGACGCAAGGTTTCCTGTGATTCATCCATGAGAAGCGGGATCTCGCTGTGCAGAACTTCCCCCCTCCCCATCCCCCGCCTCTCCTGAAGTCTTCCAAATCAACAGCTGAGATCCTTCGGAAGTTGGGCTGGAGCCACATTTACGATTGTTAGATGCCGCAATCCTAAGAAGTCAGGCTGATTTGTTCCTTGAACAATGTGGGGAAGAAGGAGTAGAGTCCCTGGTTTTACTGGGACTTTTTGTCAAGTGCATTAGGAGAAGTGAAAACAAACCCTGGTCTGTGAGTCAAGGCATTGGGGAGTGAGACCCCACTCTGTCTCTAAATAATAGTGAGATTTTAGGGAGCCACTGCCTCTCTTGGAAGCTTTGTGAAATGAAGGGATTTGGTTCAATGATCCCTGGCTCCCTTTTCAGGTTTCAGGAACATTTCATTTGGAGGCCAAATTCAAGTTCCAGTTCTCTTAGTAGCATGGTTTACTTTTGGGCAAGTCACTAATTTTCTAGGCCTCAGTTTCCCCATTTATCAAATGGAAAGAGAATTTTTTCATCACCTACTTTATAAATCTTTGTGAGAAAAGTGTTTTTTAAGCAGTGGCATAGTGATAAATATTTAACAACTAGCTCTCAAAAATGTATGATTAAATATTGTATGATGATCAGCTGTGTGTGACAGCTTTTCTCAGCAATACAATGATCCAAGACAATTCCAAAGAACTCATGATGGAAACTGTTGTCACTTCCAGAGAAAGAACTGGTGGCATCTGAATGCAGATAGAAGCATACTATTTTTCACTTTCTGTATTTTTTGTGTTTTTTTTTCCTTTGGGTCTGTGTTTTCTTTCACAACATGACTAACATGGTTATATGTTTTGCATGATTGAACGTGTATAACCTATATCAAATTGCTTACCATCTCATGGAAGGGATTGGGAAGGGAGGGGGAGAGAGAAAATTTGGAACTTGTATTTTTTAAAAAAATGAATTTTAAAAATTGTCTTTCCATGTAACTGGGGGAAACAAAATATTATTTGAAAAGAAATTAATATTATATGAAAAACAAAATATATCAATAAAATAAGATTTTTTCAAAATATAAAAATATATGCATAACATACTTTTAAGTTCAATCTGTATTATTAAATATTTATCATTTTCTTAAATCTAAAAGTAAACAAAACAGTAAATCAACTCCTGATTTATAGCATTTGCTTATTTCCAAAGTGTAAATGCCCACGTTGAAAATATAACAATTGGCTCTCACTAGTTGGCTCCAACAAAACCCTGTTTGGAAACTTTACAGTACAAAAGAGATAGAGGTTATTGCTGTGATTACCTTCTATGTTCCAGCATCTTCAGTTTGAAAGTTCCTTCCAGCTCTAAGTATTTCTTCTTCAGGATAAACATGCCTAGTCCTTTCACTTGATCTTAATGTGGCATGATCCATTAGATTATGGTTTCCTTGAAAGCAAGGACTCTTTTTGTATCCCCAGGGCTTAGCACAATGCCTGGCACATAGAAGGCACTTTTTGTTGCTGTTGTTAGTTGTTTCAATCATATCTGACTCTTCATGACCCCATTTGGGGTTTTCTTGGCAAAGATAGTGGAGTGGTTTGCCATTTTCTTCTCCAGATCATTTTACAGATGAGGAAACTGAGGTGAATAGGGTTATGTGACTTGCCCGGGGTCACATAGTAGTAAGTGTCTGAGGCCAGATTTGAATTCAGAAGATAAGTCATCTTGACTCCAGGGCCAGCACTGTATCTTATTGTGCTTCCTAGCTGCCCCCTACTAGGCAATTAGTCAATGCTTATTGACTTGCTGACTGACTTGTTTCTCATATGTTTATCATTTTGGAGATTCCCCTCCGGACATTTTTTCTTTCTCAATGTCTTCCCAAAACATGGCACTCAGTGTTGTCTGACCAGAACAAAGTACAGCAAGATTGCCTGCTTTCTCATTCTAGACCCCTTGCCTTTCTTGGCTGAAGAGAAGATTAGCTTTACCCTCTCCCTTTTGGTGCCCTGTTACACTACTGACAATAAAACTCCCATGTCTTTCTTGCGGAGTTGGCACATGGAGCTCAAATATAAGACTTTGCATCTACTGCTATGAAGTCTCATCCTATTAGAATTGGCTTATTAATCTAGCCTGGTTTTTTTAGATCTTCACCTTACTATCCAACATAATAGCTATCCATCCCAACTTCATGCCATCTGCAGATTTCACACAGATGTAATCTGCGTCTTCATCTAAGTCATTGATAAAAAACATTGTCCAGCCCAGAGCTAAGGACGGGTACCTGGGCCAGCCGTAGAATCAAATGTAGTTTCAACTCAATTCAACAGTCATGTATTAATTGTCCACTATGTGCAGAGGTATTGTGTTCAGCACTGGGAGCAAAAGATCCAAGTGACAGAATCGAGTCTGACAGGAGATGGAACATGCAGAAAGATAAATGTGAAGTGAGGTAGAATTGGATCAGAGCAACCAAAAGATCGGTCTCTAGAAATGCTACAAGAAATGTGACTCTAGGAGTCAGAGCTGGAAGTGATTATAGAAGCCATCCAGTTTATTTCTCTCCTTTTATGGGTAGGGAAACTGAGGCCCAGAGGGGTAAAGTGACTGACCCAAAGTCAAACGATTGTGCTCTTGAACTGCACATTCTGCCTCTGTCTTCCTATGATTACACTCAATTTATTTAAGAGTTCAACAAACATTTAAGTGTCTAGATATGATATGATTCCTACTTTCATTGAGTTCACATATTAGTAAAGGGTTAAGTGATAAACACCATTGACTATGACCCTCTGATGAATTTAGACATTATTTCATAAAAAATTTAGAAGGGAGAAAAAATTTTCAGCTAGAGGAAATCCTGGAAAGCTTTTTGCCAGAGATGGTACCTGAACTGTGCTTCAGGGAACATGAGTCAACTTTGTGTGTAGCTTCTTCTCCCTTTTTATTTTTTGTATTTATTTTTTCTTCTTCTCCCCTTTTAGCACAACAAGAGCTCAAATGGCTCAAATTCCTGGGTGTTAGGCACTTTTTTCTGCATCAAGGCTGAGAAATACTGATCTCACCCTTCTTTTGGTCAAACAACCGAAGATTTTTGAAGGATTTTGTCAAGACAATGAAGATGATATGACCAACAGCATATGGGTATAAGGCAAGTAATCAGGGAGATGGCATAACTAAGAGTGATGAGACATGGATGAATTGAAGACCATGGTATCAGGGGAGAAATAGGCAATCCTAGACACAAACCTGGCCCTTCACTAAAGTCTTCAACCCTTGGACCACCCAGGAGTACCTTCTGACTAAAGAGAGAGCCCAAAGATATGCCTTCACTGCTGGAGATGTGAGCTTGGATGAGTCTGAGTCCCAAATGACTTTGCAGTGAGGGTGGAGGAAATGGAAGGCCCCTCAGGCAGGGCAGCTAGATGGCATGGTAGATAGTGTGCTGGGCTTGGAGTCAGGAAGACTCTTCTTTTTGAGACCGAATCTGGCCTTAGACACATACTAGCTGTGTGACCCTAGGCAAATCACTTAACGCTTTGCTTCAGTTTCCTCAACTATAAAATGAGCTGGAGAAGAAAACAGCAAACCAAAGCCATATCTTTGTCAAGAAAACCCCAAATGGGTTCACAAAGAGTTGGAAATGGCTGAACAACAACTAAATCCTCAGGTAGGAATGTGGTAGATAATGTTTTCACTGATTTACTACTCATTTCTCTTCTGATTAGATGTTTGAACTTTTAGTGGTGTTTTGTACATAAATCTGCTAGTGCATCAGTGATATTCTAACCTTATAGCCAAGACTCTGATGTAACTTCTTTGGTCCAACTTGTTTTCCAAGATGGCAACTCAGAGACATAGGATTGGTCCAGGTGTTTAAAAGTGAAGAGACTAGGGCAAATGGCACCTAGACAAATTTAGTCATGCCAGTATTCCTGCCCCTCAGTTGTACTGAAGACTTCAAGCACTGAATCTTCCCAGTGAAAGCAGTATTTAAGGACAGTTTGAACTGAGATCAGTGACCTGAACCAACCAGATTGAAAGCAGAAGCTTAGTTGTCAGAAGGGAAGGAACTAGCAGATGGACCACAGTGAAAGTGATAAGTGATTTCCAGACTTCAAACCACTGTAAGTACTGTAAGTTTAGATTGTTTCTCTCTATGTTACATGTTACAGATTGAAGTTGGGACTTTATGATCAGATACTGACTTCCTAAAGTCCTGTGATCTAGCTGGTGTGGCTGTGCCTGATGGATACAGATGATTTTTCCTGTGTTGAGGCTGGACTTGGGTTGTATATGAAATGAAGATCTTGGTAATGCATATATCTTTTGCTTTGCTGCTTGCTACACTTTTATCAAATCTATTTAAACTTTTGCTTAATCAGGATAATGACCTGTAGTGGAGGTAACGAAAATAACCCTGAGATCTAGGAAAGGAAGGGGTGAAGCTATGGAGAGGGGAGCTGAGCCTTTAATTAAATGATGGGCAGCATTGTAGGGTGAGATGTTGATTGACAACCACCTCTGTCCATGGTCCTGACTACTCACTGAGGCCCATGCAAGGGCCCTGCTATATTACCATGGCTTGATATTAGCATGGTGAATACCTAGACCTGAATTAACAAGCAGAAATCCCTATTTTTTTAATTGGGTGAGGAATAATGAGCTAGGAAGGGTAAATTACCATTAAAAATCTCTTTTACTGAAACCAGATTTGTGTGGGTTCACCAGATGGGACCTAATGGTCTACAATATGTGAAAACTGTGCCCATAAATTGAGGAATGGTTAACAAATTATAGTATATGAATGTAATATAATATTTCAATGCCATAAGAAATGATGGATGTGATGAATTACAGAGAAGCATGGAAAGATCTACATGAACTGAGGCAGAGTGAAATGGAGCCAAGAACCCAATACACACAATGACCACAACAGTGTAAATAGAAAGAATCCCACCCCCACACGCAAATCAAAAGTGAATGTCGCAAAATTATAAAAAACAACCATATAGACATATGATGAGCAAGATAGTCTCACCGTTTACAAAGGTGCAAAGTCCGTGTTACCTTTTCACAGATTTCCATTTTACAAATACATTGGTCAGTTATGATGATTTTTTTCCTCTTCTTTTTCCTTTTATTGCCTTCAAAGCACTATTTGTTACATGAGATGCCTCTCTAGAAGTGAAAAAGGGAAGAATAAAGAAGGAAGCTGCAGTCAAATAAAAAGGCATCAATGAAAACATATTAAAAAAGAAATGTGTGAGCTACACAGATTATAAATCTTAAATGTTGTGAGCACACAAACTTAGAATATAGTCTAATCAGCATGGGAGGGGTTTATTAAGGGAAGGCTTTTTGAAGATGAGCTTTAAAAAATTATTTTCAGTTCTGAATTCTTTTCCTTCCTCTGCCCTTCCCTTACTCATTGAGAAGGAAAGAAATGTAATACCCATTATACATATGAAATCATGCAAAACATATTTCCACATGGAGATGAACATTTAGCCAGGTCTTAAAGGTACAGATGAATGTGTATTGGTTGAGAAGAGGTAATTGACACCAGGGGGAAAGCTTGAGCACAGGCAGGAAGGTAAAATCAGGACAATATAAGCTGGAGATCCAAAAGGGGACTCCTTGGATAGAACAGAGGGTACCTAGTGGGCAGTCCTACCCTGACAAACAATACACATGGTATTGGTAGGCTTAGCCTGGACAGAGCTGGCTCTTTGGAAGGAATACATTCAATGGGATTCTGATCCTGCAGTTTATATTTGTGGCATGGGCATGGTACAGCCATTTTTCAGTCATGTCTGATTCTTCGTGACCCCATTTGGGGTTTTCTTGGCAAAGATACTGGAGTGTTTCACCATTTCCTTCTCTAGCTCATTTTTACACATGAGGAAACTAAGGCAAAACAGAGCTAAGTGAATTGCCCAGGGTCCCACAACTAGTAAGTGTCTGAGGTCAGAGTTGAACTCGGGAAGATGAGTCATTCTGACTCCTGGCCCAGCGCTTTCTCCACCATGCCACCTAGCTCACCTAGTTTATGTCTGTACACACTTTAAAAATACCAATAGAGCAGGAAGAATAGGAGCCAAAGAGTGCTCTCCCTGAAACCAAGAGAGCTGAGTTCAAAACCTACCTCCAGGACTTACTAGCTGTGTGATCTTGGGTAAATTTTAGTTTATATGTAAAATGGGGGTGGTTATAATGCAAGAAATGGTTTACTTCACAGGAATGTTGAGAAGAAAATGCTATATAAGCCTTAAAGAGCTATGAGAGGCAGCATCATGTAGTGTATAGAGAACTGGCCTGAAAGCCAAGAAGAGTGAGACTCAAGGTCTGCCTCTGATAGATCCTGACTTTGTGACCTTGAGCAAATCACTTCATCATTCCTCTCCATGATGCCCTCTGTGCCTCCACTACCAGCTTCCAGCTCTCCCTCCTGAAACTTATACTAGCCCTGGAATTTACACATTGGAAGTGTCCTCTGACCATGCAGCCTCTCCCTTGATGCAATGACTCTTCCCAGAACCTCCATTAAGTGAAAGTACCCAAGACAGCCTCAACGCGGTCCTCTCCAGTCTGCACTCTGGATTTTCCCTCTCATGCCCCCAGGTAGTCTGCCTTTATCTCTTCCCCTCTCCCATTTCAGTTTCCCTTCATGTGCTGTCCTACCTCAGAAGAATGTAAGTTCCCGAGTGCAGGGAGTATTTGTTTCTACTCACACCAAAGTCATCCACTGCATCCTGGGCCGTCATCAGTCATCCTGACTTTTTTCTTGCCACTGGACTTCAATGCCTTTGGAGGAGAGAGTGAGGCTGATGACTGTGAGCAGCTCTACCTCCCTTAAATCCAGCTTATGAGCAAGTCAAGACATCCTCAGTGATGCCATTGGTCATCTTTGAAAACGGGATGAACAACAACCCCAACTTGTATTAGTGTCCCCAGTGCTTAACACAGTGCTTGGCACAGAGCAAGTCCTTGATAAATGCTTGTGGACTCACTGACCAACCGAGCATTGCACCAGGGAATTCTCTAAGACTATAACTTGCCTAACATTTTGTCCCTGGGACATATGTGATATACCATATGCCAATGAAATCATAGGATCCGTCCCTGCCCCTGAAGAGCTACACAAATGTGAGATGTTACCATCATCATCATTATTATACATGGACATGATTTTAAGTCATACCTAGTCTGACTTTCCACCCCATGAAGGAGCCCATTTCTTTTTTCTTAATTTCATTTTTCTAAAACTTAAATATACAATAAGAAAAGAAAAAGAAACATTACAAACTTGAATATTAAAACTTAAATGCAAAATAAGAAAAGAAAAAATTATTGTGTGCACAGCAGAATGTAAGAGAGGACTAAAAATATGTAGCAATAAATTTCCATTTCAAGAAGGCGTATGTGATAAATACTACACATCGTGTTGAGACCTGTCCATTTTTTCTTTGCTTCCTTGTAAGTTTTCTATTATTATTATTATTATCCCCATTTTAAAGATGAGGAAACTGAGGAAGACAGTGGTTAAGTATCTACCCAGGGTCATACAATTAATTAAGTGTCTGAGGGAGGATTTGAACTCAGGTCTTCCTGACTACAGGTCTAGTACTCTATACACCTATGTGCCACTTACCTGCCTACTACTCTTATAGTCAAAACACTGAGTTCAAGTCCCACTTTTAACACTTACTAGTTCCATGATCCTGATCAAGCCATTTAACTTCTCTGAGATTCAATTTCTACTCTCTATAAGCTGGAGTACAATTACTACATACTCCAGCTGCCTCATAGGCATGAAAGAAATCTTAATACTATCAGTAGGAGACGTGTTATTACTACTGTTCTTAGATCTGCCCACTGGGACCACACAGTCAGAGGCTGCTCTCTCTTTCCTAGGTCAGCCCTTCAGACATTTCATAGCAATGATTCTCTGTCTCCCCCTGCCCCCATCCCCAGTATTCTTTTCCTTAGGATAAACATTCCTGGTTTTTTTTAGTGGATCCTCACAGGACATGCTGTAGTGGTTTGGTCATATGAGCTGCAGTTAGACTGGATCAAGCCAAGACCTACCTTGATTGATCTTCCGATGGGCTGTCTCAGGCTGCAGAAGCTGAGTTAGAAACAATCATCAGGGACCATGTGTTCACCAGTGGTTCTAATCAGCAGCTTTAGTGGGCACAGATTATATGCAGGAACAAAGTGCAGACCACTTCTTGCCTACCCAGGCAACCATGGTATCTTAGCACACCCCAAATTGGAAATACTCAACAACTTAGATGATACTGGAGCTTCCACCACCGGGAAAATACCCAGATGATACTTGAAACTCAAGACTAGTCTTGGAGAGATCACTGCTGCCCACTTAAAAAAACTCAGTCACCACCCAAAGGACTTGGAGGATGACCCACCCAAGAATCACACATATGATCTCAGAGCCAGAAGGGACCTCATATTCTACCTAGTCTGACCCTTTTCTGAAGCACGAATCTCTATAGTATCTTCAGTAGATAGTCATCATCTAGTCTCTGTATACTTCTGATGACAAAGAGCTCACTACCTTACTGATAGACTAAAGGGGATGTATGAAGAGTCAGAGACAAGTCCAAGCATGGCAAAGTTGACAAAGAGCATCATGAGAATTAGGTGTTCGCACACCTTGGCCAGCAACAATTCTGAGATTCTGGAGTAAGACAAGGCATGCAACAATTCAAAAACCTCAAAATATGGGCAGTATCCCACAATGCACACCAGTTCAAGATGATTGTGAGTCCCACGTGTTCTCCTCTGGTAAGATTCTTGATGGCAGGGACTGAGCTGGAGAAAGAAAGGGCAAACCACTCCAGTGTCATTGTCAAGAAAAATCCAAACAGGGTCACAAAGAGTTGGACACAACTGAAAAATGGCTGGACAACAACAACAAACCTTCAGAGGGTTTTGTGAGGATTAAATGAAATAATATTGAAAAAGTGCTTTGCAAACCTGAAAGCACTGTATAAACAAGCTACTATTATCATCTGGAGTTATTATTGACTGATCAAATTCTTGGTACACTTTCACAGCTACGATGTCACTTTTTTCTCATAATGACTTCATTAGTTGAGTACGATTTTGAGAAGCAGTGTTTCGTGAGAGTCAGGAAGGCCTGGGTTCAAATCTTGCCTCTGATACTTACTAGCTGTGGAAGATAGCTCTACTAGCTTGGACAAGCCACTGAATACCCATGAGCCTCAGTTACCTGTAGTACCTTTCTCACAGGAGTGAGAGAGGTTGAGACTCTAATGAGCATGTGCACAAATCACCTGCAAATGTCACTATATAAAAGTCAGTCATTACAAGTAGTTTTCCTTGGGCTGAAATGACATGCTCGGAGTCACACAGTCTGCCACATTGGTGGCAGCATGAGGACCCTACAGAATCCGAGTCTCCTGACTCCCAGCCTAGAGTAGGTTTCCACAGCTCCTAAGCAGGCGTCTTTCCTGGTGAAGAGTTTTCTTTGACGGCGAACCTTCCACCCTACTCCCCTTTAGGGAATTTGCTTCATCTGTTTCATGTCTCCCTGGGCCTTGGATATCCCCATATCAGGGCATCTGGGCAGGTTTATGAAATAGTCAGCAAATGTTTACATTTCCACATAGCTGGGTGACAGGAAACCCAGCAAGGAGCCTCTGGTCTGAGAATGCAGGAGGGTTCCTGGACTTCTAGCTCCCCTAATTGGCCTTTATCTTTGGAGATAAGGCATAAAGAACAGACAGCAGACATGGGGGAGGTAACATCTCCGAACACAAATTGGACAGCTTTAGGGGCCAGGACTGAGCTATTTGTCTATAATTAGAGGAATGGAGATGGGGGAAAACTCCATAATTCTGGTATATCCTGTCAAACAAGGCCTCTCTCTGGGTAGCATTGAATTCATACAGGCACAGGTGGTGGTGTCCTGAGGATCCCTCCTGCCTCTGGGACTTTATGAATACTGTGCCACCCCCCGCCCCCTAACTGCCTCCTATCCTTCTATCTAAATCAGGGGTGGGAAACCTTTGACCGTGAGGCCATGTGTGGCCTTCTAGATCCTTAAGTGTGGCCTTTTGACGGAATCAAAATTTCACAGAACACTTGAAATTCTAAACCTTATCCAGAGGGACAGAGATATGCGGTAGAATATTCACAGGGTGAGGAAGAAGTTAGACTTTGGGTGCTGTTCCCACTGAGCCACTGGGGGACAGATACATCACACTGACTCTTTGAGTTTCAACTTCTTCCTCTTCTGTCCAGTGCAGAAAGTCATCCTTACCATTAGGGTTCCTGGGAGAGAAAAGTGATGCTAGAGTTGTTAACCTGGGCAAGTGATTTAATCAGTATCATAGGATTTAAAGTTGGAAGGATCTTAGAGGTCACCTAGTCCAAACCCCTTATTTTAAAGAAATGGAAAAAGCTAGGAAAAGTAGCAAAAACTGGATTTGAATCCAGATCCTCAAATTCCAAATCTAGGGTTTTGTCCATTGTACCCTGGGACCTTAGAGATTCCCTAGTCCAGCGTTTCTCCAACTGTGCTGCAAGGACACTGGAAACATGCACATTTGTTGTTTTTTAATGAACCTTATGTTGTTTGTTAATAGGAATTAAAATAATAATTTTAGGGGATTTTGCTCTAAGCATTTGGCCAAGGTTTTATTTAAACCGAAGGGTTCTACATTGTGGAAATATTTGAGAACCTTTATTCCAGTCTAACACCTTCCTTTTATGGACAAGGAGGCTAAAGCCCACAGAAGGGCCAGGACTGGAAGAGACCTTGGAATATGGAAGCTATGCCATCAGAGCTTAAAAGGAGCTTAGGATGAAGGATATCTATAGAACCTAGAATGTCAGAGCTGGGAAGGATGTTAGACTGTGGAATGTTAGATGTCAAAGAGCATTAAAGAGATCTAAAAAGAATGTCAGAACCAGAAAGTGCCATATAACACAGAGTATCAGAATTTAAAGGGAGCTTAGGATATAGAATGTCAGAGTTGGAAAGGACTTAAGAACACAGAATGTTGGATCTAGAAGGGACTATTGACATTAGACTTTAAAAAAATCTAAGGAGCTAAAAAGAATGTTAGAACCATAAAGGACCACAAAACATAGAATATCATAACTGAAAGGGAGTTTAGAACGTGCAATGTCAGAGCTAGAAGGGACCTGAGAACATGGAAGGTCACAGCTGGAAAGAATGTTTGAATATAGAATGTTTAAAAGGAGCTTAGAATAAAGGACATAGAACATAGAATGTTAGAACTTAAAAGGATGTTAGAACCTGGGATGATACACATGGAAAGGCATAAAAAAGGACATTAGACTTAAAAACAGATCTTAAAAGAATGTTTGAACCATTTGTTGTTGTTCAGTTGTATCCAACGCTTTGTGAACCTGTTTGGGGTTTTCTTGGCAAAGATATTGGAGTGGTTTGACATTTCCTTCTTTAGCTCATTTTGCAGATGAGGAGCTGAGCAAATAGGGTTAAGTGACTTGCCCAGGGTCATACAACTAGTACTGTCTGAGGCCAGATTTGAGCTCAGGAAGACAAGTCATTCTGACTCCAAGACTGACACTCTATCCACTTTGCCACTTAGCTGTTAGACCCATAAGGGACCATAGAACATAGAGTATTAGAACTGAAAGAGAGTTTAGAACACAGAATGTCTGAGCTAGAAGAAACCCGAAAACATGGAATGTCAGAACTGAAAGGAACATTTGAATATAGAACGTTAGAGCCAGAAGAAAGCTTAGAATACACAATGTTAGAGTCAAAAAGGACCTTAGAATGTAGAATATATACTGTCATAGCTTAAAAGGGGCTTAGAACGAAGGACACAGAACATAGAATAAAGCTAGGAAGCATGTTGGAATGTAGAATACTAGATGTGGAAGGGATCACTTAACATTAAAAAGGATTTTAAATTGAAAAGAGATCTTAAAAATGTTAGAATCCTATGGGAATGTACAACTTAGAATATCAGAACTGAAAGGGAACTTAGAACATAGAATGTCAGAGCTAGAAGAGACCTTAGTACGTGAATTGTCAGAGCTGGAAGGGACCTGAGAACATGGAATGTTAGAGCTGGAAGGGATCTCAGAGCATAGAATGTTAGAATTGAAAGGAAACACAAGGCATAAAAAAGACTATTAGAACTAGAAGCTTAGAAGATTAAAAAATGGAATTTTAGAGTTATAAAGGAACTAGGAATACTGAATGGAAGTGAATGGAAGAGGGACTGGGACAATAGAAAATAGAATGTTGGGAGTTAAAGAAATCTTTGAACATAAAAAAGAATGTTAGAATTAAAAGGAATCTAACATAGTTATTAGAACTGAAATGGACCATGGGGCAGCTAGGTGGTGCAGTGGATAGAGCTCTGGGCTTGGAATCAGGAAGACTCATCTTCCTGGGTTAAAATCTGCCTCCAGACACTTACTAGTTGTGTAACCCAGGGCAAGTCACTTAACCTTGTTTGCCTCTGTTCCTTTTCTGTAAAACGAACTAGAGAAATGGCAAACCACTCTAGGATCTTTCCCAAGAAAAACCCAAAATAGGGTCACAGGGAATTGGACATGACTGAACAATAACAATGGACCATAGGTCAAAGAATATTAGAACATAGAACATCAGAACTAGGAGAGTACCTCACCTTTAAGATCAATTATTCCAACCACTTAAAAAAAGTAGGACCTTCCATCCCAGTACAGGTAAGTGGTTTGCTTGGAGTCATAGAACCTAGCAGTGGTTGAGTGGGACTCCAGTGCAGAGTTCCTTCCACATGACTAAAAGGATGCACATATTTACGCCTGGGGCAATTCCTCAAACTCTTGACCATAGGTCTCAGATGGCCCCTAAGTCTTCTCTTCTTCAGGTTCAGCACTACCTAGATTTACAGTGGATTCTTGTGTAGCAATCTTGAGTCCTCTCACCAACTAGGCTGACTTTCTCTGGATAAACTATAGTATGTCAACATTCTTCCCCCAAATATGGTGCCCACAGTTGTGCTCTTGATGCCCATCTGCTAGGTCTTTCAGCATTTGTATGACTTGTATTCCTTGTAGGCAACTAGATGCCAAGTGGCCACCTCTCCTCGTTCATTTTGGCTTTGCCATCCCCCGATAGCTGGTTTTTGTTTTATTCTTCCAAGTCCAAAGATCATTCAAACCTTCTTCTGTCTGCTTTGTATACTACTTCATTTCCTTCACTTTTTGATGCATGAAATCCATGTTATGGCCAGTCACAAATTTCTCAATTGCTCTTCATCTGGTAAGAGTATATGTATATATTTAAATGGATTTTATATATAGCTCTTTTTTACATATTATCTCCCCATTGGAATGTGAGCTTTTTGAAGGCAGACTTTTTTTTGCCTTTCTTTGTATCCCCAATAGTTAGTGCAGTGTTTAGCAAAGGCTTATTGATCAATTTTCTTTGGAGGAGAAAACAGAAACAAAATAAAAGTTAAATAGTTCACTCTTGTCACCTTCATCCTGTATCCCTTCTCTGATATTCCTCTTGCCTCCATCCCAGTTTATTACTGTATATCATTTTATTTTTTGACACTGGTATCTCTCTCAGCCAGGCTGGAAATGCGGCAGTCACTCACGGGCTGAATCCTATGCATGGAAAGTTTGACCTGCTCCATTTCCAACTTGAGCTGACCCTCTTTTTAGGTGGCCTAGTGTCCCCTGCTCCTGGCTCTTACTTTACTGGTACAGGTTTAGGCACCTGATGAAGCTCAGAGCTCTCCAATTCTAGTGATCTACCATCCTGAGCTTCCCCTGTAGCAAGGAATTACAGGGGTATACCACCATAGGAAGCCCTCTAACATAATTTTTAAAAAAAACCATTTATCACCATCCTCAGGGATTGATTCTGGCTGAGCTTTTTTGCTCTAAAGACCTATCGTGTGGGACGGGGCCACACTGTATAATCATCCTCAGTTACTTGCTCTTATTTCCATCATATACAAACACATATGTGTATATACACATATATACATATAGATTCACAAACATGTACACACTATATATATATACACATATATGTATATGTATATACATACTCTCTATATATGCTATTTATTTATTGTGCATGGGTATATGTGTGTATGTGTGAATATATATGTGTGTATAGGCTGGGTGATGTTTCCCATTTAGGCATATCAGTCTCTTTACATAGTGTCCTCTTTCTGACCTTATTGGAACTATTTCTGTTTGTTTCTTCATTCTTTAATTCCTGAGAGGTCCCCATCCTTTCTAGGCTTATATCCCCTGTGGAAAATTAGGGCTTTGGATCCTGCCTATTTAATCTTTCCCTGAACTCTCGGAAATCTGCTCTCCAAAAACATGACCACGCCCAGTTTTTCTCCTTCTCTCTCCTGAACTCGGCAATGGAGTAGTCACTCGCCCCTAAAGTTCCTGTCATTTCTATTTCAGGAATCAGCTCCTCCATGTTGGTCAGAATCAGGCCCAGAATAGAAGTTCCTCTTGTCATTTCCTTCACCTTTTGAAGTATGAACTCATTGTTATGGACAGTCACAAAGTTCTCAACTGCTCTTTATCTGGCAGAGTGGTTTAGCAAGTGTTCTGTATCACTATGATGTCAAGCCTCTGTGCCCGAAATATGATCTGTTTGTGGAACTCCTTGGCTAACTCCTCCTACTGTCCAGGTGGTCTGTAGCAAAGCTCAAGAAAATATTGCTTCTGATATTCCTCTACTGATCTTCGCCCAAATGCTTCTCTCCACTTAAGTTCTTGGATTTTCTAATGTGAATTTCTCTCTCTCTCTCTCTCTCTCTCTCTTTCTGTCTCCTCTCCATTCCTCCTCTCCTATCTTTTTATCTACATACACATACATATATGTATATGTGCATATATTATATATGCTCGCATATTGTATATAAAAAGCTTTATTTTTAAGACATATCAATTTTCTCAGAAAACTGTAGACATACAATAATGAATTTGTATATTATGTTCAAATGCACATTTAAATGAAAATATACAACATAAAAATAATAGATAAGAAAATGGAACAACACAGTCCAAAATCACAGAGGGGCTGATTTTTTAGCACCAAAAAAGGAAATGAGCTCAGATGACTGAGACTAATGACTAGAACTATACGCATATACAAGTCAAGCCTCTAACATTAGGAAACCAGAGTGTTTTTTCGCTTGGTATTAATAGCTAGCATCTTACTGCTCAAGCTTAGCCCCAAAGAAGAGAAGAAAATGCACCTCCTCCCTTCTTTGCCGAGGTGGGGGACTATGAGTATGGAATATTGCATACACTGTCAGACTCAGTTGATGTGTTGGTTAGTTCTACTGAACTGATTGTTTAATCTTCTTTATTTGTTGTATAGAATGGCTTTCTGGGTGGGATGGGGAAGAATATATTCAGAAAGAAAATGACATAATATCCAAAGATGCCAATAAAAATTAAGATTTGTTTTTTAAAAGTCCTTAGTGCCAAAAAAATCTTCTATACACAAAAAAAACTTGGAACCAACGAAATTCAAATGATTTTTCAACTATAGAATGAAACGCTGTACATTTTCTGTTCTGCCTGTTATTGCATGCTCTGGTGTCATCTCTGAAAGAAGAGCAGAGACTGAAAAAGTCTGTATACTCCAACCCCTCCCTTTTGTTTTCTGTTTTAAACAAAGCATAATGCTTATAAAGCCTTCAAGTCCATCCAAGTATTTAAGCCCCTACCCTGTGCCAGGTTCTGAGCATACAAAGACAAGAATGAAGCAATCCCATCAGCACTGTTATACATGAACACCATTTAAAAGTACATTATTTGTGTAAGAGGGACAGAAAGGGAAACATATGTTCACAGAAGTCTAAATATAGAAACTGGAACTACACAACTTACTTTAAAAAAAACTGTATTTTTAAAATTGTGGACTTGCCAATGAAACAAACATGAACATGCCCATATACAAAAAGCAGAAAAAGAGGATTGTGTATGAGGCAGTGAATCTCTATTTTGTGCAGCTTTTTTTAAAGTATTAATAAATTTAACATGATAGTATTAATCTCACAACCCCTTTTCAATTTCCTTCTACTCTCTTTTGCGTATTTTTAAAATGTTTCATCGATGCTCTTTTCTTTTTCTTTTTGCATCACCGTCACTCTTTCACAGCACTGTCTGTCAAAAATAAAAGCGTTTCCTTGAACAAATAAAGATAGTCAAGCAAAATGATGCCCGTCAGCCATGTCTGAAGATCACGCCTCATTCTGTGCCTCTGGTCCATCCCCTCTCTGTGTTCCATCTTCTGGATTTGGGCCTTGTGATAGTATTGATCATGGTTCTTAAGCATCTCACAGTTGTTTTCCTTCACAAGACTGTAGTCATTGTAAGCACTGTGCTGGTCATTTCACTCTGTCATTTCCTACTGATTCTTCTCTGGTCAAGCCTTGTTTACTGGAGATCCCACTGACTGGAGCAACCCCTCTGAGCCAGCAGACTTCTAGCCATTTTCTTGTGAAGTCCCAGAAGTAATGGAAGAGATTAATGCTGTTTCTTTTGGGTCTTTTTGAACACTGTAAATTGCGAGTCAAGACGTCACCCTATTCAAAAACAAGGACAAACAAAATAACAATTTTTCTGTCTGAATGACACTATCTACTCATGTCGGATGATGCCTTCTGCTCAGGTACCTCTAAAAGACAATTATCCTATTGCTGTCATGTGCTGAGGCATATAGAAACCCCCCAAAAAGCTTTTTCCTTGATCAGTGATAAATTACCTAATTAGATACAATAATCCACTTTGTTTCTCCTTGACTGCTGATCTCTAGATATCTTCTTCCTCAGCTACTTCACTCTGTCTCCCCAAGATCATTCAGGGAATGTTGGGCCTGGGATTAGAACTTAATCTCTTGACTGGGAGTCCTATTCTGTTTCCACTATTATTAATTCACTATTAATTCATTTATTAATCCACTAAAATTCTATCAGACTCCCAAATCCAATGACAGCAGAGTTCTAACACGACAGAAGGGCTTTAATATGGGCTCAGAGACAGACTGTGTGTCTACCACTTGTGTTATCCTATCTAAGCACAGACACTCTCATCTCTAGAAGACTGACCATGAGGGAACAGTTTTCTTTTTTATTCAAATCAAAATCACAGAAGTGGGAAATGGATTATTGAATACTCCATGTCAGGCAGCTTGGATGGAACATAGAGTGCAAGAAGGTGAGCAATTTCTAATAAGTCTGGCAAGGTAGGCAGGAGCCATATTGTAAATTAAGCCGAACAGAGGAGTTTTTACTTTATCCTAGAACAGTGAAACCACCACATCTGAACTCTCATCCAACATTCACCTGATCCATTACCCTTTTTTGGTCTTCCCCTTCTCAGCTAAACTCTATGACATACCCCATGAGACATAGGGTATTCATACTTAAAGAGATGAAAATTCAGAAGAATGGTTAGACCTGATGAAATATACATAGAAGAAACCCATGCTGGAGGGAATGTAATTCTGAAGGTGCTGAAGGATAAGTTTTTAAGATATCTCTAAGAGGGTAAGCTATATGCTCTCTCCACCACCACCCCCAAAAGTGGAGGAAAAGTCACAGAAGGCATGATTAATCTCTCCTAAAGAATGCATCAGCAACCTGCAACCCATATTCCTACTTTCACATTTTGATGAAATTTTTTTTTGAGAATGACTTTTATGTGTATTGAGAGTATCCTCTCAGAGAATGAGAAGCCAGCAGGTAGGCTTTCACAAATAAATATCTGTAGGAGACCACATCTTCACAGTCACACAATTGACTGAAAAGTGCATAAAAGAGAAATTCCTTCTGTGTTTGGTGATATTTAAAAAAAGTTTTTGACATGGTTGAAGAAAATATGGCCTTGAAGGCTCTTCTCCCACAAGGTGGGGATTTTATATATAGATATAGATAGATAGAGATAGAGATAAAGATAGATATTAATGTATATATTAAGATCATACAAGAATCTTTGATAGATACAACCACAGAGGGATCATTGTTTAACAGCTTTCTGGTTATCCATACCAGCTGAAGCTTGGATAGACTTTGAAGATGGATGACAGAGAAGTTTGTTTTCACCAAAAGTGTCTTCAGAGTCAAAATGGGAGAGGATTCCTTATCAGTGGTGAAGTACTCCAGATGTTCCTTTTTTGTTGTTTTTTGACTGCCTCAAATTCCAAAAGACTATAGGATTTCTTCAATGAAATATCCAGTGACTCAAGAGTTTGGCCTAACAATATCCAGGAAAAACCAAGTGGATGAAGAATGGCTGGCTACTGCCCAGATGATGACATGTAGTTGGAAGGGTATCCTACTGAGTCTGTACATCAACATATATATATCTTTGACATACATGGCATACCTTTGTGACTGAATCATGGAAGACTATGATCTAAGAAGAAATAAAATTTTGGGTAACTCAAAAGGCAACGGAAAGGTGCCTGCTGGGCATAAGCAAGCTGAAGCATATCACCAAAGGATAACTTGTACAGAGAAAGTGGATTATTATTTTGTAGGAAATGTGTCATTGGAAAGGATATGGGTCAACTCCATAGCAATATTGGACAGTAACTGATGAACAAACCAAGTGCTACTCCAGTACCCTAGAAATATTAAAAATCCTAGAGAAAAGCCCCTAGGCATTGGATGGTTGCCCTACAAAGCACTTGTGAGAGGATGTGTATTGCATTCATTTTGGGCAACACATGTTAGGAAAGGTATTAGCAATCTGGAGACTGAAAAATTGGAAAGGATGGGAGAGCAAACAGTCTAGGTATTTGGGCTTTGGTCGGGGGGAGGTGTGCATCTGAAGAGTCCAAGAGTCAAGTCTAAGGCTGGGGTTCACAGCCAGACCTGTATTGATGCCCTGAGGATAGAGAAGGTACTTCTAGGACCCAACCCAGTAGAAGCTGAGATAAGGACTCATCTAGTAGCAATTCCACATTTGGATGTGTGCTCCATGGGACCAGGTCTTAGCCTGCTCTTCCTAAAGACCAAGGTTGTAGAGAGGAGAGTGTGGCTTTGAGGTATTGTGGGAAAATGTTCACACTTTTGCTGTCCCTCTGTCTTTGAAGTAAATATCCCCTGGAAAAAGCTAATCGATGTTAAGTAGTTAAGTGGAACCGGGCTTCTAGTCCTGAGGGCAACAGTTCAAAACTGGGAGCTGGAACTGACAGTGGTAGAGAAAAGATATACCCCAACACTTCAATACATCCCTGTAACCCTAAGGGGAAGATCTATCCAGTCTTGCTCTGGGAGACTGAGGTCAGAGAAGTACTCTAGGGGCAGTTAGGTGGCACAGGGGATAGAGCACTGAACCCACGGCAAGGAGATCAGGGTTCAAATCAAGCCTCAGACACTAGCTGTGAGATGCTGGGCAAGTCACTTAAGCTCTGTGTGCCTCAGTTTGCTTACTATAAACTAGAAATAACAACAGCTTTTACCTCCCAGAGTTGTTGTGAGGACAAATGAGATAATATTTGTAAGGCAATTAGCACAACGCCTGGCTCGTTCCCCCTTCCCTCCTACTCATTATACCAATATTACTAAAGGAGAAGAGTGGTCAGGATTCCAACCTGGGTTTCACTCCAGATCCTAGGCTCCTTTGATTCCTCGCCTATGACATTGACATGCCATTTCCTATCTCCCTGATTTTGTATAGTCTGTCCCCCAACTCTGGAATTCACTCCTTCCTCAGTCCTTCCTCTCAGAAATCCTGTTGCTATGGCTATTTTCAGCAACTCTTTGTGATTCCATCTGGGGTTTTCTTGGCCAAGATACTGGAGCAGTTTGCCATTTTCTTCTCCAGCCCATTTTACAGATGAGGAAACTGAGGCCAAAGAGTTAAGTGACTAGCCTAGGCTCACAGTAAGTGTCAGAGGCTGGATTTGAATTCAGGTCTTTCTGACTCATAGCCTGGTACTCTATCCACTGCACCACCTAGCTACCCTAGCTTCCTTCAAACCTCAACTAAGGAACTATATCTAATATGAGGCCTCTCCTGACCCCCACCCCCTACACTCCACCCTCCACATCAGGGATGTGCTGGTCAATGTTTAACAACTGGCTCTCTCCCAAAAATAAGAACGCACAACCTGCTTTAAGTATAACCTGCATTATTAACATCTTTCCTATCATTTTCTTAAGTCTAGACAATTTGTAAGACAATAAAACAAGCCCTGATTTGTAACATTTGCCTATTTCTGAGGTCTAAATGCTCACACTGAAAATTTAACAACTGGCTCTTGGCGAGATATGAGCTGGCTCTAGTATACTCCTGCCCTATATTACCTTGTATTTATTTTGTATGTATTTATATGTATAAAGTACTGCTCCTTTCACAGGTGGACATTTTGATTGCTTGTCCTTCAGATAAATATATTGAGAGGACCTGTTAGAACACAGAACAATGTCTAAGACAGGGTTGGGGAACCTGCAGAATTCAGGCCACATGTGGCCTTCTAGGTCCTTAAGCGTGGCCTTTTGACTGAACCAAAATTTTACAGGACAAATATGTGACCTTCTAGGTCCATAAGTGGGGCCTTTTGCCTGAATCCAAATTTTACAGAACAAACATGGTCTTCTTGGTCCTTAAGCACTTAAGGACCTAGAAGGCCACTTGTTCTGTAAAATTTAGATTCAGCCAAAAGCCCGCACTTTTGGACCTAAAAAGCCACAGGTTCCCTACCCCTGATCTAAGTTGACAATGACTGCAAGGCATTATGGTCTATTGATTGGTTCATCTGCAAGTGACTTTTTCAGAATTTTGTAGCTTATAACAGAGTTTTGTAGCTTATGATTGAGGAATAGTAAGTCAAATAACTGTCTGCAGGCTATAGGGAGATCAACCAAGTACCGCTGAGGTCATATCTAACAGGAAAGTGAATCATTTGAGATTCATATCGTAAGTTAAAGCAGAATGGGGTCTACCATGGGCCAGTTACACTGAGAATTCCATTTGTGTTTGAGTTGTCCTAGTTAATCCCTGAGGTCTCTTCCAACTCTTAACTTCTGTGATTCTGTTACCGCCTCCCATCTCTGAGGATGCCATAATGGTATTTCTGCATTGGTCTTGTGGGAGGTGTTCAAAAAGCCCTTTTGTAACCTTGCCCCCTCCTACCTTCCTAGTCTTCTTACACCTAACTCTTCCAACCCTACCCCATGTACTCTGTGATCCAGTGACACTGGCTTCCTGACTGTTCTTTGCACAAGACATTCCCATCTCCCGAGTCTTAGAATTTTCACTGGCTGCTCCCTAAGTCTGCAACTTACTCCCTCCTCATGCCTGCCTCTTAGTTCCCCTGTCTTCCTTCAAATCCCAGATTAAATCCCATATTCTACAAGAAGCCTCTCCAGATCCCTCTTAGTGACAGGTTATTTCCAAGTTATCTTGTATATAGCTTGTTTGTACATGGCTGTTTCCATGTTGTGAGCTCCTTGACGGTGAGGATTGTCTTTTGCCTTCCTGTGACACTTAGCACAATGCTTGTCACATGGCAAGTGATTAATAAATGTTTGTTGTTTAACTGACTCCATGACTTCCACAGCCTTCCCTCACTCAAATCCAATTTACTCATATGTCATGGCATCACCTCCATGATGTCATGGTCTTCTTCCAAAGGACAAACAACAACAACCATGACCTCCAAGATCCCTCCTAGGTGGGAGATTCCAGGGTTTGTTGTGGAAATTCAACAAAAGTTGAAAAATGCAGCTCTTGGTCTTTCTGGCTGAGTTCTGTATTTCTTGCTCTCACTGGAGTACGAATGAATCAATTTCACATGCAACCCCCTCTGCCCCAGTCACAGGGTGGATTTGGGAGTGGGGAGAGAAGGCCGAATTTTCTCTGGCTCAGGGAGAAAATGGAGGAGAGACCACCTTCCTCCCCTGAGTATCCAGACTGTTGGCTTTGGATTGGTTCCCAGGAAGATTTCACAATCATCCTTCTGCCCTTGGAACTCTAAGCACAGACCAATCTGGGATGTGGGTTTGGAAGAATTCATGATATTTCTTCATCTGTGGATCCAAGGGAACCCATGTTGATCCCTAGGATCTAGGCAACCATAATAATAGCTATCATTTACATAGAGATTTAAGGTTTGCAAAGCACTTAGCATATGTCATCTCATTTGGTCCTCTGAGCAACCCCACAACATAAGTGGAATTTTATCTTTTACAGATGAAGAAACTGAGGCTCTGACTTGCTCAGAGTTACACAGCTAATAAGAGTGAGATAGAGGCAGAGGGTGGTGCAGTGGATAAAGCACCAGCCCTGGAGTTGGAGGATCTGAGTTCAAATTCAGTCTTAGACACTTGACACTTATTAGCTGTTTGACTCTAGGCAAGTCACTTAACCCTGACTGCCTCCCAAAAATAAGCAAATACTTTTAAAAAAGAGTGAGAGAGGATTCCAATTCAGGTCTTCCTGACTCCACGTCCAGAGCTCTATCCTTAGCTTCTATGATCCCCTTGAATCCCAAGTCCAGATAGCTGGTTTCTGTCTTGGCTTCTCTGCTGCAGATCCTATTCTAGGAAATCTGTTTCCTCAGGCCACAGGGGTGGCTCAATAAAAGGACACTGGGTAGGAGTCAGAGGACCTAGATTCAAATCCAGACAGTGCTACTTGCTACCTGTGTGTCCTGGAACAAAGCACCTTCCCCTTACTTAGTCTATTTGCTCTGCTATAAAATGAGGAATTTGGATTTGATCTCTAATGTGTCTTCTAGCTCCAAATCCTGAGGAAGTGACCTCCACAGTCCAATCTCTGGGTAGAGACAGAGTTGGAGGGAACCTTAGATGTCCTGTTGTCTAACTTCTACCCAAGCAGGACTTCCCAGGCATCCATGTGAATGGTCATCCAGCATTTATGGGAAAACAACAAGGTTGGGGAGCTTAGTACATCCTGAGACAGTGTATTCTACTTTGGCTTAGCTTTAAAGTTAGGAAGTTCCCCCCCACATTAAGCCTAGTAAGTTTCTGTATAACTTTGACCTGTTTCTGCCCTTTATGGTTAAGCAGAAATGGCCTAATCTTTCTTCCAAATGATAACCCTTCAGATACTTGAAGACATCAACCATGTCCTCTCCTTCTCTCTCCCACCCCAAATCTTCTCTTCTCTAGGTCAAACATCCTCAGTTTCTTTACTTGACCCCTATTTGGCATGGTTTCTAGTTGGATGAACAGCCCATGGATCTGGTCCATCAGTACATATATCTTGGACAGGCTCTGTGGATGGACCATGAACATTGGGCCAGAATTGAATAGGAGGAAAAGGGTGGGCTTAGTTGCATTTTGGGAGCTGAGCTGTGCTTTTAATGACCCGAAGCTTCTCTCTGATACAAAGACACATATTTTTAACACCAATATTTTCCCAGTGATGCAACATGGTTTGAATCATGGAAAACCAGTTTCTGAAGAATGTAAGTCCCAGTTCACCCGAAGGCCAATGGAGAGGTGCATGGTGGGCATGTAAAAGCTTTGGAACATTATCAACGAAGAATTATACATCAAAAGCAGCATAAAGATATAATCAAATAGAATCATGCCTACAAAATGAGGTGGGCTGGTTATACAGCAAAAGAATGATGGTATATGGAGAAACTGTGGACTTCACTGTTGCCCATATAATGTCAAGAGGTCCAGAAGGCAGGCATGTGTGGAGGGCTTATGGCAAGAGTTCTTTACCTACGGTCTACCTGGATGCCCAAGGATCTGTGGATAGATTTCAAGCATTTTTATTTTCACTAACTTTTGGTTTCCTTTGTGATCTTATGTATTTTACTTTGTACATTTAAAAACATGATTCAAAGAAAGGGTCCATAGGCTTCACCAGATTGCCAAAGGGGTCTGTGACAAAAGAGTAAGAACCCCTAGTTTATGGGAAGACAATGGACAAGAGTCTCTCTTCAGGAGAAGGAGTAGATATCTTGTGATCTGTACCATTGGAGGGAGTCCCTATACCAATGAGATAAAAAACCAGACCCATCAAAGTATCAAACAATAACAATCACATTATCGTCCTCTTCTTCGGTTTCGTCATTATGGGAGGACAATCCTGGATTCTTAAAGGCTCCATCAGTAGAGCACAAAGTCCATCAGGTCCTATAAAGCTGGGAAAAGGTTTAGGTTTGGGGGGTCGATTGAACATTCATTGTGTCTGTCCTCCGAGAACAGCCTCACTAAGTTCACACTGGCTCTCCCCCAGAAGGTTGTGACTGGGGCAGAGGGGGATGCATGTGAAATTGATTCATTCGTACTCCAGTGAGAGCAAGAAATACAGAACTCAGCCAGAAAGACCAAGAGCTGCATTTTTCAACTTTTGTTGAATTTCCACAACAAACCCTGGAATCTCCCACCTAGGAGGGATCTTGGAGGTCATGGTTGTTGTTGTTTGTCCTTTGGAAGAAGACCATGACATCATGGAGGTGATGCCATGACATGTGAGTAAATTGGATTTGAGTGAGGGAAGGCTGTGGAAGTCATGGAGTCAGTCAAACAACAAACATTTATTAATCACTTGCCATGTGACAAGCATTGTGCTAAGTGTCACAGGAAGGCAAAAGACAATCCTCACCGTCAAGGAGCTCACAACATGGAAACAGCCATGTACAAACAAGCTATATACAAGATAACTTGGAAATAACCTGTCACTAAGAGGGATCTGAAGAGGCTTCTTGTAGAATATGGGATTTAATCTGGGATTTGAAGGAAGACAGGGGAACTAAGAGGCAGGCATGAGGAGAGGGTAAGTTGCAGACATAGGGAGCAGCCAGTGAAAATTCTAAGACTCAGGAGATGGGAATGTCTTATGTAAAGAACAGTCAGCAGGCTAGTGTCACTGGATCACAGAAGGGGGTGGGGACTCTTTTAGCCCTAGCCTAGCAACCCCTAGAAGCTATTTACAAAGGCGTGAAGGGGCTGCCAGCCACATCAGAAAGAAAACCCATGGGTCTTTTGAGGTTTCAAAGTAAGAAGAAGTAATCTTCCCATACATTTGCATAACTGCTCAGTAAACAGAAATAATATTTCAAGGGGTTGATCGGGGACTCCCCCTTTCCACTTGGTGTGCTACAAGGTAGTGAGTCTATGTTCTGAGTCTTTAGATATGCAACTTGGTGCTTTGACTAGGGCACTGGACTTGAAGCCAGGAAAATATGAGATCAAATCTCATCCCCCATATCTAATAGTTGTGTGAACTTGGATGAGTCGTGTGTGCCTCACTTTCCTCACTTGTCCTTTTCAGCTCCAGATCTATGATCTTACAAAAGCATTTCATTATGAGACATGTGGACATGATTATTGGTGCTTCATTGAGAGGACTAAGGACATCTTGAACTCCCAAGTCAACCTACTACGATAGTAAAAATAGGTCATATTTGAATAATACCAAGAATAAGAGATCAGTCAGGCATCAAATTCTTATTTAGTTCATTAAATGCCTACTATGTGCCAGGCACCTTGTTAAGTTCTGGCTTCAAGGAGATTACAATCTAATTGGGGAAAGAAGCTGAGGGGAGTGGGGGTGGAGGGAGACAATGGACATTCCGTGTTCCATGGAGCCTCAGTCAAGCAGAGACACAGATAGAAGTCATTGACTGAATCTATTGAATTGAATGGAGGTGTACTGGGTGTTTAGGCAGGACTAGCACCTCTAGTGTGAGGGCCTGCTGAGCCCTCTTGAGAGCTGCTCATCTGTTTCTGGCATGCACCCGTCACCCAACTCTTACCTGTGGCTCCAAAAAGCTGTAGCATGTGCAGTGGCCACACCCCAATAAACCATCTTGGCAGATGAGTGAAACCAGGTTGAGGTCTCAAACCTGTCAATGAGTTAGGGGAATGTCTACACCAAGTATGTGGAGACTTCCACCTGTGGAATGGGCAGATAAGAATAATTTGTTCCAATGGTCATTAAGGTGACTGAAGCAGGTGCTTCTGATATTGAAGATGCCAAGGTCATTCTCTGCTTCCCAGGCCATCACCAGTCGTCTTGACTTTTGTCCTGCCGCAGGACTTTGATGTCTGTGGAAGAAAGAGTGAGGCTGATGACTTTGTGCAACTCTGCCTCACTTAAATCCGATTCATACACAAGTGAAGACATCACTCATGGTGTCATTGGTCCTCTTTGAAATCAAAGGATGAACAATGTTTATTCAGTGCTTACTATGTGCTAGGCACTGTGCTACCGAATATCAGGAATATGAAGAAAGGCAGATGGTGGGTAAGACAGAGTCAAAAGACAGTCCCTGCCCTCAGGAGCTCACAACTGAATGAGATAACAAACAAACAGGTATGAACAAGCTATATACAGGATAAACAGGGAATAATGAAAAGAGGGTAGGCACTAGAATTAAGAGGGGTTAGGAAAGGCTTCCTGTAAAAGATGGGATTTTAGTTGGGACTTGAAGGAAGCCAGGAAGCAGAGATGAGGAAGGTGAGAATTCCAGGCATGAGAGACAGCCAGAGAAAATGCCAGGAGGTGAGAGATGGAGTGTTTGTTCATGGAACAGCCAGGAGGCAATTGTCAATGAATTGAAGAGTATGTGGCGGGGAGGAAGATGTAAGAAGATTGGTCAGGTAGGAGGGAGCCTGCACCAGAGTGGTGGCAATGTCAGAGAGAAGGGGACTTGGTCTACGGATGTCGCAAAGGTGAAATTGACAAGCCTTGGCAATAGATTGGCTATGGAGAGAGCTTGGGGTGTGTGTGAGAGAGAAAGAGAGAGTGAGGAGTCAAGGATGACCCCTAGAGGAAGTGGACAGGCCAGCCTTGGTGTGTCAGCAAGCTCTGGTTGATCAATTCAATCCAATAAAGAATCCAGTAAAAATGATCAAGTGCCTACTGTGTGCCAGACACTAAGCTAAGCATTGGGGATACAGCTAATAAAAAGATTGTCTCTGCCCTCGAGGAGCTTACAGTCTAAAGGGACAAAATGTCAGTAGACCTGGGTTTGAGTCTCATTTCTGACACTAGCTCTCTGACCTTGGATAAATCACTTCCGTTCTTGGAGCCTTAGTTTCATTTGCAGAACGGGTACTATGATCCTTGCCTTCTCTGCCTCCTATGGTGATGGGAAGAAAGCACTCCATAAACACTAAAATGGGAGCTGCTGTTAGTACTTCTCAGAAAGACCTCTCAGGAGGATGAAAAGGTCATTTCTTCCTTGTGTCCTGTGCAGGCCCACGTTTGCCTTGTGTCTGCCCCCAGGGCGTTCCCAAAGGCGTGAGCTCCCTTCCCCTTGGGTCTACATCCTGTTTTGACCAAACAATGTTCTTGGCTCTGACTTGGTGCCAGCTGGCATTTGTTTTTGCCAAGGCTGCATTCATGCATAGCAAGACAACAGCTGCCCAAGTGGCATTATTTAAGGGGCACCAAAAAGACTTCCACCCACCACAGCCTCCAACCTCTAAAAAATATCTCCTCTTAAAGTCAGCCTTGGGATCTGAAGCTCCACCAAGGTGATTCAGGTCTTTGGGTGACCACTTTAAGTATCCCTTATTTAAAATTCAAACACATCTGGTAAGGGAAAAACATTATTGAACTACAGAATGTTGGAGCTGAAAAGACCCAGAACATAAAATATCAGAGTTGGGAGGAACCTTAGAATGTAGGATTTCAGAGCTGGGAGGGACCTTGGAACACAAAATGTCAGAGCTAGGAGGGACCTTAGTGGCCTTTTAGCAAGTGACCTCTCCTCTCTATCAGTCAATAAACATTTATTAAGCACATATTGTGCACTGTGTTAAGCCTTGACGATACAAAGAAAGGCAAAAGACAATCCCTGCCCTCAAGGAGCTCCCAGTCTAATGGGGAAGACAACATCCAAACAACTGTACAGACAAGCTATAGACAAGATAAATTGGACATTATAAACAGAGGGAAGGCTCCAGCATTAAGGGGAATCAGGAAAGCTTTTTGTAGAAGGTGAGATTTGAGCTTAGACTTAAAGGAAGTCAGGAGACAGAGAAGAGGAAAAAAGAGAACTCCAGAGGTGGCGGATAGTCATTGAAAATGCCAGATCAGGAGATGGAGTTTTTTGTGGGAGGATCAGCAAGAAGGCCAGGGTCACTGGATCAAAGAACAAGTGGGGGGTTTGGAAAGGGTACAGGATTGGAAAGGGAGCAGGGCAAGTTAAAAAGGGCTTTGAACGTCAAACAGAGGATTTTATATTTGACCCTGGTGAAGTTCAGGCTCTGCTCTTAAATACTGCAAATCGAGGAGCTGATTTGAGAAGGGGGTGGCACAGTCAGACCTGAATGTTAGGAAGGTCACTTTGGCAAGCTGAGTGGAGGATGGACTCTCTGCGTCTCAAAGTTTCCTAAGCTCTTAGGATGTAGAACTGGAAAGTTTCCACAGCTATAAATTGAAGAGTTTAGACTAGAATGATTGCTAAGCTCCCTTCCAGCGCTAAATCCTGTCTATGATCCTAAGGGACTTGCTCCAAGTTCTCATAGCTAGTAAATATCAGAGTTATAATAGGGATTTAGAGATAACTCAGAGGCCCCTCAATGGTTCAGAGACCTTGTTTGCTCTTTTGTTCATTTACTTGTGAATTGGAATGGGTCTCCAGCCTCTCAGTTCTGCCTTTCGTTTGCTTGTTTGTTTGTTTTTGGCTTAGCCATGTTGCTGTTTGTCCCCATATTTCCCAGAGACTCTTCAGAGATCTGTCCACCAGGTATTCCCCAATTACCCCATGTGTGTGGGTTCCTTTGGGGGATAAATACCCAACCAGGGACAAGTTACTAGTGAAGTCTATTGCATAGTACAGTGGAAAGCACAATGAACTCTGGGGTCAGAGGACCTAAGTTCAAATCCTAGCTGTGACACCTCTTGTGTGAATTCAGGGAAGTCACTTTGCTTGGCCCCCAATTTCCTCATCTATAAAATGAGGGGGTTGAACTAAATGGCTTTTAGGGTCTCTTCTGTATGTACAGCCATGGTCTGGCGATGCCCTCCAGATCTAGGATCCTTCTTCCTTTCAAGGCCCACCTAGGATGCTTCTTCTTGAAATAATTTACATCATTTTGCATTTATCTCATGTTCCCTTGGATCATAACTCTGTAGGTATTCCTCTTTACCCTCTGTCCTCCCCTGACCTCCGTTTAATAATAATCTCCTTGATAGCAACTTCTGGGTTGTATTTATCTTTTCATCTCTAGTGGCAAGCATGGGATCTTGGACACAATAAATGTTTATTGAATGAACAAAAGATTCTACTTTTTTAAGCCTCAGTTCTACCAGCTGGAAAATGGGTCTAATAATCCTTGCACTATGTTCGGGGCTCTGTATCAGGAGGGCAAAGTTTATAATCTCAAAGAGGATCATAAACATGTCTGAAAGGTTCGGAATCGCCGGATAGAAGAAACTCTCAACGTAGAAGGCAGAAGAATCAAAACATTTATTTAGGCTCAACAGTAACCAACCCATGAACCAGAAGCCCCATTTTGATATGTTGATCATAATCTTCCAGGCCCAATAAGTACGCCTTGAAAGAGTAACCAGGAGGCTACAGAGAAACATGATTGCGTAAAGCAAAATCATGTTTCCCCCTTGATGGTAATAAGATTACCCACTGGACTGAAGTCTTTGTTCAGCTTCCTCCCGTAGATCAGCTCTGCTGCTGGCAGCTCCTGCCTCAGCTGTGTCTGTGTCTGTAACTGAAACTGACGTAACTGACGATGTAACGGTCGCTGTAACTGACGTAACTGTCGTAACTGTCGCTGGCTCCAACCGGAAAAGGAAAGAGAGAGAAGAACTCTCCGAGCTGTCCTCTCCCCTCTTATAGGGTCTCTGACATCATCAAGCTCCGCCCAAATGACCAGGGCCGATTGGTTCTTGAGTTGGCCCCTCCCCCTAGCATAGCCGTTAACACCTCCCCTCAGCCAGCCCCATGACTCCTCACACAGGAAGCTGTCTGCTTCTGCTCCCCGGAAGAGCAAGCCACAGTGTCCAGAGGCTCAATGAGGCAAGCTGAGCCATTCAAAGAAAACAAAAGCCATTATGGCTACAGGCTCTTGTGAAGATCCAGGGAGATAATGGCTGCCGAAAACTTTGTTAAGCCTTAAGGCACTATAGACATTCTTACTATGATTCCTTTGATCCCCAGCTGGAGTGGATTCCCTCTTCAGTGGGAGTGAATTCCCTACAGTGACTTCCATCTGGGCTGAGCAGAGAACTCTGTGCTGTTGGTCCCAAAATTAGGGAGGCATCATAAAAAGGAGAAAAGACTCCTGGCCTGGTGATCAGGAGACCTGGCTTTGAGGATCATTGCTAGGGCATATTAGCTTTGCAAACTCAGGTAAGTGCCTCTTTGGGCCTCAGTTTTCCCTCAATAAACTGAGGGGGTTCAAATAGATTATATCTAAAGTCTAGCAAACCTCTGTCTCTCGCATCAAGGGGAGGGAGTCCCTGGTTGTGGAATCTTAGGAATGTGTGTTCATTTACATCTTGGGAGAACTGGGGTAGAATTGGAGCAGTGTGAGGTAAAGACACCAAGGGTGATGAAAAACCATGTGATTGTTCACATGACACATGCCCAAGGGATGGGGATCAAGCCTCCTAACAAGGTCAAAGCCATGGTCTGATCTGAAGCAGAGCCCAGGCTGTAAAGGGTTACCTAACTGAGGATGTGGGCCAGATGTTCTCCATCTCCGCCCAGGCCTGGCTTGAAGAAATAGCTCTGGGCTGCTGAGAAGGGATTTGGGTTGGGTCCTGAGGCTAGGAGACATTATGAGACATTGCAACAACTTCCCAAAGAATATACTGCAAAGATAAATAGAGGCATAGATGATTAGAACTGGAGAGGACCTTAGAGATGACCTCTATGTACTGATCAATTAACAAGCACTTATCAAGTACATACTATGTGTCAGATGCTATGATAGGCACCAGGGCTACAAGCAGGAGTGTGATGGTAAATATTTAACTACCAGCTCTCTGGACAAAAAATGAATGCAGGACACATTTTTAAGTTTAATATGCGTTATTAACATTTTCTCCATGGCTCTCTTAAGTCTAGACAAGGGGTGTGAAACTTGTGGCCTCGAGGCCACATGTGACCTTCTAGGTCCTTAAGGGCTACACTTGAGGACCCAGAGGGCCACAAGTGGCCTCAAGGTGCAAGTTCCACACTGCTGGTCTAGACAATCAACAAACAATAAATCAAACTCTGATTTGTAGCATTTGCCATCTTTTGAGGTGTAAATGCTCACACTGAAAGCTTAGCAACCTACTCTTTTGGAGGCAATTGGGCTTAAGTAACTTGCCCAGGGTCACAGAGCTAGTAAGTATCTGAGGTTGGATTTGAACTCAGGCCCTTCTGACTCTAGGGTCAATATGCTACCCACTGCACCACCTAACAGCCCTAACAATCTGTTCTTGAGAGCTAGTTGGAGTTGACTTTGGCACACATTGCTGGTACAAGTAAAGTGAATGAAATGAGCCCTACTCACGATGAGGTCACACTCTAAGCAGAGAGTCTCATCTTGAGGTCTGTGAACTTGCTTTTATAAACCACTGTAATAAGTGCGTTTCATCATAATTGATCCCTTTTGTAATCCTATATATTTTATTTCATATGCTTAAAAGCATTCTTTTGAGAAGGGGTCCATGGGCTTCACCAGGCTGCTGCCAGAGGGGTCCAAGACATAAAACAAGATTACAGTCCATTGTTCTAATGGGGGTATGTCTTGTGTTTGTCCTTCGTTCTCAAAGAGGACCATGACATCAGGGAAATGATGACATGACTTGCAGTTGACTTTGATTTGAGTGAGGGAGGGCTGTGCAAGGTCACCAGCCTCATTTTATCCTCCAGAGCCATCTGGGTCCAGTGGCCAGGTATTCATCTGGAAGACTGGAGATGGTTCAACATGCAATGGGAGACCCTGGCCTTTTTAGGCTAAGGTCTTCTCAGTTCTCACTCTGAGTGAGGTAATGCCCATAATGGGTGTAATGTGCTGAAATCTGCACATGGAGGCCTGTCAGCCAACGGATATTTCCTAGCTTGCCCTGTATATGCTGGAAACAGAGTCAGATAAGGTGAGGGGGTTCAAATAGATTATATCTAAGGTCTAGTAAACCTCTATCTCTCTCGTCAAGGGGAGGAATTCCCTGGTTGTGGAATCTTGGGAATGTGTGTTCATTTACATCTTGGGAGAACTGGGATAGACTTGGAGCAGTTTGAGGTAAAGACATCAAAGGTGATGAAAAACCACATGATAGTTCACATGACACATGTCCAAGGGGTGAGGATCATGCCTCCTAACAAGGTCAAGGCCATGGTGTAATTTAAAGCAGATACCAGACTGTAAAGGGTTACCCAACTAAGGATGGTTGGGACAGAGAGCTTCAGTATAAACAGGTACAGTACAAGGTAGCATGTGACGAACCGCGCCCCCCACCAGAAAGTCAGAGCTGGAAGAGATGGAGAGGGGCAGGAACAATCAAAGAACGCTTTTTGGAGGAAACCAGCCTCCATCTGGGTCCTGAAGGTTGGCATGGGGTGTTGGAGGATCTCTTAAAGTGGAAACAAAGAGGAGTGTCTTTGCAGGGGCTAAGAGTAGGGAAAGAAAGTTCTCACTTCCCCTCTCCGGGTTTGAGGGTCCTCCTCTATAAGATGCAGGGGTTGGGAGTGAGGCTCCCTGAGGTATTTTCCATCTCTGCCAATCTCTGCTCTATTTTCAGGAGGAGTCCACATCAGCAAGAGGAGGCTGTCAGAGCCTAGTCCCTCCTGGTTGGGCGTGGGAGCCCCAGGGTTTGGTCATGAGAAACACCAAGGGCTTGCTGCCTACAGTGATCACGTTCAGCCCAGCAGGCCTGGTCCAGAGCCAAAGTATTTATTATACTTGGGCTCTAGATCCAAACAGAACTGATGGATAAGACTTTTTATTTCCATAAACACTTTACAAAGGCTCGGCAATGTAGTGGAAAGAGCATGAGATGAGGAGTCTGGAGACCTGGCTTGGAGTCTTGGCTCCTACACTTTTTAATAGTGTGACTTTATGGACTTAATTTCACTTCCTGAGCCTTGGTTTCTTCACATGTAAATAATGGAGCTATGGGATCCCAGATTTGGAGCTAGGGGGGACCGAAGGGATCATCTCATTTAACTCCTTCATTTTACAGATAAACTGAGGTCTAGAGAGGGACTGTGATATGCCAGAAGTCACACAGCTAGGCAGCATCCAGGATGAAATTTGAACCCAGGATTGTTCACTCCAGCTCCAGTGTTCTTTCTGACATGGCAATGATTTCTATATTGACTAAATTGCAGGGGTGTCACAAGGAAAGGGCTTTGTAGGCTATAAAATGTTAGGGGAATGTCATTTCTTATTGTTATTTATTTGGGTATCTGCATACATGCATATGCATGATAGTATTTATTTCTAAGCACACAGGTGTTCTGATGGACATAGATTCTTCCTCTCCACCCCACCTCATGTTTTATTTAAACAAAGTGAGATGGGGCTGGCTCATTCCTAAGGCTAATCAAGCCACCTCCAGAAAAGGCTCAGGATTCAATGAAGAGATCTTCAAACTTTTAGGTAGAAGGAAAGAGCAGTGAGAGAAAAGAGGGGAAAGTATGATAATGATGGAGGAAAGAAAGGAGAGTAGGGATGGGGGGGAGAAGAAGATAAGGGAAAGGGAGTAGGGAGAAGGATCAGGGCAAAGGAGGGAGAAAAAAGAAAGAGTAGAAAGAAGATGGGAAAGGAGTGGGAAGAGCCAGAGAAGAAAAGGAGAGTGAGGAGAAGAGGAAATGAAGAAAGGTATGAGGGAAAGAAGATGGAAAAGATGATCTATGGGTGGGGCAGGAGGAAGGAAAAGGATATGAAACATTAGGATGACATAAAGGGAAAGATAAAGAAGGGGGGAGAAAAAAGATGACAAGAAGGAAGAGGGAGAGACTGTTTTTTCATCTCTTTGACACCTCTTTGATGAAGGAAAGGGGTGAGGGGAGGAGAAGGAATAGTGAGGGAGAAGAGGGTGGTAATGGTGAAGGAAGGAAAAAATAGGAGCAGGGATGGGGGAGAGGAGAAGGGAAGAAAGAGCGGAGAAGGGTCAGGGCAAAGGAGGGAAAACCTCACCTCTTTGACAAACAAAATTATTGATGACTCCCAAATCTATATATCTTTGGTACTCTCTGTGTTCATTATAGGAGCTCATCCACAAGACTAAACATGAGCACAAGAACATGCTTCATGTATTCAGCATGTACGCAAACATATGGTCACATATGTATGCAGGAACAAAGCCTGTCGGTACAATATCCACACGAAGAGCATGAGCATGTACATAAACATACTTGGACATGCATGTGCACATGTATACACACAGAGAAACACAGTGTACAAGAGACCACTGGACTTAGGGTCCAAAGAAATGTCTTTTTCTCTGGAACCATGTCTTGGTTGTGTGGCTCGCTTGGGTTGTCTGGAATTGCTGTGAACAGGATTGGGTGTTGTTTTCCATCAATAAATATAAATATAAATATATAAATAGTGCCTAATATTTATCAGGCACTGTGCTAAGTACTGGGGAAACAAAAAGAGGCAAAAGACAGTCGCTGTCCTCAAGGAACGCACAATCTAAGGGAGTTTTAAACCTTCTTTGCCCTGGTCTTCAACAACCATGTCACTATTCCCTTACGCATCTGCTTTCCCATTTCTCTAATTGGTCCATTTCCTGTGCTCACCCTCGATGCTCTTTCTGCTGCCTTAGGCTCCCCAAGCCTTTTCCAACATTTCTACCACCCACTGTTTTACCATCATTGGGATAAATAAGGGATCTCATCCCTTACACTGTTGTAGTTATTGTGTATATTGTTTCCTAGGTTCTGCCTACTTCACTTTGTATCAGTTTATATATAAGTTTTCCCCTGTTTCTATGCATTCTTCAAAGTCATCATTTCTTATATCACAGTAATATCCTGTTGCATCCATGTGCCATAATTTGTATAGTCATTCCCTAGATTCAAATCCCATGAAACATGCTCTGTCTCTACCTCTGCTTCTGTCTCTCTTTGTCTCTATCACTATCTCTGCCTCAGAGGCTGTCTCTGCTTTCCCAGCTCTCATGGGTGACCTTTACATGAAACTAGGGTTCTAACATTGCATCCTTAAGGCTTGGGCAAGAGTAGAGATGAGTTCCAGTGAATCATCCACATTCACCAAGCAGCTCCATCTTTTAACCAATATCAGTATTTCTGAAATGACTAGAGTCAAGACTCAGTCTGGGACCAAGTTGGGTCTTAAGCCTGGGAACTAAGCGATTCCAATGGGCTTACTGAGTGTCTGTCTATGACCTGTAGCTGAGTTATTAATTAAAGATCTTACTAGGGGGTGTGCTGATTGCCTTCATTTCCCTCTTTTGATTTTACTATTTCTCTCTGGGGCACTAGGACAGTTAAATGGCATGTGTATAGAGCCTGGAGTCAGGAAGACTCATCTTTCTGAGTTCAAATCCAGCCTCAGACACTTCCTAGCTGTGTGACCCTGGGCAAGTCACTTAACCCTGTCTCAGTTTCCTCATCTGTAAAATGAACTGGAGAAGGAAATAGCAAAGCACTCCAGTACCTTTGCCAAGA
The DNA here is from genome assembly GCF_011100635.1 of Trichosurus vulpecula. Classification (NCBI taxonomy): domain Eukaryota; kingdom Metazoa; phylum Chordata; class Mammalia; order Diprotodontia; family Phalangeridae; genus Trichosurus; species Trichosurus vulpecula. The sequence goes on along the minus strand of NC_050574.1, from coordinate 119,873,176 downwards.
AAACCCCAAATGGGGTTACAAAGAGTGGGATGTAACCAAAAATGATTGAACAACAACTCTGGAGCACTATTTAGTTTCCTATGATCAAAATTTAGGAATTATCTTTGAGTTTTTACTTTCTGTCTCCCTCACCTCTCATTCAATCAGTTGTGAAATCTGTTCATTCAACCTCTGCAACACCTCTAGAATAAATCTCTTAATCTTGATGCCCACTACTGCCAAAGTATATGCCCTGATTACCACCCTCCTGATATTGTAATAGCCTCTTGAAAGGTCTGGCCTCCACTCTGTCCCTTCCAATTCATCCTTCCTAGGCTGCCTGACTCATCTTGCTTATGTATAAATATGGTCAGGCCACTCTGATCCAAACACTTTCTGCCTGCAGGATAAGATACAATCACTTTAACCTGGCATTCGAGATTCTCCAAATGTGGCTCTAATTTACCTTTTTGATTTAACAGCAAACATTTATTAATGACCTATCCAGTGCCAGGAACTGGGTGTACAGACAAAAATTAAACAGCTCTTTTTCTCAGGGACTTACGTTCTACCCGGGGATACAACGTTCACACAAACAAATAAAAAGTGTGTTCAAATTAATACAAATGAATTCCTTTAAAATTGTTTATTTATATCTTTTGTTTTTATATTAACTTCATTTCCAAATGTATTCCTTTCTCCCTCCCCCCGCCCCTCTTTCTGAACCCAGAGCCATCCCTTGTAACAAATAGTAGAAGGTGGGGTGGGGCTGGTGGGGTCTGGGGTGGGGTTGTTCAGCAGAACAAATCAACCAAGTCTGACAGTGTATGCAACATTCTATGCCCATAGTCTCCCACCTCTGCCAAAGAAAGAAAGAAGATGCATGTCTTTTTTCTCTTTTGTGGGGCAGGATGGGTCATCGTAATCACACAGTGCTTTTGTTTTTTGTTCTTTCTCCTTATATTCTTGTAGTCATTGGGCATACTGTTTCCTAGGTTCTGCCTACTTCCCTTTTCATCAGATTTTCATCATGCATCTCTGTATTCTTCATAGTCATCAGTTCTTATATCATGGTAATATCTCATTACAGTCATGTGTCACAATGTGTATGATCATTCCCCAATCAATGGGCATGTAATATCAATTAAGTTGGGACTTTCTTACAGTTTTAAAATGATTAATTGTCTTTGATTGAGTCTTACTAGGTGCTAAGCCCCAGGCCCAAACCTCTATTAGGTGCTAAGCCTATGTGGGAGTGAATTGGTAACTAAGGTGGGGCTCCAGGTGGGGCCAGTGAAGGGAGGTGCTAACACCAGAGCCAATCCAAGGAGCCTAATTTCTGGTCTCTCAGATGACCCTTGATGACATCCAAAACTGCATAAAAGGGAAGAGAGCTATTTGCTTAAGGCTCTCGCTCTTGGTGGCACGCTGATGTGGAGACTCCAGGCAGCTGTAGCTAAGAGCCCTCCAGCTTGTAAACCAGACATTGGGGCTTTGTTAAACTCTGGAAACTATGAATTGGGATTTGAATCAGACATGGTCTGTCTGTTGATGTTTGTAATTTGTTTGTATTTGCTCTGAAGTTCAGGATGCTGGCTTTTACCCCTGAACTAAGTGAATGGTATTTGTATGCTGGATTAAAGTAAGCTTGTCAACCCCTTAATGTTGCTTTCCTTAGTAAAGCAGATCAAAATAGCCTGGGCTTGCAGTGTTCTGTGAGCTGGTTGTTGTTGGTTTTATACCCCTCACAGCAGCTGCTGGCCAAATTGTTGCAACAAATGGTGTAGTTGGCAGGATCTGCATTTTAAAAGGAAAGTATGGTGTTTTGGGGTACTGGGGTGGCTGAATGTTTCCCAGTTTTTGGATTGCTCCTTGTACTTGGGGTGGCTATGGTTCTGTGGAGCTCCAGGAGCGACAAAGGCCTGAAGGAAAGCAGGCTAGTGGTTTCCCAGGAGCCCAGAGCAGGGCCCCTGGAAGATAGTCCCTCCTTCCAAGGGATTAAGTTGAAAAGCCTGGCCCTGGAGGACTATGTTGAAGATTTGGCAGGAGGGGCTGGTGAGGAGAAAGAAGAAGCGGATGACCGGCTGCCGAAATATTGACCCAGACAGAGCAGAAGACTGCCTGCATGAGAACTTCGGAAAGGTGGGAGAGGTGAGCTGCCTTTCAGCTGACTTTGGTGAGATAAGCACAAAGGTGGAGAACTGCGTACATCGAGATCTGGATTCTGGCAGAAGCCAGGAGAGACCGGCCGGAGCTAGACAACCAGGAACCCAGGGGCTTGGAATTCAGCTCTGGGGCAAGATGGAAACTTTGCAGCAAGGAGATAAGTGTGCCTTTTTTCAGCCTCCCCTGGGTCTGTTTGGAACACAGGAGGGAGGGGTGGATTTGTTTATGGTGGGGTGGGGGAAGTGCCTTGGACCCCCAGGGACCCCACCCTGTCGGCTTCATTGCCCAGCTGCCCCACAGGACTTGGAATCGGGGACTGGAACAGCACGGGGAGAACAGACCCCTGACAGAACTTTCTTTGGACTTTTTCTTTGAATTGGGACTTTGGGTGCCAAGTGGAAGCCTGCAATGGCAGTTTGGGGAGAAGGAGGCATCGCCAAGAGAACTCTATTTGTTTGTTTGCTTTAGGACTTTACTAACTAAAGCTTGCCAGTGCCTGGGGGGAAAAGCCTGCGCTGGCAGTGTGATGCTGAAGAAGTACTTTATTCAGACACTCTGTATTAGCTAAAGAGATTAACTTGCTTTGACCTAAGGGTGGACATTTGAATTGTAAACAAGTATTTTGGGAATGATTGATTGAAGAGATTAACTTGCTGGGACCTAGGGATGGATCAGGTTTGTATTGTAAACAAGTATTTGGGAATGACACTGAATGACATGTTTTGCTTTGTTGTGAATGATACCTTTTAGTTTCCTGCTTGATTGGATCACAACGTATAATGGTTCTATGTGTTCCAGGATCCATGGCCATTTAATTTAGATTTTTGTTAGGCCATGGAACCTGGAAGGGGTGGAGTATAATATCAATTATGTTGGGACTTTCTTACTGTTTTAAAATTATTAATTAAGTGTCTTTGATTGAGTCTTACTAGGTGATTGTCAACCCCTTAACGTTGCTTTCCTTAGTAAAGCAGATCAAAGAACCTGGGCTTGCAGTGTTCTGTGAGCTGGTTGTTGTTGGCTTTACACCCCCCACAGCAGCTGCTGGCCGAATTGTTGCAACACAGCATTCTCTTAATATAAAGAAATTTCAAGAGGAATTGAGAGCCTGATATCTAGGAGGGATCAAAAAGGCTTTGTGTAAGAGGAAGCACCTGAGATATACTTTGCAGGAAGCTGGGGATCACTCCTGCAAAAGTCCACAGGTGGGAGGTGGAAGGTAGCTGGTAAGACAGTTTGACTAGAATGGAGTGTGTGCAACTGGAAGTAATAAACTGAGGCTGGAAGATGAGGTGGGAACCAGATTGTGGAGAGCTTTAAATGCCAGCCCGAAGAGTTTGCATTTTATCCAAAAGGCAATAGGGAGCCATTGAAGATATTTAAGTAGACGTCAGGGTCTATTTGGGAATATCAATTGGGCAGTTGTGTAGGGAATACACTGGAGAGGGGGGAAGATTGGAGGAGGCAGGGTCACCAATTAGGAATTTGGGTAAAGGCATTCATGCACTTATGAGTGAGTTTCCTGGGAGCCAGTAAAAGGCAGTCACCCTGGGGAAAGGGCAGCCCATCCCCTAGAGAGTCTAGGCTTTTCCCCTGTCCCCCCACACCCTGACCCCTGCGAAGAGTTAAAGGAAGGAGAGGTACAGCTATGAGGGAAGGTATAATAGCTGTCATCTCTCTGTACCCCAAGATGTAATAAGAAGGTTCCTGTGATGCAGAAGACTGGCTTCCGGGCCCTTCGGGAGGGCTGAAACAGGAGCAGGGCTGTCCAGATGGCAGCCCAAAGTAGACTGGGCTAGCAGAGAGGATGGTACAAGTTTGAGGACTGGCAGAAGACAAAGTGAAGAAAGCCTGAGGGGGTGGGTTAAGGAGGAAAGTATCTGTAAAGCAGCTAGCCCCCTTGGCCAGAGCCCTGATCCCTGATCCTTGGTTCTGGTAGGGACCATGTTAAAACTTGGTATCTACCCCAACACAGGGTGCTGCTCAGTACTGGTGCTCAAGAAATGCTGCCAAGGTTGGAAGGGCAAAGTCAGAGACAGAGACATTTCCATTTGGACACATGGAGTTCATAGTTATCAGGGAATGTGGGTAAAAGTTTAGCAGCAGATAAGTGGAGATGAGGCAGGACAGAGGGACTTACCTCTTGGTACTCTGGACAGGAAGTGTGAATGACTGGGAGGAGACTGAAGTGACAACAAGGAGCAGGAGGACCAGATGGTCTGGCTGAAGGGAAGATGAGACAGACAGACACGTGGGGAAGGAAGCCTGTGTTCAGAACAGAAGGATTTAATTGAACCAAGAGCAGGAAGAAGTTCAGCATTGGCTTCTGGAAGCTGGTCTGGGCTCTCTGCCCAGGGAGAGATGGAAGAGATTGTGGGGTGTGAGCTCCAAAGAAGAAAACCTTTTTGGATGTGTAGAGGACCTTATCATGGGTCTCAGGCTACAGCAATCCTCAGGGGAACCTATAGCCTTCTGGAAAATAGGCCAAGGACTCTGGGTATTTTGTCCTCTGCCCACAGACCTTCCTTCCCTTTTCTAATCCTTTCCTGATACTTGAGCCCAGCCAACCCCCAGCACTACTGGAGGCCACTGAACCTTCTGGACTTTCAACCACTCAACCCTGCCCCCACATCAAAGAGCTGCTCCCCCAAACCCAATTTTCCTCTGCCAGTGCCTGCCACAGTCACTGTACGCTCTGATCTGACATCTGCTCCTCCTCTCTCTTCTCTCCACCCCCTTCCCCACTCCAACACACATTCCAGACCATTAAAGTGCATTTCCTAGGATTTATTCACAAGAGAAAAAAGAGCACACAAATTCAGAAATATCACGCCAGGAGAAGAACATCCGAAGTACATAGAAAAGAAAATTCTCCTATCCCAAGCTTTTAAATGTCATCATAAGATCATAGTATTTTAGAGCTGGAAGAAACCTTTGAGATCACCTAGTACAAACTCCTAGCATTTTAGAGATGAGGAAGCTGAGACTCAGAGAAGGGGAGGCAAATTGCCTAAGGCCACACAGTTAGGCAGTAGCCATGCCAGAATTCTAACCCATGGCAAAGATCATCGATTCAGGGGGGTGCTGGCAAATGTTTAACAACTGGCTCTCTGAAAAAAATATATCTACAGCACCCTTTTCACTTTAATCTGAATTACTAATATTTTCTCCATCACTTTATTGAGTCTGGAAAATAAAAAACAACAACAAATCAAGCTCTGATTTGTAGGGTTTGCTGTTTTCCAAGGTGTAAATAAATGGTCACATTTAAAAATCAGCTTCTAGGAGACCTGAGGCTGAAGTCCCATTAACTATCGTCTTCCAGGCTAAACTTATCCTTTATGGCCTTTGTGGGGTGAAGGTGAGGAGGCAGGGTGGCATGTCTCTTTGGTGCATTGGGATCCTTGGTCTTTTTTGTTTCTTTCTCTTTGGGTGACATATCAGTTTTCATTTCTCTTTCATAATGAACCTTGTCAGGTCTTTCCATGTCCTCAAAATTTCCTTTCTCTTTTTGTTGTTATTGCTGAGTTGTTTCAGTCATGTCTGACTCTTTGTGACCTCATTTGGGGTTTTCTTGGCAAAGACACTGGTTCACCATTTCTTTCTCCAGCTCATATTACAGAAGAGGAAACTGAGGCAAATAGGGTTAAGTGACTCGCCCAAGGTCACATAGCTAGTAAGGCTGGACTTGAACTCACAAAGATGCATCTTCCTGATTCCAGGCACTACTAAGCCACCTAACTGGCTACTACTAAGATCTACTAAGCCACCTAACTGGCCTTTTCTTTCTCTCCAGCAGCAAGTAAAGCAGAGGTAATCTGATCATAGTTCATGCTTCCAGAGCCGTAGAGTAGGGTACCTTTTGCAGCTTTGAAGAGATTTGTTGAGGAGATGGTGGAAGAGGGGACCAGTTCGGAGGGAGTAGAGTGAAGCATGGGTGGGACTTTCCTATTTTTCCTGATCTAGGAGAGACAGCCACTAATCAGGAGAACAGGGCAGAAGTTTCCCCAGGTCTCGGCCTCTGGCTGAAAATGTGCACAAATCATGCCTTTCTAGGACAATCTTGAATTTGTCCAGGAAAAGAAACCAAGCCCACACTAGCCTGGGGTTTACAAAGTCTTTTTTTTCTGTTAAATCATCCTTAATTTCACGCAACAGCTCAGACTGGGAGCTCCTCGAGAGCAGGGACTGTGTTTTGCCTTTCTTTGCAACCCCAGTGCTTAGCATAGTGCCTAGGCATTTAATAAATGCTTATTGAATGACTAACACTTCATTCTAAATATTAGCACCCCTGACACTATTCTCATAGGACCATATCTTGTTTTTATATTCACCTTCTGTCACTCATGCTGCCAACCTCTGTATGTGTGTTTAAAAAATTAACTTAAGAGTTTCCTGAGCATTCATATTAGTATTTTTAGAAAACATCCTCTATTCCTTCTCTTTGGAATGGTGCTTTCTAGAGGTAACTAGGCGGTGGAGTCCACAGTACCTGGAGACAGGAAGAATTGGGTTCAATTCCAGCCTCAGACACTTACTAGCTGTGTGACCCTGGGCAAGTCAATTAATCTGTTTGCCTCAGTTTCCTTATTTGCAAAATGGGGATACCAATAGGACCAGCCTCCCAGGGTTGTTATGAGGACAAGATGAGATATTTATTTGTAACGTGCTGAGCACAGTGCCTAGAATATAGTAGATGCTCTGATGACAGCATAGATTTCATTCCTGAATGATCTTCTGAAACTGATCTTCATCCAGGTATTCTCCGCCATTCTTTCCCTCTTAGTTTCTCTATTTCCTCCCAAGTCTGCTCTGCAAACCCTCAGTGAGCAGATGTGTGTGTGTGTGTGTGTGTGTGTGTGTGTTCTGGTTGTTGCTTTGTTTTTAAATGACATCTTTTCAGAGCCACCTTACAGGTAAGGATTCTATGCCACTGAGTCTCAATGACCAACTCCGAGATCCAATTAGCCTTTGTGCTTTAGAATCTCTAATTAACCTTACTTGTTATACATACTTTGTGTGTTTGTATACAGACATCTGAGGACACCGCTCTGTCTTAAATATTGTCTCTTGTGAATGTCTTTTACTGCCAGCCTTCTTATGTTGTAGCTGCTTTCTGTGGTGTCTAGCCTGGCAAATATACATAAGCAATAGGCTCTTTCCTCTTTCTTCTTCAATTTTAATTTTTTCTGCTTAGACTTGCAAAGCCCTGGGCAAATAAATTCTTTTTTTTCTTTAATTTATTTAATATATTTAGTTTTCAGCATTGATTCTCACAAGAGTTTGAATTATAAATTTTCTCCCCATTTCTATCCTCCCGCCCACTCCAAGATGGCGTATATTCTGGTTGCCCCGTTCCCCAGTCAGCCCACCCCACTCCCTTCCCATCGCCCTTTCCCTTCTTCTCTTGTAGGGCAAAATAAATTTCTACACCTCGTTGCCTGTGTATCTTATTTCCTAGTTGCATGCAAAAACATTTTTTTGTTGTTGTTGTTTTTGAACGTCTGTTTTTAAAACTTTGAGTTCCAAATTCTCTCCTCTCTTCCCTCCCCACACACCCTGCCTAAGAAGGCAAGCAATTCAACATAGGCCACATGCGTATCATTATGTAAAACCCTTCCACAATACTCATGTCGTGAAAGATTGACTACGTTTTGCTCCTTCCTAACCTATCCCCCTTCATTGAATTTTCTCCCTTGACCCTGTCCCTTTTCGAAAGTGTTTGTTTTTGATTACCTCCTCCCCCTGTCTGCCCTCCCTTCTATCATCCCCCCTTTTTTATCTTCTTCCTCCTTCTTTTCTGTGGGGTAATATACCCAATTGAGTGTGTACGGTATTCCCTCCTCAGGTCATATCCGATGAGAGCAAGATTTATTCATGCTTCCTCACCTGCCCCCTTTTCCCTTCCTACAGAACCGCTTTTTCTTGCCACTTTTATGCGAGATAATTTACCCCATTCTATCTCTCCCTTTCTCCCTCTCTCAATATATTCCTCTCTTATCCCTTAATTTGATTTTATTTTTTTAGATATCATCCCTTCATATGCAACTCACCCTGTACCCTCTATTTATATATATGTATATATATATATATATATATATATATATATATATATATATATATACACCCACATATATACATGCATAGACACACACATATGTATATATATGTACATACACATATATATATGCATATTCCTTTCAGCTACTATGATACTGAGGTCTCATGAATCATACACATCATCTTTCCATGTAGGAATATAAACAAAACAGTTCAACTTTAGTAAGTCCTTTACGATTTCTCTTTCTTGTTTAACCTTCTCATGCTTCTCCTGATTCTTGTGTTTGAAAGTCAAATTTTCTATTCAGCTCTGGTCTTTTCACTGAGAAAGCTTGAAAGTCCTCTATTTTGTTGAAAATTCATATTTTGCCTTAGTGCATTATACTCAGTTTTGCTGGGTAGGTGATTCTTGGTTTTAATTCTAGCTCCACTGACCTCCGGAATATCGTATTCCCAGCCCATCAGTCCCTGAATGTGAAAGCTGCTAGATCTTGTGTTATCCTGATTGTTTTTCCACAATACTCAAATTGTTTCTTTCTGGCTCCTTTCAGGATTTTCTCCTTGACCTGGGAGCTCTGGAATTTGGCGACAATATTCCTAGGAGTTTTCTTTTGGGGATCTTTTTGAGGAGGCAATCTGTGGATTCTTTCAATTTCTATTTTACCCTCTGGCTCTGGAATATCAGGGCAGTTCTCCTTGATAATTTCTTGAAAGAGGATATCTAGGCTCTTTTTTTGATCATGGCTTTCAGGTAGTCCAATAATTTTTAAATTATCTCTCCTGGATCTATTTTCCAGGTCAGTGGTTTTTCCAATGAGATATTTCACATTGTCTTCCACTTTTTCATTCCTTTGGTTCTGTTTTATATTTTGATTTCTCATAAAGTCACTAGCTTCCACTTGCTCTAGTCTAATTTTTAAGGTAGTATTTTCTTCAGTGGTCTTTTGGACCTCCTTTTCCATTTGGGTAATTCTGCCTTTCAAGGCATTCTTCTCCTCATTGCCTTTTTGGAGCTCTTTTGCCATTTGAGTTAGTCTATTTTTTAAGGTGTTATTTTCTTCAGTTTTTTTGGAGGTCTCCTTTAGCAGGTCATTGACTTGTTTTTCATGAGTTTCTTGCCTCTCTCTCATTTCTCTTCCCAATTTTTCCTCGAGTTCTCTAACTTGCTTTTCCAAATCGTTTTTGAGCTCTTCCATGGCCTGAGACCAGTTCATGTTTTTCTTGGAGGCTTTTGATGTAGGCTCTTTGACTTTGTTGACTTCTTCTGGCTGTATGTTTTGGTCTCATTTGTCACCAAAGAAAGATTCCAAAGTCTGAGACTGAATCTGAGTGCGTTTTCGCTGCCCGGCCATGTTCCCAGCCAACTTACTTGACCCTTGAGTTTTTCAGCAGGGTGTGACTGCTTGTAAAGAGTACTTTGTTCCAAGCTTGAGGGTATGTGCTGTTGCTTTCAGAGCTATTTCTATACAGCCAGCTCTGCCACACCAGCACTCCTCCTTCCCCAAGAACTGCCAACCGAGACCTGACACAAATCTTAAGCAGGCTCTGCACTCCTGCTCTGATCTGCCACTAAATTCCTCCCACCAGGTGGGCCTGGGGCCAGAAGCAACTGTAGCTCTAGTTCTGTAGCTGCACCTCCCCCGCTGCCCTTGGGGCGGTGACCGAACTGGAACTCTTTTCACTCTGTCCCCCACAGCTTTTCCCACTAACCTTCTCTGTTGTCTTTGGTGTTTGTGGGTTGAGAAGTTTGGTAACTGCCACAGCTCACTGACTCAGGGTGCTAGGGCCTGTTCTGCCCAGCTCCTGGTCTGGTTGGTCCTGCTGCTGCCCATGCTGGGCTCCGCTCCTCTCTGCTCCATGCATGATAGACCTCATCCAGCAACCATCCAGGCTGTCCTGGGCTGGATCCCTGCTTCCTTCTGCTATTTTGTGGGTTCTGCAGTTCTAGAGTTTGTTCAGAGCCATTTTTTATAGGTTTTTGGAGGGACCTGGCAGGGGAGCTCACGCAAGTCCCTGCTTTCCAGCCGCCATCTTGGCTCCGCCCCTCTGGGCAAATAAATTCTCACTAGCCCTGATTAAGTTGATTCCATCTCTGGACAAGAATTCATCATTTGTCTGTTTTAAGCCATGCTCCAGAAAGCCAAATCTTGACCCTAGGAATCGTTGTTTAAAGCAGCTATTTAGTCCCCAAATCTACTTCTCCCTTTTGAATCTCTTGATTTTTATGGGCAATAGTTTTAAAAATGCCATCCATAATCCTAAGCTCTTTAGTTTCTTACCTAAGATTTTGTAATCATTTTGAAACTAAAAATTTTAATTTAAATTAAATTTTATTTATTTTTTATTAGAATTTTATTTTATTTTCTCTCCTTCCCATTTTCTCTCCCTCTGCCCATTGGGAAAGCAAAAAAAAAAAAAAACACTAAAATCCCTGCTATAAACATTTATAGTCATGCAAAACACCTTCCTAAATTGGCCGTGTCCAAACAAAATGTCTCAGTTTGCACTCTGATTCTATCAGCTCTTTATCAGGACCTGCAGTCAGGAAGACTTAAATTCAAATCCTGCTTCAAAAACTTACTAGCTTTAAGACCTTGGATGAGTCTCTTCACTTCTGATTGCCTCAGATTCCTCATCTGTTAAGTGGGGATAATAATAACACCTGCCTCCCAGGGTTATTGTAACAATCCAGGGAAATATCATTTGTAAAGTGCTTAGCCCAGAGCCTGGAACATAGTAGGTGCTATATAAATGTTAGACATTATTATCATCATTCTTAGGTGGACAACATGAGCCATCATCAGTCCTCTGGACGTGTGGCTGATCGTTGTGTTGATCTGAGGTCTCAAGTCTCTCAGAGTTCTTTGTCTTTATAATATTGTCACTACTATAGAAATTGGTCTCTTGATTCTGCTCACCATACTCTGAAACTCCTTTTCATCTTTTCTCACAACACAATAGTATTCTATCACAGGCATGTATCACAGCTTCAGCTTTTCCCCAATTGATAGGTACCCCCCTCCCCAGTCTCCAGTTCTTTGCCACCACAAAAAAGCTAGTATAAATATTTTTGTATATAGAAATCCTTTTACTCTTTTTTTTTAACTCTTTGGGATATAGACCCACTAGTAGTATTTCTGGGTCAAAGGGTATACACAGTTTAATAGCTATTTGGACATAAATCCAAATTGCTTCTCAGAAAGACCAGAACACTTCATATTTTTACCCATAGTGCATCAATACACCTGTTTTCCAATGGCTCCTCCAGTATTTGTCATTTTTTTGTTAAATTTGCCAGTCTGATGGTTGTGAGATAAAATCTCAGAATTGTTTTAATTTATATTTTTCTAAGCATTTTATCATATGACTATTGATAGCTTGGGTTTCTTCCTCTGAAACTTGACTGCTCATGTCCTTTGAACATTTATTTATCAAGTGAGAAATGGCTCTTAATTCTTATAGCTTTGTAAACTTTATCAATATTTTTTAGACTTCATTTGGAATCATTTGTGTCAATGTGAACCACCAGCGCTGGGTACAAGTTATCAGGTTTGACAAGTGTTGGGAGGGGCTTTGGGAGTCCTGCCAGGGCTGACAGATTTCTTACTGTTACCAGAGAGGCTAGTTACCACTTTGGTACCCCTGGAGAGGAAGTCACCCAATCACTACTACTCTTGTGCACATCCCCTGTTCTTTAGTGGCCAGTATCTTACCAGGCAGCACCAATGATCTCTATCACCATCCCTTAGAAAACAAACAATTGTTACCTCCTCAGAAGGTCCAGCTCCCTCCTCTTCAGAGGAAAAAAAGAGCTCTCTGCAGTTAATCTTTCTTTCTGGAGGCAGTCTGGTCTTGTAGATAGAGCCAAGAGACCTGGGTTTGCATCTTGCTTGGACCCTTAGCACTATATGTAGTAGGTAACAGTACCAGGGTTCTTACTCACGGCCTCTGATTCCATATCTAGTCACTTCCCACTACCTAAGGTGACAAAGGAGTGTCAATGCAGAGGAGCAGGTTTGGGTTTTCCCCAATTAAGAGCCCTGCTGCTGGGCAGTTGCATCTATACGACTTCTCCTGAGTCGGGGATCTCCAGTCCTAACTACTTCAGTCTGATAAGGCAACTCCCCTCCCTCCCCCAACTCTACTCCTACCTTCTCAGTGACTCTGTGGGGGTGGGGTCAGAGTTCACTTTTTAAAAAAATTTACTTTTCAACATTGATTTCCACAAGATTTTGAGTTACAAATTTTCTCCCCATTTCTACCCTCCCCGCCCCCACTCCAAGATGGCATATATTCTGATTGCCCCATTCCCCAGTCAGTCCTCCCTTCTGTCACTCCACTCCCTGCCCCCATCCCTTTTCCCCTTACTTTCTTGTAGGGCAGGATAGATTTCTATGCCCCATTCCCTATATATCGTATTTCTCAGTTGCATGCAAAAACAACTTTTTCTTTTGAGCATCTGATTTTAAAACTTTGAGTTCCAAATTCTCTCCCCTCTTCCCTCCCCACCCACCCTCCCTAAGAAGGCAAGCAATTCAACATACATTCAAAAATGTATCATTATGTAAAACACTTCCACAATACTCTTGTTGTGATATACTAACTATATTTCCCTCCACCCTATCCTGTCCCACTTTATTCAATTTTCTCCCTTGGCCCTGTCCCTTTCAAAAGTGTTTGCTTTTGATTACCTCCTCCCCCTATCTGCCCTCCCTTCTATCATCCCCCCTTTTTTATCCCCTTCCCCCTACTTTCCTGTGGGGTAAGATACCCAACTGAGTGTGTATGTTATTCCCTCCTCAAGTCAAATCCTATGACAGCAAGATTCACTCATTCCCCCTCACCTGCCCCCTCTTCCCTTCCAACAGAACTGCTTTTTCTTGCCACTTTTATGTGAGATAATTTACCCCATTCTATCTCTCCCTTTCTCCCTCTCTCAATATATTCCTCTCTCACCCCTTAGTTTTATTTTTTTAGATATCATCCCTTCATACTCAACTCACCCTGTGCCCTCTGTCTATATATATATATATATATACATACATATATATATATGTATGTATGTATGTATGTATGTATGTATATTCCCTTCAACTACCCTAATAACGAGAAAGGTCTCATGAATTACACACATCATCTTTCCATGTAGGAATGTAAACAAAACAGTTCAACTTTAGTAACTCCCTTATGATTTCTCTTTCTTGTTTACCTTTTCATGCCTCTCTTGATTCTTATGTTTGAAAGTCAAATTTTCTATTCAGCTCTGGTCTTTTCACTGAGAAAGCTTGAAAGTCCTCTATTTTATTGAAAATCCATATTTTTGCCTTGGAGCATTATACTCAGTTTTTCTGGGTAGGTGATTCTTGGTTTTAATCCTAGCTCCTTTGACCTCTGGAATATCATATTCCAAGCCCTTCGATCCCTTAATGTAGAAGGTGCTAGATCTTGTGTTATCCTGATTTTGTTTCCACAATACTCAAATTGTTTCTTTCTGGCTGCTTGCAGTATTTTCTCCTTGACCTGGAAACTCTGAAATTTGGTGACAATATTCCTTGGAGTTTTCTTTTTGGCATCTTTTTCAAGAGGCGATTAGTGGATTCTTTCAATTTCTGTTTTACCCTCTGGCTCTAGAATATCAGGGCACTTTTCCTTGATAATTTCTTGAAAGATTATGTCTAGGTGCTTTTTTTGATCATGGCTTTCAGGTAGTCCAATAATTTTTAAATTATCTCTCCTGGATCTATTTTCCAGGTCAATGGTTTTTCCAATGAGATATTTCACATTGTCTTCCATTTTTTCATTCCTTTGGTTCTGTTTTACAATATTTTGATTTCTCATAAAGTCACTAGCTTCCACTTGCTCCAATCTGATTTTTAAGGTGGTATTTTCTTCAGTGGTCTTTTGGACCTCCTTTTCCATTTGGGTAATTCTGCCTTTCAAGGCATTCTTCTCCTCATTGCCTTTTTGGAGCTTTTTTGCCATTTGAGTTAGTCTATTTTTTAAGGTGTTATTTTCTTCAGTTTTTTTGGAGGTCTCCTTTAGCAGGTCATTGACTTGTTTTTCATGAGTTTCTTGCCTCTCTCATTTCTCTTTCCAATTTTTCTTCTAATTCTCTTACTTGCTTTTCCAAATCCTTTTTGAGCTCTTTCATGGCCTAAGACCAATTCATATTTTTCTTGGAGGCTTTTGATGTAGGCTCTTTGACTTTGTTGACTTATTCTGGCTGTATGTTTTGATCTTCTTTGTCACCAAAAAAAGATTCTAGAGTCTGAGTCTGAGTCTGCATCCTTTTTTACTGCCTGGCCATGTTCCCAGCCAACTACTTGACCTTTGAGCTTTTTGTCAGGGTATAGTGTAGAGAGTGCTTTGTCCCAAGCTTTAGGGGCTGTGCTGCTGTTTTCAAAGTTACTTCTACTCTACTGTCACTGCAAGCTCTGCCACAGCAGTGCTCCTCCTCCCCCAAGAACTGCCAACCAGGATTGTGACCTAGATCCAAGCAGGGCAAAGCAAGCCCTGTACTCCCGCTGTGGTCTGCCATTTGATTCCTCCAACCGTGTGAGCCAGAGACTCCGGAAGCAGCTGACACTGGAGCTCTGGAAGCAGCCACAGGAGCTTCCTGCTGCTGCTGTCTCCACTGCCGCACCAGCTCTACGACCTCCAGGGCTGGGGTTAGACCACATTCTAACCTGATCTAGCAGTTTTCCCACTAACCTGCTCCATGGCCTTTGGCATTTGTGGGTCGAGAAGTCTGGTAACTACCACAGCTCAATGATTCATGGCCCTAAGGCCTGCTCCATGCTGACTCCTGGTCTGTTCTGTCCTGGTGCGGCCCACACTGGGCTGTTCTCCACTCCCAGCACTATGTGATAGACCCTTCCCAGCAACCGTCCAGGCCATCCTGGGCTGGAGACCTGCTTCCCTCTGCTATTTCATGGATTCTGCAGCTCTAGAATTTGTTCAGAGCCATTTTTCACAGGTGTTTGGAGGGATTTGAGGGAGAGAAAGTCCCTGCTTTCCAGCTGCCATCTTGGCTCCACCCCTGCCCCCCCCCAGAGTTCACTTATCACAGGTATAGAGCTGGAAGGGAGCTTAGAGGCCAGCTAGTCCACTCCCTCCCACCATTTTGCAGTTGGGGAACCATGGCCCAAAGATGTGTTGTGATTTGGCTAAACTCATACAGCTAGAAAGACTCTGAGATGAGATCTGAACAGGTAGGAGTAAGGCTGTTTCCATTCCCTGAGAGTCCTTGGCTCAGTTCTCTCTCCCAGAGTATATAAGGTTCAATGTAATAATAGCTTCTGTTTCTCTAGGTCTTTTAACTTTACAAAGTTCTCACCTTGGTGCGGGGATAGGGATCACATATCACTCCCGCTCCCCACCATTTTACAGGGGATGAGGCAGTCAATGGCATTCACCCAATATTTATTTAATATCTTTTTCATGAAAATCCCAGTGAGTAAAGAGGCATTGTTTTGTTCAGTTGTTTCCATCATGTCCCAACTCTTCATGACCCCATTTAGGGTTTTCTTGGCAAAGATACTGGAGTGGTTTGCTATTTCCTTCTCCAGCTCATTTTACAGATAAGGAAACTGAGGTAAACAGGGTTAAGTGACTTGCCCAGGGTCACACAGCTAGTAAGTGTCTGAGGCTTAATTTGAACTGATGAACATGAGTGCCCAGTACTCTATCCACTGTGCCCCCTACCTTCCTGAATAGAGGGGTAGAAACATACAAAACTTAGCAAAGACATGGTCCCTGACCTCATGGAGTTCTTAATGTAGTAGGGGAACAGTGCTATAGTGTCAGGAGTACTGACTCTGAAGTTGAAGACCTGGATTTGAATCCCTACCTCTGTAACCTAACTACCTCTGTGACCTTGGACAACCTCCCTGGGCCTCAGTTTTCTCATTAAAATGATGTAAGTATTCCTCAGTAAAATGAGGGAGTTGGAAGAGATGGCCTCTCTACAGCTGTGATCCTAAGACACAAATAGATAACTATAATACAAACCCTAAAACACTTTTCACACAAATAAAGACAGATTTAAACAATTGGAGAAATATTCATTGGTCATGGGTAGGCTGAGCCAATATAATAAAAATGGCAATTCTACCTAAATTAATTTACCTATTCAGTGACATACCAATAAAGCTACCAACAAACTATTTTATGAGCTAGAAAAAATAACAACAGAATAAAAGTTCAATAGTATCAAGGAAATCAAGGAAAAATGTGAAAGTAGGTAGTCCTGCAGTACCAGATTTCAAACTATATTACAAAGCAGTAATCATCAAAAAAAATCTACTACTGCTTAAGGAATAGAGTGGAACAGATAGAGATGGGAGAATAGAGTGGAAAATCACTGGAATAGATTAGGTATACAATAGATAGTAGCAAATGACCATAGCAATACAGTGTTTGATAAAGCCAAAGGTCCAAGCTTTTGGAACAAGAGCTCATTATTTGACAAAAATTGCTAGAAAAACTGGAAAGCAGTTTGGCAGAAGCTAGGCATAGACCAATATCTCATACTGTATTCCAAGATAAGGTCAAAATGGGTACATGATTTAGACATAAAGAGGGATTTCATAAGCAAATTAGAGGAACATAGAATAGTTTGCTTGTCAGATCTATGGAGAAGGGAAGTATTTGTGACCAAACAAGAGATAGAGAGGATTACAGAAAGTAAAATAGGTAATTGTGATTACATGAAATTCAAAAGGTTTTGCACAAACAAAAACAATGCAGACAAAATTAGAAGGAAAGTAAGAGATTGGGGGGGATTACAGCAAGTTTCTCTGATAAAGGCTTCATTTCTCAAATATATGGGGAATTGAGCCAAATTTATAAAAATAAGAGCCAGTCTCCATTTGACAAATGGTCAAAAGATATGAAAAGGCAGTTTTTAGAGGAAATCAAAGCAATCAATAGTCATATGAAAACATGCTCTAAGTCAGAGAATTAGAGAAATGCAAATTAAAACAACTCAGATCTAGGTGCAGTGGGGTGGAATCCACATTGGACCTTTGAGTTCAAGCCAAGGCAACCTCGGAGGTTGAAATCTATGCCAGACATGAAGACAGTAAGCCCAGCAGGGAAGCCTTGAGAAGCCAGAGTGCCTGAGACTGGAGCCCAAGAGGCAGGGCTTTGAACTTGAAGCTTGGTGGGGTTGTGCTATGTAGGAATTGAGCTAAGCTGTGAACCTAATCCTCTCCTATGGAACTGAGGCTCAAGGAGGTGAGATAATAATATAAATGATTATACTTACATATAATATAATGCGCTATTGTAATAAATGTATTATATCACTTTCAGGTTTACAAATATCTCCTTTGATCCTCACAACAACCCCAGGAGGTGGGTACTATTATTTTCCTCATTCTCAGCAGCCTCCATCCTTTTCCTCCCCAAATCAGGAAGGATAGAGTAAAATGCAAGTGGGAAAAATGCTCCTTTGAAAAAAGAGGCCAGCACCCAAACTAGTAGGTTTTTGGAGACTGGAACCATAGGAGAGCAATCCTTTTTATTTCACATGAGGGAATGGACAACAGAAGTCATAGGAAGTGGTGAAGACTTTAGCTATTATCTAGTCCAACTTTCTCATTTTTCAGAGAAGGAAACTGAGGCCCAGACACAGAAGGAAGGTTTGTAAGGTTATACAGGTAGCAAGTGGCAGATCAAGGATTTGGACCCAGATCCTCTGCAAATCCAATGCTATGTAGTATTTACTATACTGTTTCTCTTCCTTCACTCAGTTCAGTAGCCTCAGGTTGAGCCTTGACCTTGGCTCCAGACTGACTTCTTCCACTCTATCAAGCTGTGGAGAAACAGCTTAAAGTCAACCTGGAAAGACCTACATGATCTGATACTGAGTGAGAGGAGCAGAACCAGGAGAATATTGTACACAACCACAGACATATTGATTCTGTGATGACTAACTTTGATAGACTTGGCTCTCCTCAGCAATGCAAGGCTCAAAGACAGCTCTAAAGGACTCATGATGGAAAGAGCTATCTACATCCAGAGAAAGAACTATGGAGTCTGAATGCAGATTGAGGCAAACTATTTACCCTCTTTTTCTCCTCTTCTTTTCTGGTTTTGTTTCTTCTTTGTCATGATTCATTCCATTGGTCATAATTCTTCTTTACAACTTGACTATTATGTAAATAAGTTTAATGCAAAGATACATACATATATGTATGTGTGTGTGTATGTATATATATATATATATATATATATATATATACAGAGAACCTTTATCAGACTACATGCCACCTTGGGGGGGAGGGGGGAGGGGTGGGAAGGGAAGAAAATTTGAAACTCAAGAACATGTAGAACTGAGTGTTGTAAACTAAAAAATAAAAAAGTCTAATTAAAAAAATGTTTCTGCCATAAGGGGGTTGGTGCAGCTGAGAGCAGTAGACTATGTGGATGGGGAACTTGCAGCCTTGAGGCCACATGTGGCCCTCTAGGTCCTCAAGTACAGCCTTTCGGCTGAACCCAAAATTCACAGAACAAATGCCCTTAATAACAAGGCCACACCCAAGGACCTAGAGGGCCATATGTGGCCTTGAGGCCATAGGTTCACCAACCCGGACTAGAACATTAGAAAATATAGAGGTCAGTTTTAGCTCTGACACTTGGGAGTCCATTGGGGCAGGTGATTTCACCTTTCTAAGCTTTGCTTTCCTCACTTCAGATATTTAATGGTGCCATGGTGCACAGAGCACTGGGCCTGGATTCAGGAAGACATGAGGTCAAATCCTGGCTCAGGCATTTACCAGCTCTGTGACCTTGGTCATGTCACTTAATTTGTTTGCCTCAGTTTCCTCATCTGTAAAAATGAATGTAATAATAGCACCTACTTCTCAGGGATATTTTGAGGAACAAATAAGATGATATTGGTAAGTAAAGCACTTTGCAAACCTTAAAGCACCATATAAATGCTAGCTATTTTTATTATTAACTTCATTTTTCTTTTTTAATAATATTTTCTTTTCCCCCAATTATATGTAAAAACAATTTTTAGCATTCTTTTTTTTTTTAGTTTTGAGTTCCAAATTCCATCCCTCTTTCTCTCCCCTTTCCCCTTCCTGAGATGGTAAGCACTCTGACATATAACCTTATTTTTCAGATGAGGAAACAGATTTAGTTTCCATGGCTTTGTCATAGTCACAAAGTTAGTAAGTGGTAGAGTCAGGATTTGAACCCAGGCCTCCTGACACTCAGTCCAGGACTTCTTCATACTCTGCCCTCTCTTACCATTTACAAAGTACTTAATGTCAAAGACATGGGCGCAAATCCTCCCTCAGACACTTCCTGGGTGATTCTCTCGCCATCTTTAAAATGGGGATAATAACTCACCTCCCAGGGTTGATGTGAGGATCAAATAGATAATAATTGTAAAGCGCTTAGCACGGTTCCTGGCACATTGTAAGAATTATATATGTTAGCTATAATAGTAAGAATTATCATCATCATCAAATGAAATCATGTTTGTACGGTACTTAGCACAGTTCATGGCACATAATAGGTGCTTAATAAATACTTATTCACTTCCCTTGATCTGTTAAGTGTGTTTATGCTATCGGCTTCACAGGAATCTGGGGAGGAAAACATCCAGAAAAAAAGTGCCAGAGAAACAGAAGCAGGAATGCTAGCCTATATGCAGCCACCCATTTATTTCTTTAACCAAGCATGGTTCACTAACCCATGATCCACCCACTCTCCATCTGGCAGCCAGACAATGGGCTGCCTCCAGAATTAGACAGGAGGAGGAAAGTGGGCTGGATTGCATTTGGAAAATTGTGTCCTGCTTTTAATGACCCCAAGCTCCAGCCAGACACAGAAGTCCATGTTTGAAATTCCAGTATTCTTCCAGCGACGCTGTCTGGCTCTAAGGCATTGGATACAAGAGTCTCCAAAGAATTAAAGTTGTAGGCAATGGAACAGTGAGCTCGTGCAAGATGCAACATCTGATCAATGAAGAATTTTGCAGAAGGTGGAAAAAAGAATATTGTTAGAGATCTGTCAGAGTTAAAGGGGAGCTTAGAACAGAGCGTCTTAGAGCAGGAAGGGAGCTTAGAACTGAGGGTGCTAGAGCAGGAAGACATCTGAGAACAGAGGGTGTAACAGCAGGAAAGAAATTTAGAACAAAAGATGTTAGAAGAGGAGGAGATATGAGAACAGGATGTTAGAGCAGGAAGGGAGCTTAGAACTGAGAATGTTAGAGCAGGACAGAATGTTGGAATACAGAATGTGAGAACTGAAAGGGACCTTAGATCACAGAATGTTAGAGCAGGAAGAACTCTTAGAATAGAAGGTTTTAAAACACAAACAAAGCTTAAAGCCCAGAATGTCATAATTGAAAGAGCCCTTAGAGCACAGAATGTCAGAACTGGGAGAACTTAGAGCATAGAACAGGAAGGAGAGAGGCAGAACCAGAGCTAGAACTCCCAATGCCTGTCCAAGAATCTTGGGGGGAGAGTCCAAGGACTGATAAATACGGAAGAAGTTTTATTGCTGGCCAGCTGTGCTGTCTTGGACAGGAGCCTTTCCATTTCTTGGCCTTGGTTTCTGCATCTGTAACGTGAGGGGCTTAGACAAGATGGCTACCTTTTCTCTGAGGACTGGGGGAACAAGCGGAAGGGACCTCTCAGTTTCCCCAGAAGAATGAATCTGTGGTTAGACCTGAAGTTGGAATGACCCCTGGGCTGCATCAACTTGTCCACTTCCTTGTCTCAGGCCAACTGAGAAAGAGGAAGAGGAATCTGAGTCCTTAGGGCAGAAGACAGTGTGGTGGAGGTACAACCAAAGACCTGGGTTCAAATCCTAATACTAGTTACCCGGGCAACCTTGCACAAATCACTTTCCCTCTTCAGATCTGTTTTCTTATCTATAAAATTAGGATTTGATGATCTCTTGGGAGGCAGCGTGGCACAGGAGATTAGCATGACAGACTTGGAATTGGGAAAACCTAAGTTCAGATTCCGTCCCTTAAGCTATGTGACTCCAAGTCTAAGCAAATCACTTAATCACTCCGAGCCTCAAGTTTGCTCATCTGTAGAAGGGGGAGAGAAATAGCTCACTCCTTAGGATTGTCATGAGGCTCAAATAAGACGACATATGTAAGATGCTTTGCAAGCTTAACAACATTATATAAATGTCAGTTGTTCATAGCATAGAGCTAGAAGGCACTTCAGAGGTCATCTAGTCCTGCCCCCTCATTAAGTGACTTGCCCAACTCCATACAGCCATTAAATGGCAGGTGTTTTATGTTGTTGTTGAATCATTCACAGTCATGTCAGACTCTTCATGACACCATTTGGAGTTTTCTTGGCAAAGATACTACAGTGGTTTGCCATTTTATTCTCTAGCTCATTTTACAGATGAGGAAACTAAGGCAAACAGGGTTAAGTGACTTGTCCAGGGTCACACAGCTAGTAAGTGGCTAAGGCTCGATTTGAACTCAGGTCTTCCTGACTCCAGCCCCAGTGCTCCATCCACTGTGCCACCTAGCTGCCCTATTTATTGGTATAGGGAACTCCCAAAGAAGAAACTTCCTTCACCAAAACATATTTTCAACTTATTGTCTTGGCCAGGTACCTGGGATACTGAGAGGTTAAGTGATTTGTTTAGGGTCACCCAGCCAGGATGTGCTGGGAGTAGAATTTGAACCCAGATTTCTTGAATCTGAGACCAACTTTCTCTTTCCTGTACATCACCATCCCTCTCTTACAGAATCCTTGAATCTTAGATTCTAGAACCAGAGACTCAGAGGGAAGATTAGAAGACTTCTGGTCCGCTGCTCCCACAAAACATATACTGCCTCTCCTCCAATCCCCCACTCCCTTTTACAATTTACACCAGGCCGAGGCACAGCACTTATTCTTTCTTGTGGCAAACAGAAAGTCAGCAGGTCAATGGATTATTCCAAAATCATCTTTTAATACATTCACATAGTTTCTCTATACAGATCATACAAAATTCTTATAGGTCTATCATATATGTATACAGCAGCATCTTGTAGTGTTTACATGGCATCTGAAGAAACAGCATGGACCAGGCAGCCAACATGTCACAGGCAGCCAAGGGAGGAGTTCCAGACTTCCTGCCTTGATTTCCCTCTGGGGAGATGGGAGTCTCTTTTTAGTACAACTCAATATTTGCTGAGCACCTGGTGGGTATAGGCATTGTGCTGGGCATTATGGGGGAATACCGATAAAAACGACGTCTTGTTCTTGCTCTTAGGTGACTCATGTCTGGGCACTCCAGGGGCAGTAGGAGAGGGGCAGACAACAATCTGTGGGAGTCATGAGGAAAAAGAGATCACTAGAGATCACTTCCACCTGGTGGAGGGCTGGGGGGATGTGGGATAAGGAAAGGCTTTAGGGCAGGGGAGGTAACTGAGCAGAGCACAGGCAAATGTTGGGAGGAAGGGAATCCCAGGCAAAGGGAGTGTTATGACCAAAGGCACTCTCAAACACTCAAATGGATCTGTCATCTCATTAATTAGGGCCTTCCCAATGCTTCCATGCCTGCCCTATCCTGTATGACTCACGTTCATGTTCTCCCAAAGGTTGAACAAACAGGGTCCTCCAAACGTGTTGGAAGCTTCTTTCTTTTTCACTGTAGTTTAAGGGTACAAGTGGAATGCTTTCGGGATCTTTTGGTCTCCTTGTTATGGCTATTAATTTACATTGGTCAATCTTCTGAGAGAAAATTTTATAATTGATGTCATTCTTGTCATTACTCTTTAAATCATTTCTATTGAATGCCACACCTCTTTCTCATTATTTTTGTCCAAATTCTGATCTTAATTCTGACAGTATGGACCCAACTTAGGGTGACCCAACTTCTTAAATGGACAAGTGACATTTAGAACCCAATACTGGGCATGAACAGGCCTGTCATGCCCTATATGGCCAAGGCTCTTGACTGGTTCAGCATGTGTCTGCTCTAAGCTGGCTGGGTAACCTCTAGAACCATTGTGATGGGCATGAAGATTCTGATTATTTCCTAAGAAAGCAGAATTCCCAGTAAAGGAATCATAACCTTGCATTTATTACATCCCTGCCCTTTATATGCACTGTCCATCACTCCTACTGATTGGATGGCTTAATGAGGGCTAAGGACCATCCCTCAGCTGCCCTCAGAAAACTTACTGTATGGGAGAGGGGGAGAATGGCTCATATTGGTTGGCCCATGGTCTGGACGGACCACTAACAAGATGGTAGAACATGACTAGTGATACTTTAGAGGGAGTATAAGCCAACCAAAGGTGTAATGGCAAGAAACTGTTTGAAAGATTGTGAGAGTTGTCTAGTGTGGCTGGAGGAAAGAGCATAGAAAAAGGAGTACAGGGTGATAAGACTACAAAAAATAGGCTGCTGCTAGTACAGGGGGTTGGGGGGAAGGATATGATTCCACCCTTCCCCTCTCCATCTGTGATAAGAATCCAGAGGTAAAGTGTTAATGGATTAACACTTTAGCTTTGGATTAATTCCTTTGCAAAGGGTGAAGATCTTTCTCTGATACCTGAAAAAAGGAGAGGATTTTCTTTCCTCCACTCCTACTGTCATCTGCCATCAGGCCAAAGAGTCAGTCTAGCAGCAGAGCTGCTTGCCCAGTAGGAAAAGCCCTATTTAGCAGTTAGTGGGTCAGGTCAAGAGTTCCAGGCAGACCAGGGTCAGAGGAGAGGAGAGTGTAACCTGTGCCTCTAAACCATATCCAGCAGAGAGCAGAGACAAACTCTCCAGACAGACATAGATACAGAGAGGTAGTTGACGAGGCCAGTAAGCAGCTTTGGGAAGTGGGGCATCTGGGAGCAGAAGAAAGAGTTACCTATGGCAATCAAAAGTGCAGAAAGATTTCCTCTTCCCTACCTCTTCCCACCACAGAGGTGAAAAGACTGCTGCTTCCTGTCTCCATTTATATGAATCTCACTAACTCTAGGCTTCATTTAAAAACCTGTAGGGTCATGGCCAATCTTCAGCTCAAGCAATGGTTGCCTTTCCTGACTTAATTAGAAAAAGATGTTCACATTTCATAAAAGGATCATAGGATGTTGACACATTTTTAAGACAATAACATCTCCTAAGCTATGATGAGGTATGATGAGGGGCCCTTCCCCTTCACACTAGATCATAGTGGATCTTTCTTGTTGGCTACAGGGTATCATAGAAAGTTCTTCAGGTGGGAAATGTCTTGATCCCGTACTATGTGATCATCTTATTCTGCTGTTAGGACCTGCTCTTTTGCTTCTATGGTCCTTGGCATTTTCCCTAGAGCTAGATAGCTCCAAAATATTCCAACTTTCCAAGCTTCTGTATTAAGTAGGAAATAGCCTTAAGCTGGGATTCAGGAGACCTAGACTCTTTTAGCCTACCACCCTATCTCTATGTGGGTTCTTGGGCAAATGGCTAACCTCTGAGCCTCATCTTTGAGTGAATTCAACTAAATTGTCCCTAAGTTCCCTCCCAGTTCTTACATTCTGGGTTCTATCTAAAGTAAAAACCACTTAAATTACCTAACAGCGCAGAGCTTCACCACCTGAGAAAGAGTGGATTTCAGTGATTAGGTTGTACAGGGGATGGACCATCCTAATGGAAATGACACGTAACTGGTTTGACTGACTTCTCCTCTTCCCCTTGCCCCAAGTTACCAGAAGTTGAACCAAATTGGCTACTCTGTAGATAGAGGGCGGATATCAGGAGAAAGAGAGACAGAGAAAGAAGAAAGAAAAGACAAAGATGAGAAAGATGGAGGAGGAGCAGAGAGAGAAGAGGCATGTACATGGAGGGGAGATGGAAGAGGGAGAGAGGAGGAGATAAAGAGAGGAGAGAGACAGAGCAGCTGGAGAGGAAGAGAGAGTGAAGAAAGAATCGTAGAAGAAAGGAAGATATATAGAAATGGAAGGAGGTCAGAGAGAGAGATAGAGACAGAAAGGGAGACAGAAATGGACAGAGACAGTAATGAAAGACCTAAAGAGAGGAAGGGTGGAATGTATAATAGAAAGAGAAAGGGAGACAAGTTGAGGAAAATACTGTTTAGACATTTCCCCCTTCAAATCAAGCTTTCTGTCTACATTCCATTTGAACACCAAATGTTTCTAATCTCGCCCCCATGTCCCGCTTGCTGCCCCTATAACTACCTTCAGACCCAGCCAACATTGCCTGATACCAGATGCCTGCCAGTTTCCCTCACCCCCAGTTTAGGGAACTTGGTAAGGACAGAATAGTTTCTACTTGGCTTAGCCCCGCACACCCACCAACAGCAGCACTGGAGTCATCCTACATGGCCAAAGTAGGTGTTGAAAGTGGCAATGCCCCGTCTCCTGCTAAGACCCTGGCTCAAAACTCTACCATGATTTACTGATTGTCAGGGGCAAGAATTCAGGGTACAATAGCTCAGCTACTGCAGTGGACACTGGAATGGGAAGAAACAACAGATGGGGCTGGGGTGAGAATCTATAGTTAACCCCCTAATTTTAGCAATAGAAAAAGCACGGTGCAGCACCCACAAATAGCTGATAAATTGAAAGCTTCCCCCTACTCAGTCCTTATTTATTATTCAGCCTATTCGTCTGGATTAATTAGGACCTGGAATTAATCATTCCTTGGGATTACCATGGAAAAAGTCCACCTTGTGGCCTCAGTTTCTTCATCCTTAAAATGAGAGAGTTGGAAATGCTCAATTTTAGTGAGAGCTTAGTGAAAATAAAGATGGAAAATTTTTTCTTATCCAAGTTCACAGATATTCCCTGGGCGCCTGGAGATCTGTAGAGATCAGATTAAGAATCTTTAAGCTAAATGATTTCTAGCATTCCTGACAATTCTAAACTTCATGAACTTTGCCTTCCATCCCTGTCCTTCCAGGCCTCCCACAGTCTGGAGCATCCTACTTTTCCAACATTAGCTCACACTACTCCCCCTAGACACTTGTATATGCTTCAGTCACACTGGAAAACTTTCTGCCCCCTAAACAGCACTGGGATTTGAATTTCTGTCCTGGCTCACACTGCATGGCTTTGGGCCAGTCACTTCCTTTTTATGGGCCTCAGTTTCCCCTTTGTGAAATGGAAACAATAAAATCTGTATAGTCTTCACAGGACTATTCAGAAACCACAAAAGAATGGATAGAAAATGCTTGTTAACCTGCAAGTCACTGGACCAATTTGGCTTGGGAATGCATAATATAGCTTTCTTCAATCAACCTCCTCACTTAGCTTTGCTAGAAAGAAAAACAATGGAACAATGTTGGGGTCAAGGCCCAAGGGAGTGGAGAAGCTGGCCCCAGAATCCCTCAAATTGGCCATGGGAGTATGGGAAAGGGGTGAATCACTATTGGTTAATGGAAATCCCTCCACTGGGAGGGAGCTGAGGACAGCAAGCCCCTAATCCATGCTAGAAGGAAAAAAGCCCTGCCCAAGAAGGGAGGAAATCTGAGTGCAACCCTTGCACTCTGACCTTGGGCGAGTTATTCCTTCTTTCTGGGTCTTAGCTATTTCCAGGGTGCCTCCCATCTCTAATGCTCTGTGTCCTAGAGTCCCTGGCAGTCCATATTATCTGACGCCCCTATCTTGGGACGGGGGGGTGCCTTTGACCATCTTCTTCTACTGGACTATCTAACAGAGGCCTCAGCTGGTGATTTCTGTGTTAGTTTTCAGATGAAGGAAGAATGGAGTTTGGGGAATTCTCATCCCTCTCATATTTAAGGGTTATAAGAATTAATCTAAATTGTTGCAACTATTTTGCTTTGAGCCAAATTCTAAAGAATTTTTTTTCTAGGTGACTTTCTGGTCCTAAGGGGGTAAATAATTTCACTTGGGATGACTTTATTCAAAATCTCTCCTAGAGATGACCTTGGTCTTCCCAGACCACAAGTGGGCTAGAGGTAGTGTGCTAGAACGGGAAAAGGCCTTGTTCAAATCCTATCTCCATACCTTATTACCTCTGTGACCTTGGGCAGGCAGCCTCATTGGGCTTCAGTTTGCTTATCTGTAGAATGAAAGAGTTGAACTACATCATCTCTGTGGTCCCTTCAAATGATCTTAGGATAGTGGGGGAAAGGCCTCAGGGACTTGGGAAAACAAGAGGCTCAGGGATCCCCACGTTTGCTGAACACGGTCAGCAAATGGATAGCTGAATGGATAAAGGTCATGGCTAGTTGGGAAAAGGAAATGTGTCCAACCTCCTAGGAGATCTAGACCACATGTGGCCTCAGGCAAGTCCCTTAACCTCTCTGAGCCCCCTCTATAAAAAGAAGGGTTGGAGTCTACAGGATCCCAGTGAAGCCACATATCTCCATTCCCAAGAACTGAGGATGACCCTGCAGCAGGGACTTGGGAACACTTCTGGGGATCAGGCTTTGAAATGCTGGTTAAACTCCTGCCGGCAGAAGCGACAGAAAAGAGCCAAGCTGATGAGAAGGATCGACAAGACCAGGGCAAAGATGAGGATGATAAGCACGTTGATCTTCTTGAGGCCCTCTTTCTCACAGTCCTCAGGGCGGATGTGGAGGAAGGGGATATGCTCCTGGGAGCTGAAGTCCTCGGGATGCCGGCATGTCAGTTCCTCGAGGTTGGCAATGTCCACTCTCCCACTCTGGATCACAGCTGCCAGCCAGCTGTTGCCGCAGCAAGCCAGAGGGTTCCCTGCCAGGTAGAGGTGCCGGAGGCTCCCCTCCAGGCCACTCATGTCACGGCTTTCAAGGTGGCTGAAACTGTTGTTCCGGAGATCCAGCTCTTCAAGGGAAGCCTCCCAGGTCCAGGCAGGGAGCCAGCTCAGCTGGTTCTCTGAAAGATTGAGCTGCTTCAACCGAGTGAAGCGGGGAAGGTCAACATGAAGGGCATCCAGGCCATTCCCCTGGAGCTGCAGCACCTCTAGGGAGGATTCAAGTCCAGCCAGAGCACCAGGCATGACCTCTAACCCTGGGTTTGCTGAAAGGTCCAAAGTGACCAGCGGGGTTTGCCGGAATGCACCTGCTGGGAGCCTCTGAATGGCATTGCCCGCCAGGTTCAGGGCCCGGAGGGTGGGGATGCTGGAGAAGACAACGCAGCCTGAGGCAGCTGGCTCCTCCAGGTCCTGGGAGGCCCCACAGAGCTGGATCCAGTTCCTTTGTAGGTCCACTTGTTGGATCTTGGGGAAGCTGGCAAATGTGAGAGGTGGTAGGGCTGCCAGAGCATTGTGCTGTAAGTGGAGCTGCTGCAGGCTGGCTAGATCATGGATACCCACGGTGAAACTCTGAAGGTCATTGTGGCTCAAATCTAGGATGTCCAGCCTGGGCAGGGAGTGCTCTCGCTGCACCTCAAAGGTGCGGAGGCAATTTCTGCTGAGGTTGAGGAATTGCAAAGAAGTCATGGGATCCAAGAATCCTTTCGGGATGGCCTCAATCTCATTATAGCTTAGGTCTAAGAACAAGAGGTGGGAGAGGGCCATGGAGCTATCATTCCCACTTGGGTCAGGGTCCAGATGGGGTCCACTGGGCCAATCCTTCATCCTGGGGTCCCCATCACTGAGGGAGGAAGTGGGGTACATCTGGATCAGGTTGTTGGATACATTCAGGTAAATGAGCTGGTTGCGCCTGGGTAGGTCGGGGAACTGCGATAGCTTGTTTTCTCTCAAGTCAAGCCAGTAGAGCTGGTACTCCTGGTCTGTGGTGGCAGTCTGGAAGGTCTCTATGCTGTTGCGGCTCAGATCCAAGAACTGCAGCTGTGGGAGGCTGAAGTCAGAAATGCAGGTGATGGAGTTCATGGAGAGGTTGAGGCGGACAAGGTTGGGCAGGGTGTCAAAGGCTCCTTCCTCAATCTCCATGATCACATTGCTATGCAGGTCCAGCTCCTTGAGAGCTGGGACTCCCTGCAGGGTCCAGCGGGAGATTCGGGTGAGGCTGTTCTCTGCCAAGGAGAGAGTGAGCAGGTCAGGGGCATCCTCCAGGAAGGCCTCCGCCAGGCTATTGTACAAACCATTGCCTGAGAGGTCCAGGGTAGTCACTCGAGGCAGACGCCCAATACCCACATTGACATCGTGTGGGGATGCCCGTCCCAAGCGGTTTTGGGCCAGGTTGAGGTGCTCAAGCTGAGACAGGCTGGCAAAAACTCCAGGCTGGATGAAACTGATCTGGTTGGAGCTTAAGTCTAGACGTTGGAGGGCAGCATAAAAGATCAATGGAGTCTCCAAGATGCTCTGTAGCTGGTTCTGAGACAGATCAAGGGCCTTGCTGTCTGCATGGAGGACTGCAGGAATCTGCAGGAGCCCCCGGTTGTGGCACAGGACCTCCATGCCCACCTAGTGAAGGGGAGAGAACACTGGAGCATTATGAGCTGGAAGGTCTCCTGGGGACACCAGAGACAAAGATGGTGGTTTGGTGGTACTCAAGGAAGCCTCTTAGGGCATCAGAAAGAGCACCAGAGCTGAAGTCAGACTCTAGGACATGGGCTTGTCCCAGCTTTGGGTCTTAATAGTTTTATGTCCTTGGGCAAATCCTGAACTTCAGACTCCTCATCTGCATACTTCCTGCAGCTCTTTTGAAGATATACATACATACATATACACACACATGGATACGTATTTATGGTTAAGGAAACCTCAATTTCATAGGATCATAGATTTAGAATTCAAAGAGATTTTAAAGGTCATCGAGTTTAACTGTCTTAATTTTACAGATGAGGAAACTGAGGTCTAGAAAGGCTAAGTGACTCACCTAGGGTCACAAAGGTAGTAAGTAACTTTCTAAGGTGGGATTCAAACCCAAGTCTTCCTGATTTCATATCTACTCTATCTACTATATGTGTTGGCAACCAAAAATGGGCTCCTTAGCACTTAGTCAACAAGTGCCCTTGACTAGTTTGGCTTTTTCCCCTGAACTGAATGCTGTTTGTATGTTGGACTGGAGTAAGCTTGTCGGCCCCTTCACCTTGCTTCCCTTGCTTAAGCTGATGGAAAGAACCTGTGCTTTCCCGGTCAACCCCTTCACCTTGCTTAAGCTGATGGAAAGAACCTGTGCTTTCCTGGTCAACCCCTTCACCTTGCTTAAGCAGACTGAAAGAACCTGTGCTTTCCCCGGCGTACCTTACACCCCCGCAGAAGCCGGATGGTTAAAAGCAGCTCCTGTTGGAGCCAGAGGCTGCTATAGCCACAGCCACAGCTGAAGCAGGAGCTGCCAGTGGCAGAGCTGACCTGCGGGAGGAAGCTGAACAAGGACTTCAGGCCAGTGGGTAATCTTTTTACCATAGAGGGGGAAGCATGATTTTGCTTTATGCAATCATGCTTCTCTGTAGCCTCCTGGTTACTCTTTCCAGGCGTACTTATTGGGCCTGGAAGCTTTTGATCAATATATCAAAATGGGGTTGCTGGTTCATGGGTTGGTTACTGTGGAGCCTAAATATATGTTTTGATTCTTCTGCCTTCTACTTTGAGAGTTTCTTATATCCGGCGGTTCCGAACCTTTCAGACATGTTTATGATCCTCTTTGAGATCATAAGCTCTGCCCTCCTAACACACTATACTGGCATAGGGATCTCCCACCGAGAAAATTCCCTCCAGAGAGCTGGACAAATTGTTTATGACATATACTCTTAGAGAGTTGGCTGGGAGTACTAAACTGTTCAATGACTTGCCCGGGGTCACACAGCCAGTCTATGTCAGAGGCAACACTTGAGCCCAGACCTCATTCACTACATCATGCTGCCTTTCTGATAACAATGATGAGCCAGTTCACATTTCTAAAAGGCTTGCAGAACGTTTTCCCCAAAGCAGCCCTGTGAGTTCCTTACTGTACATATCATTATCATTCCTGTTTTACAGGCAGAGAATGTCTAGGAAAGTGCTTTGTAAACTGCAAAACAGCATTTGTATTTCTAGCCCTGCTGCTGCTATTATTCAGCAAGTGTGGATCTACATCCTCCTCCAGCCTCGGACGGCCCCTGAGAGTTCGGGCCTCGGATTCACAGTTGATCACATCCTCTACTCTCCTTGAGCACTTCATGGGTACTGTTCTAGTCTGGCCAACTACAACAAGTGCTCTCCAAGGGCAGGGGCCTCTTGAAGGCCCACAAAGAGAAGCAGGGACTAGAACAAGGCCGAGTGCCTGGTGCTGCATGTAGGCAACGCAGACCTCCAATAATGATGTCACAAAAGAGCCTTAGAATGGGAACCAGGAGACTCAAGTTCATGTGTCAGCTCTGCCACTGACTCACCTCCCTTCTAGCTTTGCCTCTGTTCTTGCATTTCTGACATTCTGTGTTCTAAGGACTTTTCCATCTCTGACATTCTGTGTTCTAAGGACTCTTCCATCCTTGACATTCTGTATTCTAAGGCCCCTCCCAGCTCTGAAATTCTGTGTTCTAAGGTTCCTTCCAGCTTTGACATTGTTCTAATGACACTCTCAGCTCTGACATTCTGTGTTCTAAGTACCTGTCCATCTCTGACATTCTGTGTTCTAAGGACCCTTCCATCTCTGACATTCTGTGTTCTAAGGACCCTTTTCTCTCTGACATTCTATGTTCCAAGGCCCCTCCCAGCTCTGAAGTTCTGTGTTCTAAGGTTCCTTCCAGCTTTGACATTGTTCTAAGGACACTTTCAGCTCTGACATTCTGTGTTCAAAGGACCTTTCCATCCCTGACATTCTATGTTCTAAGGCCCCTCCCAGCTCTGACATTCTGTGTTCTAAGATCCCTTCCAGCTCTGATATTCTACGTTTTAAGGCCCCCCCCCCACCAGCTCTGACATTCTGTGTTCTAACGTCTTTACCAGCTCTGACATTCTATGTTTTAAGGCCCCTCCCAGGTCTGACATTCTGTGTTCTAAGTACCCTATCTGCTCTAACATTCTAGAATTCTACACCCAGGTGACCTCCTAGGTCCCTCTGCTTCTATGCATTGCCCAGACATCCACGTCCTGGAATCTTCACAAACACCATCACCTCCTCCCAGGTACTTGCTTTCCCCTTGTTTGATGCTGTTACACTTACAGGCTGACTTCAGCTAATGTCAGTGCAGGCAAAACATTTACAAGAAGAAAAGATAAGACATTTTCTCCAGTCATCCAATTTTTATTTTAGCCTCTCATATATCTTCATATGCTATTTCCAAATTCCCATTCCAAGGAGCAGAAATTGAGGCCCCTTACCCTTTTCCCTCATAACTGACATTCCCCAGATGTAATATCATCCCTGCTCTGCTCTGCTGGCCTCACCCTTCTGTATGAGCCAAGCACCACTCCTTCCTATGGACTGAGAGCCCAGACTGAGTTGGTGAGGGCTTCCCCCTGGAGAATAGTAGAATTTCAGAAGATCAGAACTGGAGGAGGCCTTAATAGTCCTGGAAAGAGAATCATAGAAACTTGGGGTTGAAGCAGACTTCAGTGTTCACCTGGGTCAACTCCTCCCCTTATCATAACTTCAATCAATCAGTTGACATTTATTAAACACCTACTATGTCCCAGGAGCTGTTCTAAGTGCGGGGGATATAAAAGGAAGCAAAAGACAGTCCCCACTCTCAAGGAGCTCACAGGCCAATGGACAACATTCTTCCTTGCTTAATAACTCAATGACAAGGCACTCTACTCCCCAAGACAGTCGATTCCATTTTTGGACAGTTCAAATAGGACATTGTTCTTCATATGAAGCATGAATCTGCATCCTTAAACTTCCTTCCACTGGTCCTAATTCTAACCTCTGGAGCATTACAGAATAAGCCTATGCCCTCCCTCTCATGATTGCCCTCCAGATGTTGGTAGGCAAAAATCAGGCATCGCATTTCCTTGCCAGGCTAAATATTCATGGCTCTCTGAACCTATCTTCCATGAATGGTGTAGTTTCAATCTCTGTATTATACTAGTCGATGTTCTCTTGCCAGTGTTGCCCCAAATTAGACAGGCTATTCCAGATGAGACCCGACAAGAGCAATGTGGGGTGGAGCAGGACTACCCGCCCTCCTGCTCTGGACATGACTTCCTGACTGGTCCTCGAACATGGCCCCCGTCTCCCCGTTCCAAGTGTTTTCATTGGCTGGTCCCTATCCCTCCTCACCTCTGCCTCCTGGCTTCCTCCCAGTCTCAGCTGAAGTCTTCTATAAGAAGCCTTTCTCAGTGTCTTCCCTCTGTGACTCCCCCAATTTATCTTGTCTATAGCATCTTCGTATGTGGTTTGCATATTGTCCTTCCCATTAGACTGGGAACTCCTTGACAGAAGAGACTAATTTTTGTGTGCATGTTTTTGTTTGTCCTTTCTTTGCACCCCCGGAGCTTAGCACAGTGCCTGGCACAAGTAGGTGCTTAATAAATACTAGCTGACTGATTGATAGTAGTACAGCCTTAGCTTTCATTAGCTTTTTTCTTTCTTTGTCAAATCACGTTGTTAACTCAAATCAAGCTTGTGGCCCATTAAGACTTCCAAGTCTTCTTCACATGAAGTGCTTTCTAGACACTTTCTAGATATTCCCCTCAAGAAGAACAGAAAAATATTACAGCTGGAGTAACCTTCAAACACAGAATGTTATAACATGGAATGGCAGAACTGGAAGGGACCTTAGAAATGCAGAGTTAGAACAGAGAACCTAGAAGGTCTGAATTGGAAGGGGTCATAGGATCAATGACTTGGAGCTAGAAGGGGCTTTAGAAGCCATCTAGTTCAGCCTCTTTATTCTACAGAGGAGCTAACTGAGGAATAGGGAGGATTTTGCCATAGGTGGTTACATGGGCAGGAAGTGTCAAAGGCTGGGATCTGAACCCAGTTCTCGTGATTACAGAGCCAGGGATTTTTCCATCACACCATGATGCCTCAGAGATTATCTAATCCGATCTCATTTGACAAATGAGAAAACTGAGGCACAGAGAAGAGCCCAAGGTCATCTAGTTTGGGTCTTACTGCGGATGTGGCCAAAAAGAAGACCTTTCTAGGAGCAGGTGGGAAGTCTCCTCTCTTCCCCTTGTCTCCTTCACAGAAGAGCCTAACGTGGGGTTGACTGCCCAGGAGGTCCTCAGGAGGAATGAGTGAACTAGCCTATGAGGCGCTGTTGTTGTGCAGTTGTTTCGGTCGTGTCTGACTCTCTGTGGCCCCATTTGGGGCTTTCCTAGCAGAGATCCTGGAGTGGTTTCCCATGTCTTTCTCCAGCTCATTTTACAGATGAGGAAACTGAGGCAAACAGGGTTAAGCGACTTGCTCAGGGTCACACAGTCAGCGAGTGTCTGAGGCCACATTTCAACTCAGGCCCGATGCTCTAACCACTGAGCACCTAGTTGCCAGCCTCTAAGGTCCCTTCACCCCAAACCTGCCTCTCTTCCCATATTCCCTGTTTCTGTTTATGATATCCACTCTCTCTTAGTGACCCAAGGCTCAAAACCTCAGAAGCACTTTGAACTCTGCCTTCTGCCTTACCCCCAACAACCAATTACTTACCATGGCCTCTTGATCCTGTCTCTGAACCATCTCTCCCATCAGTCCCTTCCTCTCCATTCCCACTGTCCTCACCCTGGGTCAGGTCCTCAGTATCTTTCTTAAGATGATGGCAATAATTGCTTCCTGACTAGCTCCCATGGTGCTGGGCAATCTCTTTACCTTCTATCCTTCCCACCCTTGGCAGAATCAGCTAGGTGGCACGGTGGATAAGGCTCTGGGCCTGGAATCGGGAAGACCCGAGTTCAAATCTGTCTTCAAACATTTGGCTGTGTGACCCTGGGCAAGTCACTTAAGCTATATCTGCCTCAGTTTCCTCAACTGTTAAATGGGATAATAATAGCACCCACCTCCCAGGGTTGGGAGGAGGAAATGAAGTAATGATTGTAAAGTATTTAGCACAGGGCCTGTCACACAGTAGGTGTTATACAAATGCTTATTCCCGTCCCCTTTCCGTCTTCATACGCAGGTCTGCCAATGTCATTTTCTTGTTAAAAAAAACCCTTTAGCCTTTGCTTGAAGACCTCCAGGGAGGGGGGACTCACTGTCTTCTGTGCAGCCCATACCACCTTTAGATAGCCTCTCCAAAGCTTCCTCCCTCCTGCCCCCGGGACCATGAAGAACAAAGCCGATCCATTCCAACCAAGCGTCCACACAAGCCCTCTTTGCCAACATGCCAGCCCGTGTCTTCTTTCCTCCTGGTTAAACATCGCCAGTTCTTGGCTCACACGGGATGACGCGCGGGCCTTTCACCATCTGTTGTAGGCAGTCAGTATCAGGGTTAGGACCCCAGGACCTCTGTCTCCAGATGCAGGCCTCTAATTTATCATATGTTTCACATAATAAACAAATGAGTCTGCAACACACACACACACACACACACACACACACACACACACACTCCCAAATCCGTGACCAAGCTCAGTGCCAAAATCTTCATGTTGAGTCAAAAAGACTGCAATTCTCCACCGGTTCTGTGACTTCATTAGTGTTGCTACTCCCTCCATCAGCACAGCTCTCACCCCCTCCAAGCCTGCCCATCCTACGTGACTTGTCCGCTTTTGTCCAGGGGACCCCTCCCCTCCCTGTGGGCCTTCCTTCCTTAGTCTCTCCTTGGTGAAGGCATCTACCAGGAGAGCACATGGCCCGTCCATCAGCTATGCCCTGCTCTCTCCCATCTTCTTCAAACACACATTTCTTACATGACATCTTTTAACCCATGAGTTAAAAGGACATTTTGGCTCTATGATTACATGTATACTCTGATACAAATTCTGAGGCAAGCTAAATTTTTTTTCAAATATTATATCACAGTCAATAGTATACATATAGGTCAAGGCCTGAAGCTTTTCTTTACAGCTGGGGTGTCAAACTCAGCTAGAAGCCTGGGTTAAGTCATATGGACTTAGAAAACCACAAAAGAATATTATCTCTGTTCTACTCTATTTATGACTTCTTTTGTTAAACATTTCCCACTTATATTTTAATCTGGTTCCTATGGAACCAGAGGCCATAGCAGCACCTGCTTGCTGAGATCTTGGCTTTTATAGGCTCAGGCATTGGCTCACATAGGAGAACTACAGAAATGGAGGCTGGCTACGTCCTCCCTCCCTTAGAGGACTGCTGGGAGGAGAGTGCTCGCTAAACCTTTAGGGGGACGGGAATTGTTCCTGATGCTCCCACTCCTGCGATGATAATGGCAGGTAACAGCTATGGAGGGCACACTGTGTGCCAAGGGCTTTACAAGTCTTATCTTATCTGAGCTTCACAACCATCTTCAGAGGGAGGGGGCTATTATCCTTCCTGTTTTATAGATAAGAGGCAGACACAGGCCAAGGGACTTGCCCAGGGTCTCACAGATAGGTGTCTGAGGCCAGATTTGAACTCGGGTCTGCTTGACTTCGGGAGTAGCAATCTGTCTAGGGTACCACCTAGCTGCCGCTTCTACCACCACCACCACCACCACTACCACTATTACTACTACCACCACCATCACTGCCACCACTATTACCACCACCATTGCCACTACTGCCATCACTATTAACAATACTACTACTACTACTACCACCACCACTACTACTACCACTACTACTACTACTATTCTCACCATCATTACTACCACTACTGCTACAACTGCTACTACTACCACCACCACCACTACTACCATCACCATTATTATTATTACTACTACCACTACCACTATAACTACTACTACCACCATCACTACTACTACTACTACCACTACTACCACTGTTCTCACCATCATTACTACCACTACTACTACAACTACTACTACTACCACCACCACTACAGCTAGCTAGCTAGCATTTATGTAGGGCTTTAAGGTAGCAGTTATACTTTACATATATTATCTCATTGATCGTCACATCGGGTCATCAGAACACTTCCCTCCCAACAACCTTGGGAAGTCAAGCAGTAAAATATTTTGGTTTTAGTCTAGGTCTATGATTTTACCAATGTGAGAGAACTCCCAAATGTGGAAACCCCCTTCACTGATGGAGATCGACAATCATCTGTAATCTGTAGCCTTAGAAAGTCGCCTGGAGACATTGAACGCTGAAATGACCTGCCCAAGGTCACAATAGCGGGATTCAACCACAGTCTTCTGACTCCAGACCCAGGGATCTCTCCACTATACTGCATCACCCCCTAGGAATAACCACTAACATTTCTAGTGCCCTTGAAGGTTTGCAAAATACTTTTTTTTAAACATAGCATTTTAATATATCATTAACATAACATATCATTTCAGCTTCCCAATTACCCTGGGAGATAAGGGCTGGAGGTATTATCACACCCATTTCACAGGTGAGTAAAACCAAGGGTCAGAGTTTAAAAGGCCTTCCAGCCAGTGTCAGAAACAAGATGTGCTCAGGGGTCACCTGAGTCAAAGCAGAGCTCTTCACACTCCAAGACCCAATGCTGCCTCTCTCGTTCCAACAGGCCTGCTTAGTTTTGACCCCAATACTCTCAGAGATGTGGATAGAGAGCTTGCGCTCCTTATTTATAGCTGAAAAAAGGCTCCCTGAGCTTTATGCACCAGACAGTGGTGGAGCGGCTTATGAGCACTCACCACAAGCTTCACCAGAAGCACGCTTACTTCTTGAGGCTTGGTTTGGCCTAGGGCTCATAGAATTTAGGACACCGTCTAGAGCTGGCAGGGTCCTTGGAATGCAGGCCTGAGCACCTTCATTTGGTGGATGAAAACACTGAGTCCAAGAGAGGATGAGTATTTTGCTCACAGCTGGGCAGAACCAGAATCCAAGCCTGGGCCCTCTGGCTCCCCATTCAGTGCTCCTGTTACTCCTCTCTCCAGAGGTCCAGAGTAGAGGAGGCTGCAGTGAATGAGAAGGCAGATTGCCATTCCAGCAGGTGGTCCCTGCCCTGTTGGGGATCCAGTGAAAAGCCCAGGGGTGGCTTCCAGGAAATCTATTTATAGGGCCGACTGCTGCATGTGGTGAACTTCGGGAAGTGACGGTGGAGGCCGGGTGGATCAACAGGAAAGGAATGATTGTCTTCCTTCCCTGGGACCCTTTTCCTCTGCTCCTGGCCCTGCTACTACGGAGAGGCTCAAACTATAACTTTCTTTTTCAAAAGGAAGAGGATTTTTGACTTGGCCCCTATCCTGTCACCCGCATCTGGGCCAAGAATGGAAGCCAAAGGAGGCTAGGATTCTTACTGAGATCTAAGACAAGGCACTCTAGCATAGTGGAAGGTACACCAGATCTGGGTTTAGAGGGCTGTGGCTCAAATTCCATCTGTTACTGGCTGTGTGACCCTAGGCAAGTCACTTAACCTCAGCCTTAGAAATCATTTTTTTTTCACACTTGCCCCAGCACCTAGAACAGAGCCTCACGCATAGCAATAAATCTTTATTAATAGACTTAAGCCTCAGTTTCCTCGTCTATAAAATAGGCAAGCTGTGTGGGCAAGCTCTGTGACCTCTCTCTGGGCTAGGGAGGCAGCATATTATAGTGAATGGAGCATTGGTCTTGGAATCAGGAAGACCCAGGTTCGAATTCCACCCTAGAGAATCACATGGGATGATGTGCTCTTTGAAAGATGCCCTGCAGACTCCACCTTCAATCTGCTTTCAACTCCAAGGAACCTGAGTTTCCTCTCCCAGGTTAAGTTCACACCTCTAATCTCTCACCTTAAGGTGATGAAATCACCTCTCCCCTGGGAAGGTTGAGTACCAAATTCCTGCCAATGCTTTCCCTGGACTCTGGCCTCACATCTGCTGCCCCACCTGGCTAAAACTCCTTGGAACAAGGTGCTCCAAAGCCAGGTACCCTGGTGTCCAGTCCATCCCCCTCCTCCTGCTTCTTTTGGTGCATTGTCTCTCCTTTTAGATTGCAGATTGTTTTTGTTTTTATTAATGTATGCCAGGGCACTTACATCATAGGTGCTCAAAAAATGTTTATTGGATTGTCAACCTTAAAGCTTTAAATAAATGTGAGCTAGTGTTAACAGTGGGCAGTGTCAGGAAGACCTGAGGTCAGATCTGGCCTCAGACACTCACCAGCTGTGTGACCCTGGGCGAGTCACTTAACCCTGTTTGTCTCTGTTCCTTCCTCCATAAAATGAGCTGGAGAAGGAAATGGTAAACTACTCCAGTATCTTTGCCAAGAAAACCCCAAATGGGGTCACAGAGAGTTGGATACGACAGAAACAAATGAACGATAACAGAATGGAGGGATCGGAGCAGTGGAATCAATCACGAAACGTCTATTAACTGCCTTCCATTTACAGGAAACTGTGCTAGATTCTTGGGATATAAAAGTAACAAATTATATAGTCCCCATCCTCAAGGAGCTTAGAGCAACAGGCACACAGACGGTGTGAGGCAGAGGGTGATGTGGGCAAAGGAGAGATTCAAACAGGATAGTTTTGAAAATTTGAAGTGGAGAAGATACTGTCAACAAGGGTGGCAGTTGCAGTGAGGAGATCAGGGATGGCTTCATGGAAGAGGTGGCACTTGAGCTGAGCCTTGAAGAAAGAGGAGGAAATATGGAGAAAGCACTTTACTTCTCTTTCTAAACAATTGGGGTTAAGAGACTTCCCCAAGGTCACACAGCTAGTAAGTATCTGAGGTCAAATTTAAACTCAGGTCCTCCTGACTCCACTGGGCCACCTTGCTACCCTGAGAAGGTACTTTCCAGGCACAAGACTATAGGCGGGCATGCAGGGAAGTCAAGAAATGGTAGAGATCTTTACAACTCTAAATCTGATCATCCCATGTGCATCTGGGGGGTGGGAGGAGAGATAGCTCACGACTGAAGAGCAGGAAGAGAGGAACTGCGGCTTTAAGAAAGGAGGATGCGTGGAAGTGGGCAGCTCCAACGGAGATGGGCTTGGTGAAGGAAGGAGGCCAGAACCATAGATCTCCTGCTACAGCTGCTTCTGAGTCAGGGGCTTCTGGCCTGGGCTGTCAAAGGCGAGGGAACATCGGAACCATATGAGGTGGCTCCGCCAGATGGGCCATCATGCCCGCCCCGGGGTTCTGGCCTCTACCACTGTCAAGGCTTGGCCCAGCATGCAGCCTTTGGGGCCGGTGTTGATTAACTAAGCCAGGTCATCATTTCCACATGGCCAAATGCATGTAGCCACCTCCTTCCTAGCTGGCTGTAGGAGAGAGTGTAGTGTCACCATGGAAAGAATGGTAGATTTGGAGTCTGAGGACCTGGGTTCAAATTTCTCACTAGCTGCGTGACCTCAGTGATCTCCTGCCTCCCACTTGCACTATACAGGGGCACAAGCTGCATCTTCCCAGACACGGCACAAAGGAGTGGGACGAACATCAATTCTAGCTGTGGGAAAGCAACCTCACATGCCCTTCAGTCCAACCCTCTGATTTTACAAATGAGGAAACCGAGGCCCAAAGGTCAAATGCCTGGCCCAAATTGACACAGGGCATGACTATCGGGGCAAGAGCTTAGAATACCTCAGTTCTAGTCTTAGTTCCGATGTTTCCCAAATATGTGACTACACACAAGAGATGATCTCTCTAAGCATCAGCTT
This sequence comes from Trichosurus vulpecula, assembly GCF_011100635.1. Classification (NCBI taxonomy): domain Eukaryota; kingdom Metazoa; phylum Chordata; class Mammalia; order Diprotodontia; family Phalangeridae; genus Trichosurus; species Trichosurus vulpecula. The sequence goes on along the minus strand of NC_050574.1, from coordinate 119,832,535 downwards.
CTTTACCTATAAAGTGGGAACACATTTCATATCTTTCAGGGTTCTGAAGATACCCCTCTGTAGATATTAAAGGGCTATAGAAATAAAGATTGGGATCAATGAGATGCTGGTAAATGTTTAACAACCAGCTTTCTGAAAAAAGTATATAACCATGACACATTTATAAGTCCAATCTGCCTTATTAAAATTTCCTCTATTACTTTAAGTCTTTGTTGTTCAGTTGTGTCTGACTCTTCACGACCCCATTTGGGGTTTTCTTGGCAAAGATACTGGGGTGATTTGCCATTTCCTTCTCCAGCTCGTTTGACAGATGAGGAAACTGAGGTAAACAGGTTAAGTGACTTTCCCAAGGGTCACGCAGCCAGTAAGTGTCTGAGGCCAGATTTGAACTCAGGAAAATGAGTCTTCCTGACTCCAGGCCCAGGGCTCTAACCACTGAACCACCTAGCTGTCCATTTTAAGTCTAGATAATTGAAATAACAATAAATCATGTCCTGTTTCAGAGTGTTGGCTGACTTCCCATGTTAAATGCTCACAGTGAAAAGTTAATAATGGCTTCTCATCACTGGCTCTAGTAAGCCCCTGGCAGGGATTATTGCTTTCATTATATTATTAAAACCAGAGAACTCTATTTTATGGTTACGGGCAAGGAGCATGAAGTTCAATCCCCTTATCTTACAGAAGGGGAAAATGAGGCCCAGAGAGGAGGTAGGGATTGTGGGAGCTTGCTTAGGGCAGTCAGAAGCACCACTGAAGCCCAGGGCTCCTGATCCCAATTCTGGGCTCCCTTTCCTGGCCCATGGCTTGGAGGTACAGGATAATGGCTGGAAGAGCTTTCAGAACAAAGAACACAGAATGCAGAATGTCAGCATGGGAAGGGACCTTAGACATCATCTAATCTAACCACTTCAATGGAGAGAAGAGGGAGCCAAGACTAAGAGGGAGGAAAATGGCTTGTCCAAGGTCACACATCCAGGCAGGAGGAGAGCCAAAGCTCCAACCGAGGTTTCCTGGCTGAAAAACTGGGAAAGGTTTTCAACAAGAGTTGAAGGAAAACAGTTTTGGAGAGAACATCTTGGCTACTCAGACATCTTGTGTTACTTTTTAGTAACTAAGTCTAACAAAGCTGTCCCAGTATCAGTGATGCCTGCTTGAATTTGGAATTAGCACAGAACTTGTTCAGAGCAAATGGATGCTGGGAAAGAGTTGATATTAAGAATACTACCTGTGCCACCTTCTTCCTCCCTGATCGAGAACTCTGGGGGTTGAGTCCAGGTTCTTGAATCTGGCATTTAAGGCTCTCCCTGATCTGTCTCCATCAGCCTTTTCCAATCTTCTCTTCCATTTTCCTCCGACATCTCCCCTCTCTTCTGACCAGGCTGGGTGCTCGCTTTTCCCTGCGTGCTTCCAGGTCAGAGCGCCAAACCAAATATTTCACAAGTAGAGAGTAAGCTGGCGGGCAGGAACTATGCCGGCTTTCACCCTTCTATCCCTAGCTCTGAGCAGAGGGCACACATGCTTTGCTTAATAAACGTCTGTTGAATTGAAGTCCTAAGTCTGTTGCCTAATAGCTGTGTGGCCCCCTGTATGCCTTGGTTTCCTTCTATGTAAAGTAACAGACTAAAACTATCCTACCAGCTCTGACATTTTATGTCCTCAGGTCTTGCCCAACTCTATATTCTGAACAGAAGAACTAGATGCTCTATTTATTTCTTTCTCTATGACTTTCCTCAAGGTGTTGCTTCCCCACGCCTGTGGAGGCCCCATACTTCTCTCTTCCTCTCCAAACCCTACCCAAGTTTAAAGTCCACCTCTTCCAGGAAGACTTCTATTTTCTAGAAGAAGCGAGGTATTACAATGGACAGAGTGCTGGGCCTAGAGTCAGGAAATTTCTTTGTTGTTCAGTCATATCCAACTCTACCAGATTTCATTTGGAGTCTTCTTGGGGTGAAGATACTGGAGCGGTTTGCTTTTTTTTTCCTTTGTATTTTTTTTTGGAGGGGGGAAGGCAGGGCAATTGGGGTTAAGTGACTTGCCCAAGGTCACACAACTAGTAAGTGTGTCAAGTGTCTGAGGCCGGATTTGAACTCAGGTCCTCCTGACTCCAGGGCCGGTGCTCTACTCACTGCACCACCTAGCTGCCTCTGGAGTGATTTGCCATTCCCTTCTCCAGTTCATTTTACAGATAAGGAGAGGGAGGCAAATAGACAAGTACAAAAAAAAAAGTACAAACTGAGACAGAGGGTTAAATGACTTGCCCAGGGTCACACTGCTAGTAAGAGTCTGAGGCAAGATTTGAACTCAGGAAGATGAGTCATTCCAACTCTGAACACAACGCTCTATCCACTGCACCACCCAGCTGCCCCAGAGTCAGGGGGACCTGAATTCAAATACAGCCTCAGACATTTATTAGCTGTGTGACTTTGGGCAAGTCACCTAACATCTGTCCTAAGTTTCCTCATCATTCCCTCAAACGGGGATCATGGTAGCACCTACCTCCCAGGTTTGTTGTGAGGCTCAAACGAGATAGTATTTGTAAAGTGCCTGGCACAATGTCTGACACATAGTAGGGATGGTACAAATACTAGCTATTATCTTTATTATTGGTGTCTGTCTGGGGCCAGCCTCGGTTCAGTCTAGGCCAGGATCAGAGCTCTGGGACCAGGGTGAAGGCTTCACTTGGGGCCACTTCGAAGGGACAGAAGGTGTCAGAGAAGCTGAATATACCACACAGCACACTGGGTCTTAAGGGGCCTGGATTCCAAAACCCAGCTCTGCCATCTATCAGCTCTGGAATACAGGTCACCTCCAGACTCCAGCTTTGGAATATTCTGTATAGTTATAACCAATAAACTTTTTCATCTGGGGCAAGACTAATTTGGCCTCTCCCAGATACAAGGGCAGCTAGGCGGTGTAGTGGATAGAGCACCGGGCCTGGGGTCAGGTCTTGAGTTCAAATCTGACCTCAGGAACTTGCTGGCTGTGTGAACCTAGGCAAGTCACTCAACCTTCAGTTTCTTTATCTATAAAATGAGCTGGAGGAGGAAATGGCAAACCACTCCGGTATCTTTGCCAAGAAAACCCAAATGGGGTCACGAAGAGTGGGACATGACAAAAATGACTAAATAAGAAATCTGCAAAATAGGAAGATTTTTCTGAAGAGGGGCCGTAAAATGTGACTTATGTAAAGGAAAGGGTCCTCCCTCCCCATCTCAGCTGATAAGAGTCACAAGATATAATTACAGGAGAAAAAGCGTTAATATGCTAAACAAAAAAAAAAAGGTGTTAAAAATGCTTGTAGACCAAGTGACTAACGGGAGATCTCCTTTTAGGTACTCACACCTTTCTCTGATTATCTGGACTAGAAAATTTGCTAAGGCCTGGAGGCCTTTAAGTAGCCAAGCCTGGAGCCAATAGTGAAAGCGTCCAGGAGTTGGGGAATTTAAGGCAGCTGGAGAGTCTGAGGCAGCCCAGGACCAAAGCAATTGTAGAATATGGCCCTGGGGTTGGGGGAGTGGGAGAAGAGGATTTCTCTCTTCCCCCACCCCACTGGCCATGGATACCAGAGCTACTTGCCCAGAGGGAGATAACCATTTTCAGCTATTGGAGAATTTGGATCACAACTGAGGAAGCAAAGAAACACATTTTCTAGATAAATGTTCATATTTATATGTTTTTGTATGAATATAGATAAGCATATCTGTATTTATAATATAACATACATATGCATGTGTAGGTACGCATATGTATAAATATATATACAAATGTGTATATAATCATTTTATGTGTGTGTTATGTGTATATACATATATGCATGCATCATATACATGTGTACATTTGTAATATATATAAATACAAAATATAGAGTGGCAGTCGCTCAAAGGAGGAAATAGCTTCCAGAAGCTATTCTCTGGCAGCAGAGAAGAGAGCTATGGATTCAAGAGAGAGCTAGCCCCGGCAGTCAAGAATTGAGCTACAGAGAGGATTTGAACATCCAGCCCAACTGAAATGATGCATCCATTAGGAGCTTTGGAGAGACTCTATTAGGAAAAAAAGCACCCTCTGCTCCCGTGGCCCCTTCCTCTGATTGGTTGATTCCTCTAAGAACCTCTATCTTAAGGAAAGTGCCCAGCCAGCCCATGTCTTCTCTCCTTTTCTGTATGATCCACTCTGGACTCTAAATTTTCTAGACCATGCTCCTGCACGTAACTTCTCCTCCTGTCCTCCCACCCCACCTCCCACCCCCAACCTGCTTCCTTTTACTTGTTGTCTTCCTTCATTGGAACAAAAGCACCTTGAGGGCAGGAACTGTCATTTTTCTGCTTGCACTTGTATTCCCATGTTCTCTATGCTTACCGTAGTACCTGGCATATAATGAGCATTTACTGATTGTAGACATGGGATCCCTACATGTTTGCCTCGCTCAGGTACTCTAAGTTTGTGCTCAGTCTTCTCATGGAGTCTGTGTGTACTTGTGGAAGAAAATATACCCAGGTTTTATGGGGGTTTGCAGCTACTTTTATTAGCATGACATCTCATTAAATATTTTTGCTTTGAGTTAATTGTGTTTACTGGCTGAATGTTAATAGGAAACACACTCACGGAGACTTCTAAGCTATAGTTTTTGGAATATAGTCCCACAGGATACCCCTAAAATCTGTGGGAAGGGCAGCTGCCTTCTAGAGATCCAACCTAGAAGTGCCACTGAGGAGAGGGGAGCAAAAGGAATATTGTGCTTATAAAGCATAGAATTAAGTGAATGTTACATTGGTTGCCTATAGCTTGGGGTAAGTGGAATAAACATAGTGGTCAAACCCATGGGAAGGTATTTGTGAGACCTTCAGTATCAGACACTTGTGTTTAGATAGTTTGGAAGGCAGCAGAAAGGGAAAGCATTTGTTCCCACTTGGGGAAAGGAATTGCTTCCCTCACTAATCTTGATGCTTGTAAATGGCCCTACAAAATTCTCTATTTATAGCACACACACTTTGTTATCTATAGATTGTGCTTACTAGTCTAGGAATCAGAGAAATGGAGTCCCAGGCCTGGCTCTTCCAATGACTAGTTGCCATCAAAGGTCAATTGCTTAACCTTTTTGAGCCTCAGTTCCCAATCTATAAAATAGAGAAAATGATATTTTCATTCCCTAGCTGGAATCACAGAGCTGGAGACCTCAGAGGTTATCTTGTCTAACCCTTACCTGAAGCATGACTCTTACTAGTGATGTCATTAACTGGTCATCCAGTCTGTTTGGATATTTCCAGGGGTGGGGGAGTGGAAGAGTCCCGAATGAAGCCCCTCCTGTTCTCATTTCTCCAGGTTGACCCTTGCCTCCCAATTCAGGAATGTCTTCTCTCTCAAGGGGACTTTCTTACCATATCACAGGGAGGTTTTTCCAGGGGCCTGTAGGTGGCTCGTCCGAGGTTCACCACAGCCAGGAGAAGCAAGACCCACAGGTTCATGGCTCTGGACAGGGATAGGAAAGGAATGAGATATATCAACAGATTTTAGAGAATGCATGTAACAATCTATTTGTACCATCCTCTCAATTGCCAGTGCTCAGAATGTCAATCACATCATAGAGTCAGATTAAAGATTATCAGAGCTGGGAAGGAGAGCTTAGAACACAGAATGCCAGAGCTGGGAAGGGGAGCTTAGAACATAGAATGTCAGAGCTGGGAAGGGGAGCTTAGAACACAGAATGCCAGAGCTGGGAAGGGGGGCTTAGAACACAGAATGCCAGAGCTGGGAAGAGGGTCTCACAACACAAAATTCCAGAGCTGGGAAGGGGAGCTTAGAACACAGAATGCCAGAGCTGGGAAAAGGGGATTAGAACACAGAATGCTAGTGCTGGGAAGGAGGGCTTAGAACACAGAATGCCAGAGCTAGGGAAGGGAGTTTAGAACACAGAACACCAGAGCTGGAAAGAGGGCCTCACAACACAATGCCAGAGCTGGGAAGGGGGGCTTAGAACACAGAATGTCAGAGCTGGGAAGGGGAGCTTAGAACACAGAATGCCCGAGCTTGGAAGAGGGACTTAAAATACACAGTACAAGATTTGGAAGAGCCACCTTTGTTATCACCTAGTTCATGGTACAGATAAAGAAACTCAGACCTGACAACCAGACAGTGACCTGTCTAGGGTCACAGTGAGCAGGTACATTAGAATAGAGTCTATTCTAGGTCCTGGAGTGTGGTCCTTTGACTGAGTCCAAGTTTTATAGAACAAATCCTTTTATCAAGGGGATTTGTTCTGTAAAGTTAGGATTCAAAAGGCTACACTTGAGGACCCAGGGGGCCACATGTGGCCTCGAGGCTGCTGGTTCCTCACCCCAAGAATAAACTATGTTTTTGAAGTCAGAGATCCTTTCATAGATGAAGAAACTGAGGCCCAGAGAATTTAAATGATTGTCCCAAGGCCACCTAAATATTAAGTGGCAAAGCCAGGATTCCCACCCAGGTCACTTGCTTCATGAATGCCTTGGTGAAGGACATTTGGAGTAGTAAGTATAAATCTGGCAGCATCTCATCTCTTCATTCACCATTCCACCAGCACTTATTAAGCACCTACTACTATATGCCAGTCACTGTATTCTGGGCTACTTTGTAAAATGTAAACATGTAAAATGCAAAATATAAAAAAATTGTAAAAGGGAGTCAGACTAGCTAACCTTCAGGACCCTACAAACCTACTAGATACAAGGCCTTGTGCTCAGCCTTCGGAGAGAGACAAAGATGATTAAGAAATGGTCTCTGAATTCAAGAACTCATGGAACAATTCCAAGGCAGACAACGTACTATGGGAACAAATTTATGACAGCAAAGTTTAGAATGCAGAGGGGAATACTGAGGAGGTCTGGAATAAAGAAGCAATCAGAATGGGGCGAGGTCAATTGGGAAAACCTTCCTGGAAGATGTGAATTTCTCTGGGCTTAAGAAATACCACTTATCACCCTCTCACCCTTGTCCTTCCCTCACCTAAATCCCCTCCTTCTCTGAATGTGACTGTATTTTGCAGGGGAAGCTGGAGCTATGATGTCACTGGTTTGGGAAACTGCATTTGGGAATTCAGATTAGAGGCAGGGAAGGGGAGGGAAAAGGAAGGGGATAAACATTTATACAGCACCAACGACACGCCAGGCACAACACTAAGCATTTTGTAAATATTATCTCATCTGATCCTTACAACAACCTGTAGATGCTAATATTATCCCCATCCCTGCAGTTGAGAAAACTGAGGCAGAAGTTAAGCGTCTTACCCAGGGTCATAGTTAGTGGATATCTGAGGTCATATTTGAACTCAGGTCTTCCTGACTCCAGGCTCAGTGCTCTATCTACTCCATACCATTTAGCTGCCTAATATTCTAACTGCTCTACAATTTATGGATTCAGAATTGCCTGGGAGACTGGAAAGTTTAAATGTCTTATCCAGGGTTACACAGCCAACGTGTCAATAACAGGGTTTGCACCCTGGTCTTCCTGACCTTCAGCATTAGCCCTCCCTCCTTTAGGGCATCACTGTCTCTCACCTGCAGATATAGTGTTAATGATGACTTCATAAGGTACTAGCCAAGCCCTGACCAGTTACTCTAGAGGCCTCAGCAAAGCTTTGGCAGGATCACAGACCAGGGGAGGAGACCTGGAAGACCACCCAGCCCAAGTCCTTCATTTTTACAGCTGAAGAAATGGAGTCTTGGCAAGGTAAAGTCACTTGCCCTGTCAAATCCCTAGGGAATAGAATTACTGCTTAGTATACTCCAGGTTAGCCTTGAGGTCTAAGGAATGAAGGCAGTCCCCAAAGTGGGGCTTCTTGCCCATGTGTGGCCTGAGGGCATGCACAGTACAAAGTGCGCATGCTTTGTGCTCAGAACCAAGGCTGCAGGGAAGTTGCTGATGCAACACGGGCAAGCGCTGCCGGAAACACCTCTGATCCATTAGGCGTTTGATTTTTAATTAATTTCTGGTCATTGCACATTCAGAAACCTTTTGCTGTTGCCAAACTTTTCACAACCCCATATGGGGTCAGACCCACAGTTTAAGAATCGCTGCAAAGGATCCATGGGGACAGCTAGGTGGCACAGTGGTAGAGCACTGGACTGGAGTTATGAAAACTCCTCTTTGCGGGTTCAAATCTGGCCTCAGATACCTACTAGCCGTGTGACCCTGGGCAAGTCACTTAACCTCATTTGCCTCAATTTCCTCCTCTGTAAAATGAGCTGAAGAAGGAAATGGCAAATCACTCCAGTATCTTTGCCAACAAAACTGCAAATGGGGTCGTGCAGAGCTGGATATCACCAAAACAACTGAAAAACAACAAGAAAGGACCCACGATATTTTCAGGGAATATCTTCAATCTTGGAAGATAATATACTACAAATAACTGAGCTGCCTAAACTGGCTAATCTATATTCTCTCCTAGCTCTGCCATTCTATGCTCTCAGATTCATCTCAGCACTAACATTCTGTATTCTAACATCTTGTCCAGCTCTAGCATTCCCTTTCACAAGTGAATGAAAAAGCATTTATTCAATGCTTACTAGGTACAAAGCTCAAAAAAAAGTAAACAGTCCTTGCTCTCAAGGAGCTCACATTCTAATCTGTTGTTGTTTGGTCGTTTTTCAGTTGTATCCAACTCTTCATGACCCCATGTGTGGTTTTCTTGGCAAACATACTGGAGTGATTTGCCATTTCCTTCTCCAGATCATTTTATAGATAAGGAAACTGAGGTACACAGGGTTAAGAGACTTGCCCAGAGTCACACAGCTGGGAAGTGTCTGAAGCTGGATTTGAACTCAGGTCTTCCTGAATCCAGGCCCAACACTCTATCCACTGTGCCACCTACCTGCCCTACATTCTAATCAGAGGAGACAACACATGCAGGACATTTCAGCTGCAAGTCAAATGCAAAGGGCCTATGTGAGTGTCAGCAAAGCAGACGGTGATGCATCTTCTGTAACAGCATTTTCACTGACAAAATCATCTCCATTTCTGATGTTGAAGCATTTGACAGGGCTGAGGATTTTTGGCATGAAGACTCTCTTTTCTGGATTCTTCAGTCACTATGGCTACAGAAGCAGTTACCAGAAGACATCTCTCCTGGATTGGTTTCTGGGATGATGGCAGTTAGGGGCTGAGTTAGGTATAGAACCAATAATCTGGAAGGTGATCCACCTCCTGGGCTCTTAGACTTACTACCCTTCAGCAGGCCAGCAATTGGTTTTGGTGGTGTCAAGGAAGATCTCCCCAGTGACCACACCTCTCAGTGATGACCATGGGACCTGGGCTGAAAATAGTAGGGCTGATGGTCTGGGGCTTGATATTCCCAAGGCTCTTGAATTCAGGGTCCTGGGCTATTTCCAGGTGTGAGGAGAGGTGGTGGTCAAGGTGATGGCAGAGGTTTGCCATGCCTGGTACATGCTGTCTCCTGTCTCTCCCTGGTGCTTTGCTAGACTCACAGTTGTCCCATCTTCCCCAATCCCTCCCAGACACTCTGCCGTCCCTCTCAGATCTGACATTCCGTGGCTGACTGGATGAATTCCAAACCCCAGAGTGATATTAGAATGATGCTCCCATCTGAACCTCAGTCTAAATGTTCTCTGGGGCTCCCAGACAAAGCCACCTTCAAACCTATGGCTCGATATATGGGGCATTGAGATAACTCAGCAGCAGCTGACACTGAAGCTGCTAATATCCCCTCCCCTTCCCTTCTTACACTCTCTCCATCTACAGGGGCCTCAGGTGGGGGCCCCTTGACCTCGATGTGCTTGAGTCTGGGAGCACCCACCTTGTGCAGGCCCCAAGATGCTTTCGTTCCCTGTACTAGCTCCTGCAGCCCTCCCTGACCCTGCTCTGCCCCCAACAGGATCCCTCCTCTCACTTCCTCCCTCTGGGGACCTGTTATATAAAGGCTCCTTGGCCTTTGAAACTTGGGTTCTTCCCCATTGTTCGGGCAGCTCCCTGGCCAGGTTAGTCAGGAAGTCCCATTGTGAAGGCGGGAGCTAAGTGCCCTGGCATTGTATGAACCAAGGGCAGCCCTGCCTTTCACTTACCCTGGGCTGTTTGCTCAGCCTTAGCCAACCTCAGGAAGACCCCTCTCCAGCTCCCAATCTGTAGGCCTTAGGGAAAGATGGGAAGCTTGAGAAAGGGGGATAGAGGAGGCAGTGTAACATTAGACTGGATTGTTTTTGGCAGAACTGGAAGGGACTTTGGAGCACAGAATGTTATTGAGCTAAAGTATAGATAACTTCAAAAGAATCCTCTGATAGTGTACTCTGACACTTGTCCAAATCATCAATCAATCAACCAGCAAGCATTTATTAAGTGCTTCCTATGTGCCTGGCACTGTGCTAAGTGTTGAAGACACAAAGAAAGTCAAAACAGCACCTACCCTCACAAAGCTTACGTTCTAATAAATAGATGTATAAAATATATGTGTATATATGTGTGTGTATATATATATATATGTGTTTGTATATACGTATGTGTGTGTGTATATACATATGTGTATGTATATATATATATATAGATATATATATATATAGATATATAGATATACACATATATGTATATATGGCAGGTGGCCTGAAGTCAGGAAGACCTGAATTCAAATCTGGCCTCAAACCCATTAGCTGTGTGACCCTAGACAAGTCACTTAACCTCTATTTGCCTTGATCCATTGGAGAAGGAAATGACAAACCACTCCAGTATCTTCACTAAGAAAACCCCATGGACATTATTGGTGTCATGGTTCAAGGGTCATGAAGAGTCAGACACAACTGAGCAACAGATGTCATAGATAAATTGGTGCATACAAGATAAATACAGATAAAGGTTGACTTGGAGGGAAAAGTGCTAGCTGCTAGGCGAATTGGGGAAAGACCTTCTGGAGGAAGAGATATTTGAGTTGTCTTAAAGGAAACTAGGGTTTCCAATAGTGCAAGGTGAGGAGGAAGGGCATTCCAAGCATAAGGCACGGCCAAGGCAGCAGTGCAGAGGTGGGAATAATGATATCTCCAGCTAGTGGCTGGCAGGTTTCTGCTTCAAGTTTTCCAATGATGGGGAGGTCTCACCTTCCTCCCACTCAACTCCCCACCCCCAACTATTTTGAACAGCTTCTGTTGTCAGGTAGTTTTTCCCTATGTTAAACCAAAATCAGCCACTTTTTAACCCCACCACTGATCCTAGTTGTCTCTGCTCAAAGGCTCTGCTCTTCCATGCAGCCTTGAGCACAGAGAGCGGGATGAATGGTTTCCAAGTGTGCCAGCATCCTGGTCACCCCTCTCTGAACAGGCTTCAGCCTTGCAACATCTCTCCTAAAATCTGGTTCCAGAACTGAACATACTTCAAGTATAGTCTGACCAGAGCAGAGGACATAGGCCTATCACCACCTCCCTCTTTCTGAAGACCAGGCTTCTATTTAAGTATCCAAAGATGGAGTTGTCTTTTATTTGATAAGCAGGCTGGGTGGGGCAGTGGATAGAGCATCTGAGACTGGAGTCAGGAAGACCTGAGTTCCTATCTGGCTTCAGATACTTATTAGATGTGTGATCCTGGGAAAGTCACTTAACCTCTGTCTGCCTCAATCTTCTCATCTATGAAATGGAGATGATCCACCTATCTCCCAGAGTTGCTTCGATGATCAAATGAGATAAGATTTGAAAAGTGTTTGGCACGGTGCCTAGAACACAACAGGTGCTTTATAAATGCTTGTTTCCCTCCTTCCTTATCATAGTGCTGACTGATATTAAACTTGCCGTTCACTGACACCCTCAGATCTTTTTCACATGACCTCTTTTTTGGCTCTGCCTCCCTGGTCAAGTAGCTGTTTGTTTGTAGTTTGTTGGGTTTTTTTTAAACCCACTGCAAGAATTTACATTTATCTCTATGAAATGTAAGAGTTTGGAGGGAACTTAGAGACCATCAAGTCCAATTTCACAAGTAAGGAAAGTGAGGCCCAGAGAGGTGGTGATTTGGCCGAGGCCACAAAGCAAGTCCCAGGTACTGCTGGGACCAGAAAGGCCAGGACAGTCGGCATAGATTCAAGCCAAGAAGAAATGGGGTCAGTGTCTATAAAGCCAGGTAGATGGTGTAGGCAGAGAACAGCAGTGGAGAGATTTGGTAGGAATACCAAACCTTAGGCATTTGGACCAACCCAAAGAGGAATGATGGACATGCAAGGGAACCTAGAGGTGTTTTGGTCCAACTCCCTTATCTGATTGATGAGGAAACAGGCTCAGAAGGGAAGGGGCCTGCCCAAGATCAGAAGGATGTGTCAGGGGCAAAGTCCAGGACTGAGCCTAGGGATCTATGCTGAGAGGTTTAGTTACTGTCAATCAAGCTGTACCCAAATGGTCTTCCTGAGCTCGTTCTCTCCTCTGTTTGTCATTGTCTTGCCCTAAGTGGGTTTTGTTCCCTCACGAGCTCTGTTCCAGCTTGGGGGATTGTAATAGAAATAGCCGGCTTACATAGATGTGTTTTTGTTGTTCAGTCATGTCCAACTCTTTATGACCCCATTTATGGTTTTCTTGGCAAAGATACTAGAGTGGTTTGCCATTTTCTTTTCCAGCTCATTGTACAGTTGAGGAAACTGAGGTAAACAGGGTAAAGTGACTTGCCCAAGATCACATAGCTAGTAAGTGTCTGAGGCTGGATCTGAACTCAGGTTCTCCTGACTCCCAGGCCACTGCACCACCTAACTGTCTGGAGAACTAAATTTAGTGGGACAAAGTGAAACAAGTGGCAAAGACGAAACTTGAACTTGGATCTCCCTCAGCCAAGCATTAATTGATTGCTTGGAGAATGAGGTAGGATAGACTTTGAACAAATCATCTGGACTGTCTGGGCTTCACTTTGCCTCTCGACAGAATAGACAGATTAGACTAGATCTCTGGTCACAGCTAGTCTCTCCCAGCTTTGACATTCTGTGTTTTAAAGCCCCTTCCCGGTTTGACATGCTGTGTCTTAAGGTCTCTTCCAACTCAGACATTCTATAAGTTGTGTTCTACATTTGCTCTTTGTCCTCCTCCAGCTCTAACATTCCGCTCTGTGTTCTATAGTCTGTGTTCTAAGGTCCCTTCCAGCTTAGATTGTCTTTTAAGGTCTCTTCTAGCTCTGACAATCTATGTTCTAAGGTCCCTTTTAGTTGTGACAAGTTGTGTTCTCTGATCCCACCCAGTTCTGGCATTTTGTGTTCTAAGGTTTCTTCTAGCTCTGAAAGTCTGTGTTCTGTGCTCTAAATTCTGTTTCTTATGGTCCCTCCCAACTATGACAGTCTAGGGTGTAAGGATTCTTCTAGCTCTGACAGTCTGGGTTTCAAGGTCCCTTCAATAAGTGAGTTATGCTTGAGTCCACATACACAATCTTCTTGTTGTGTATGCAGGGGCCAGGATGGGAGGGGGTGTGGTAGCGGCAGCATGGAAGTGTTCCCACTTAACTTTGGGTGGTACTCTCCCAATGCCACCCCACCCCCCCTCCAGATTTCATGTGACTGTAGAGAAAAGTCCTCTCCCTTTCCTTATTTCTCCCATTGAAGGAAATGACAACAAGACAATGAATATAATTTCTTACACTTACATAATAAGGTTTTGACCTCTGTGATGGGCTTTCCTGTATCATCTGAGCTTCACTACAATTTCAGGAAATGACTAGTGGAGATGTTCTTAGTTCCACTTTATGGACCAGGGAAGTGATTTGCCTAAGGTCACACAGCAAACTCAGGCTCCAGATGGGACTAGAATGTAAGAGTTTCACAGATGGGTGTCTGGATATCTCTACCCTTCTTAGCCTGGCCATCACACCTTCTTCCCCAATCCCCTCCCAACCCCCAACCATTGAGAACCCAACAGACTATGTACATGAGCAGAATAGCCATGCACGAACTCAATGTCATTTTAGATCCACTGGAAAAAGATTCCCTATCTCCCAGAATATAAAAGAAGTAGCATCATGTGAGCCAGTGCAATGGGGTGCACAGAGAGGACCGACTTGGAGTGAGGAAAGCTTGGGATGTATTAGCTGTGCACCCATAAGCAAGCCACTTAGTCTAGCGCAGCCTCAGTTTTTCATACATAGAGTGGGGATAAGAAGGGGCACAGAGCTAGGCTACAATACAAAGACAAAAAGTTAATAGACCCTGCCCTCAAGGCGCTTACAGTCAACTGGAGGTGGGGGTGGGATAAGTGCATATATAAGTAAATACAAAGTAATTTGAGCGTTAGAGGGAAGAACACCCAGACAAAGCTAGGTAGAAATGAGAAATAAATGAGAAGTTCTTTATAAACCATAAAGCACTTATAAATGTGAGCTGTGATGATGATGATGATGGCTGGCATACAGCGAAGGGCTAAGGTAATTAGGGCTCAAGTCCCCACACTGCCTGATGACCTTGAACAAGTCAGTCCCTTCCCCTTTCTGGGGCCTCAGTTTACTCATGGACAGATGATGAGCAGTGGGGCTCTAAGGAGAGAGTGGACATAAACAGTTTTTAAAAACCAAAACTGTTAACAGCTTACAACCAATCAGGAAGGAGAACGAATAGAGGCATGAAGCTGTTATCAGCCTCCGCCAGGCCGGGGCAGCCTGGCCCTAAGGAGCCCCATCAGACACACAGGAGACTGACTCATCAGGTCGGCACCCACCCCTACTGCCTGGGGCTGCACAGCTTTTGTGCTGGGGGTGGAGGAGGAGGGGGAAAGTAGAGGTGGGACTGGAGGGGTTGGGTCCAGGGATTGAGCTGGAAAATAACAGAGCTAAGAAAAAGTAAAGCCAGAATTTGAACCCAGGCCTCCTGACTCCAAATTCCACTCCCCTCTTCACTCAAACTCTCAGTGTCTTTTGGCTGCTCCAAGAATCCTGGAAATGTTGGGCTGCAAGAACTGGACAGTAATCGGTGGAGAGAACCCTGTAATTGAGTCAAATGTTTAGACACACTTTATGTGGACGGGGTGGTAGTGGTAGTACTAGTAATAGTAGTAGTGGTGGTGGTGATAGTAGTGGTAGAAGTGGTGACAGTAGTAGTAGTAGTGATGGTGATGGTAGTGGTGGTGGTGGTGGTGGTAGTGATAGTAGTAGTAGTAGTAGTACATTTATATGGCGCGTTAAAGTTTGCAAAGAGTTTCCATACGTCATTTCATTCGATCCTCACAATCACCCTCGGAGATGGGTGCTATCAGTATTCCCATTTTACAAATAAGGAAAGTGAGGCAGAGGCTGAAAGGATCACACAGCTAATAAGTGTCTGAGGCAGAATTTGAATTCAGGTCTTCCTCAAGGTGCAGCAGTCTATTGTGCTAGCTAGCCTATTTTCTACCTTAACTGAGACTCTACATCAGAGCAGACCTTGAGTCACATAATTGACTGAAACTACATACAACATGGATAAGATCCCAGGCTGGGCTTGTTTTTTGTTGACTATTAAACAGACCCACCAAACAACATATAACTCCACAGAGCTCAGCAGAGCCTTGCCTCCTAAGGCTCTCCACCAACAAGGTGTCTCACAGGCTCAAGGCAAAAGTGGGAGAGTCCTTGAAAGAAGTAACAACAAAGACAACTTTGTTCCAGAACTTCTAGTCTTGGAAACTTAGAATGCCAAAATTCCAGCTCGAGAGGCTCTTGGAAGTCGGGGATCCTAGAATTTCGGAATCTCAGAGCTAGAAGGGAAGGTACAGGTTGCACCTAGTCCAAACATCCATCGTGGGTCTACAGTTTCCCCAACAAGTGATCCTTCAGCCTTTGTCTGAACACAATCACCACCGGTGACATGGGGTTATTCTCTTTTTTAATTGTTCTCCCTAATATTGAACTGAAACCTACCCTAAGACCGTGAGGCATCCCCATCTCCCTCTTCCTCTGGGAAGTAGATAGAGCAGAGGCAAACTTTGCCTTTTCATTTTCTTTCTGGTTCTGGTTGGGTGGGGAGAAGGTAGAGGTGGCCCTGCTGACTACTATCCATCTGGGATAGCAGATGACAGGCAACAAAAATAATAATGAAAAATTTTCAGTTTTATAGTGCTTCAAATTTAAAAAGACACTTTCTTCCCAATGTCCATCCACTCCAGTCCATCCTCAACTAAACTGTCAAAAATGATTGTGTGCCCCCCCCTCCCCAATAAACTCCAGCAGCTCCCTAACACCTCCAGGATTGAATATAAAAATCTTCTGATTGGCGTTCAAAGCCCTTCATAACCCCTTGCCCCCACCCACTCACAATAAGCCTTTCCAGTCTTCTTATACCTTACACCCCTCTCCACCCCCGCCATGTACTCTGTGATACAGTGACACTGGCTGCCTTGGGGCTGCTTGAATAATACTCTCCACCTCCTGACTCTGGGCATTTTCTCTGACTGTCCCCTGTGCCTGGAATGCTCTCCCTCCTTGTTTCTACCACCTGGCTTCCTTTAAGTCCTAGCTCAAATTCCAGCTTCTTGTTGTGGAATCATTTTTCAGTCGTATCCGACTCTTTGTGACCCTATTTGGCGTTTTCTTGGCAAAGATACTAGAGCGGTTTGCTATTTCCTACTCCAGCTCATTTTAGAGGTGAACAACTGAGGCACACAGGGTTAAATGACTTGCCCAGGATCACACAACTAGTAAGTTCTGAGGTCACATTTGCACTCAGGTCTTCCTAAGTCCAGGACCAGGGAACTCTATCCACTTCGACACCTAACTGCAGCAATCCTTTCCTGACTAATTCTAGTGCCTTCCCTCTGTGGAATAGCTCTAATTTATCCTGTATCTACCTGATTACATGTTGTCTCCTCCATTAAACTCATCGAGGGCAGGAACTTTTACCTTTCTTTGTATCCCCAGTACTTAGCACACAGCCTGGCACACAGTAGGTATTAAATAAATGCTTATTGACTGACATAGCAAGGGCTTAAAAAATGTTAACTCTCAAGTACTATAGTCTCCATTTTACAGATAAGGAAACTGAAGCCCAGAGTTGAAATGATTCCTTGATGGCTACATAATAGACATCAGAACTAGCCTTCACACTCAGTTCCTCTGATTCCAAGTCCTGTGTTCTATCTACCCCGTCTAGAAAGTTACCCAGAAAAGAAGGATACTTTGTGCATATAGAGATCACCTGTGATGTAATGGGAAAGTCCTGGCCTCAGAGACGGGAGACCTGGATTTGGAGGGGCCCCAAGAATGTCACTTTCTTTCTCTAAGCCTCAGTTTCCTCATCTGTAAAATGGAGATCACAGCACTTATACTACTGACCTCATAGTAAAAGAAATGGTAAAGAAAGCACTTTCTTTAAGGCCTTTTTTAAAAATGTTTTTTGTATTCTTGTTACCCCTTGCTCTAGGAGCCTGGTGATATTGGTGCAGATGAACAGCTCGGCTACGTGGCCTCCAGCAAATCACTGTCCCTTTCTGTCTCTTTTCTGGGTTTCCTCGCCAGTAAACCCCAGAATCCCAGTAGATGCTTAGGTGCAATAAGTAGCGCTTTGTAATCAAAAAGCGTTCTTACCTTACATAATTCTTTTTAAGTGGGGATAATAAACGAAGGCCCACCTTACTCTGAATAACAACCCTCTGCCTTCCTCACTTTCCTTCCCCGAAAGAGAAAATGGGCTAATACACTTCAATTAACATTAAGTAAGCCCCTCTAGGTTACATGCCAGGCCTAGTGTGATCTCGGGATGGAGAAGGGGGGGAGGGAGGGGTGAAGAGTGATGAAAGAAACTCTCCCTGCCCTCCAGGAGTTTACAATTCATTGGCAGGTAAGCTAGAGATACACAATAATTATAATAGGAGGGAGAAAGAGATTAAAAAGGTCACTGAAGTTTTGGAGGTGAAACAGATATGTAGGCTTTGGTCTTTGGTCCAAGAAGGCTTCCTAGAGAGGATGGGCTGAGATCCGAGTCAAGTTAAAAACCTTTTATGGAGCACTTCCTGTGTACTACTGTTTGTCCTTCATTCTCGAAGAGGACCATGACATCAGGGAAATGATGACATGACTTGCAGTTGACACTGATTTGAGTGAGGGAGGGCTGTGCAAGGTCACCAGCCTCACTTTCTCTTCCAGAGCCATCTGGGTCCAGTGGCCTCATATGTACTAGGAGGACTGGAGATGGCCCAGGATGCAATGGGAGACCCTGGCCCTTTTGAGCTAAGGTCTTTTCAGGTTCTCACTAAGGTGAGGTAATGCCCATTCAGTAATAGGCCTCTTTAAGAAGTGAGTCAAAGGATGGCTTCTTTAATTAAAAAACAACAACACAACCACAAACTGGGAGGGAAGACCCTCAGGGCTTTCTTCAAGTTACAGAGCTGTGGGGACACAGAGAAAGGCAAAACAGACCCTGCCCTGCAGGAGCTTATATTCTAACGGGAGAGACCAAGTGTAAATAATCAGGTATAAACACGAAATAAAATTACTAAATGGAAGGCATTGTCAGATGGGGAAGGCATCTGCAGCTGGGATGGGCAGGCAAAGGCCTCCTGCAGAAGTTGGGCTTTGAACTGAGTCTTGAAGGAAGCCAGGGAAATGAAGAGGGGGCAAAGAGCTAGAGTCTAAACCAGAGGACGTGGTGGGGAGAGGGCTTTCCAGGAAGAAGGAAAATGTATGAGCAAGGGCACACGCGTAGGAAATTTGGGGGCAGTCTGGCCAGGTCAGCTCATCTTTGGCTTAGGGTATGGAGGCGAGTAAGGGGCAGAGAGGCTGAGAAGGTAGGTTGGAACGTGGTGTGGAGGGCCAAGATAGCCAAACTGAGGATGAGAAGTTCATGGGCACTAGGCAATGGGGAGTGAAGGACGGAGGGTGGGGGGCGGGGGGAGAAGAAAGAATCCAAGAAGACTCCTAGGTGGTGAGCCTGGAAGAGACAGTGGATGCCGGGAACATAAACAGGGCAACTGCAAGGACACGGACACGCAGGTTTATGGCGAAAGAGGGTAAGTTCACTTTTGGGGATGTTGATTTTTGAGGCGCTGAGAGGACATCCAGGAAGAGATGTTCATAGGCAGTTGGAGATCCAACTTCGGGGAGTGGTCAGAGCTGAAGATACAGAGACTGGCTCAAGAGAGTAATAAAGGATGGAGGTATTGGGGAGGGGGTCATAGATGAAGCTGGGGAGGAGAGTGTAGAAAGAGAGGACCTCGGACAGGCTTCGGGAGACTAAGTAAAAGGAAATTTGTTCTTTCCGAGATTCAGTACAGGATAAGAAAGGCTGGGCCACTATCCCGTCTACCAATTCCGGGGCTACCTTGGCGAGGCTAAAGATTAACTCGTCTCATGATCTTGTCTGCTTGGGCAAATCACTCGTCCTCCCCGGATCTCAGATTCCCCATCGACGGGGCTGGGCCAAATGGCTTTCAAGTTTCGTCCAACTCTAAAATTCTTCTTTTTAAGTTATTGTCTAGCTCCGAGAGCTCCCCTGCCAGCCCAGTTCCCAGGCATCACAGATCCTGCTTCCAACCCACCTCCATTCACCTGCTCCAGGGTCACGTGCCTCGGCCACCTAGATCAGGTTCCCTTCGTTGAATTCTGGGTACCTCATCCTCACCAAACCCAAGGGGGCTCTGACTCCGGTCCTTAGCCCTTCCCCCAACTTTCCCACAGTCTACGGGGTCTAGGAGTGGGTTTCCAACCTGTTTCACCGGTGAATTAGCAAGGAAAGAAAGAGCAGAGTTGGTTGGGAAAGGGGTACTACCCACCAGCCCAGGAGACACTCAGTTGTTCTCCCCGGTCTGGGAAGCAGCTTCAGGAATAGTTCTCATTCCTCTTAGGATTTACAAGTCTAAAACTACTTCCCCCAACAGCAGCCCAGCTCCAGAAGTGGTCCAGGTATCTCCATTTGACCGAGGAGAAAACGGAGGTTTCTAAAAGCAAAGTGACCGGTCCAAGATCACTTGGAGAGTCAGCGTTGACCCTGGGCCTTCGGACTCCACTGGCAATTGTTCTTACTAGCCCCCTCCCCACTCAACCCGGCCGCCCCGAAAAAGCGCCAGGCTTTCGAGCCCATGTTGTAGGTTTCAGAGGCCGGACTGACTCTTCTCACCGTTTGGGATTATAGGGTCTGAGAGAGGCAGGAGGTGGGGGGCGCTGGGGAAGGGAGGAAAAAGGTCCTAGGGAGCCCCGGTTGGGCGCTTACCTTACTCAGCAGGGGCGCCGTTTGTCTCCCCGAAACCCTGCGCTCATCTTGCCCCGACGTTATTAGGGCTCCCTGACGTCTGTTCTCCCCCCAGACCTCCCTTCCTCACTTCTGGGAACCCTCTGAGCATCCCTCCCTTCGCAGAGCCGGGCTTTAGATGGAGCAGACAGACTCCAAGAAAACCGGGACCCTGGAGAGGAGCAGTCAGTAATCCCGACTTGGGACAACTTCTGCTTTAAATTACGTCCCCAGTATCTCAGCCACATCCCCCTCCCTCCCTTTCCCCCTCCCCCGCCCTGAGAGCACGCTGGGTCCTAGAGGGGGAGGCGTTCAGGGAAATGCGCGTGACTCTGTTTCTCTGGGGGGCAGCCAGAACCTGAATCATCTTCCTCTGGTGGGGTGTGAGTTAGCGCTGGGCGGCAGGTCTGGGGGTGGACTGGGGGGGGGGGCGGGGGGAGGGCGGAAGGCACGGAGATATTAAGGGGAGGGATATTCAACGGAGAAAGCCTGGTTTGAGTAAGGAGAATTGGATCTGGAATCTATCTGGCCCCGGTTCTGTCTAGCAAGTACCACCGTAAGCAAAGCACACTGTCTCAGTCTCGTTTTCCTTCTCTATACGATGAAGGGTTTGGATGATCGTTAAGGTCTCTTCCAGAGCTGACATTCTATGATTCTGTGATTCTTACTGTGTTTACAACCCTGGGAAAGTCACTTCCAGTGATCTCTGGTCTCCTTGCTGTTACTTCCACAAAAATTCTCTGTTTGCTGACTCCGCATTTTCACTGGCCTGCGATGCTCCTGTCCTCCCTGACTTCTTTTAAGTTTCAGCTAAAATCTCGACTTCTGCAAGAAAGCCTTTGGTGATCCTCCTTAATATTAATGCCTTCCCTCTGATTCCTAAGTTACCGTGGAGAGCTAGGCAGATAGATGGATTGAGTTATAAATTAGGTAGATAGATGATAGATAGATATGTTGTTGTTTAGTCGTGGCTGACTTTTCGACCTTATTTGGGATTTTCTTGGCAAAAATACTGGAGTGGTTTGCTATTTTCTTCTGCAGCTCATTTTACAGATGAGGAAAGTGAGGCAAAGAGTTAAGTGACTTGCCCAGGGTCACACCGCTAGTGAGTATCTGGGACCAGATTTGAACTAAAGGAGAAGAGTCTTCCTAACTTCCAGCACTCTCCATTTGGTCACCTAGATATAGCCTGTTTATTTTTTCTCCCTCATTAGATTGTAAGGTCCCTTAAGGGCAGGACTGTTGCTGCCTTCCTTTGAATCCCCAGCACAGTGGGGATACAGTTAAGTATCCACTTTACACAGTGCCTAGCACATAATTGGCATTTAATGTTTCTTGACTGACTTCCCCTTTCTGAACCTCAGTTTCTTTGGGTGCACAAGAAGGTTGGCCTAGACAACCTAAGAGGTCCTATCCTGCTCAGATACTCTGTGTTCCTGTGGCAGAGAGCAGAAAGGAATCCTTGATACCCACTTCCCTGAGTACAGGGGATTGGATGTTTGCAAGAGCAGTTTGGAGGGGGAGGGAGGAGTTGGGAAGTCCCAGCATAGAAGGCAAAGAAGATAAGGGGAGAAACACCCAAGGCACCTTCAAATGGGCTGTTTCTCATAGGCTGTGGGCTTTCTAAAATACCTTCGTGTGTGTGTGTGTGTGTGTGTGTGTGTGTGTGTGTGTGTGTGTGTAGATGGATGGATAGATAGATAGATAGACAGATGAGGTGGATAGATAGATGGATAGGTCTCAATCCTTTGAGGACTGTGTTTTTCTAAGATGGAAATATCAGAAGTGGAAGGAAGCTTGGAGATCTTGTGGATTCCAATGTTACTCATTTTACATATGGGGAAAGTGAATGGAGCCCAGAGTGAGGAAGTAACTATTCCAAATTAATGAGCCAGGATTCCAAGTTGGTTCTCCCGACATATAGTCGAGTGCCCTTCACACCACAGACCTAGAAATTGAGACATATAACATAAAACACCAGGAAACCTACCCTAAAGCCAAAAGAGGAAAACAGTAAGAGGGCTGTAGGGAAAGATCAGGGAATGCTTCCTGGAAGAGCCTGCAAAGGAAAGGCTAAGAAAGTAGAGCTGGCGGGGACCCCAAGATGCCATCCTCTAGTCCAACCTCTTTATTTTATTGACAAGGACGCTGAGGTCCACAGAGGTATAATGAGTTGCCCAGAGGCACCCGGAAAGTAAACAGCAGCCTCTGTCTGGTCCAAACCCAGGTGTCCCTCCACTGCCTCTCAATCATAGAATAGTAGAATTTCCATGCTGGAAGGGACCTTAGAACTCACTTGATCCAATTCCCTGTACAATGCAGGGATCCCCTCTCCAATATCCCTGACAAGGATCTAGTCTCTACTTGGATAGTTCCTGTAACAGTGAGCTCATTAAGTGGAAAATGAGCTGGATTTAAGGTCAGGTGACTTGACTTCAAATCCTGACTCTCATACTAACTGTGTGACCACGCACAAGTTGCTTACTTTCTTTGATCTTCACCGTCCTCATATGAATAATGGGGGAAAATAATGCTCTACTTCCCAGGCTTATTAAAAGAAAAAGGCTCTGCAAATGTTAAAGTTTTATACATATATATACATATATATAGACACATTTATGTATACATATAATATGCAGAGTATTACCTCCCGAGGCAGCAGCCATTACATTGTACATCAGCTCTAATTAATAAAAACTTTCTTTTGAGTTAAGATAGGTCTCCTGGCAATTTCTCAACCACTTTCTAGAGCTAATTAGTCATATGTGTTGGCTGGTATTTGGACCAGTAGATATCCTTTAGGGACCTGCTAATTAATTAATTTTGAAAAGGAGTGGGTCTGGAGAGATCTAAGTTTACCAGTGGGAAGAAAGAAGCCAACTCATTCTAAACCTTTAATATCCTGTAAGGTCCTTGGACACTGCCATCACCTAACGAGCATTTGCCAAGTCCAGGCAGCTCTCCCATTTCAGAGCTGAGGGTATTATTTCTAATCTATCTGCCTAAATAGAAACAGACCAGACCACAAGAAGTAATATGCTTTCACCCCTTCACCTTTGCACAGGATCATACTTAAACCATACCAACCAGGTATACACCTCATTGTAAATACTTTCATGAATCTGAGATCTCATTGATATAAGTAAACCTCCCCCCCCCCAAAGTATCCCCTCCTGACCTTTCTCATACCATATGATTTTTGTCCAAGTCTTCTTGCAAATGGAAGGGGGGAAGGCATGGGGCGGGGAGGAGGTCAGGGTCCAGGTGCATCCTTCATCTACATCTCTTGGCATGTAATAGATTCCACTGGGGCATGGAAGCCTCACTACCTGATACAAACAATATTCTAAGGTGCCCTTGATTCCATATAGTGACATCTAACTCAGACTATTCCCCTGATACCTCCTCCCCGCCCCCAATCTCCACCTTAGTAAAAGGTCTTCCTTCATGAGTTGCTGTGGTCAGAAAATTCATGCTTTGGTTACCAGCTATTGGGATAAGCCTCCCAAGCCCTCAACTGTGCTGCTCCTCAGACTACAGAGCAACGGCCCCTTCCTGCAGCCTTTCCAGAAGGGCAGGACCTGTAAGTGCCCCCTTTCTGTTGGCACAGCGTTCAAGAGCCCAAGATCATCTTCATTTTGCAATGAGTCCTCTAGGGAGGACTTTACTAGAGGAGCAGAGTTTAATGAAGAGAAATAATTGCCTACAGAGGAGAGTCAATGTCTTCTTGCAAATCTATCTTATTACTCACAGAATCAATCATATCCTCTCAGAGTTGGAAGGGGCTTTGGAGGGCATTTGTCCAACTCATGCCTAAACAGCAATCCCTGCTACAACCTGCGACCTTGCCAAGTGATCCTGGAGCCTTGGGTTCCAGACCTGCAGAGATGCAGCCAATCCTCCTTTTGGACAGCTCGATGATTGTTAAGAGGTTTACAGTCCCCCCCATCTCCCCCTCTTCCCCCTGTACCCCCTATCCCCCTTCTCCCCATCCCCCCTCCCCCCAGCCCCTCAACATCAAGCTGATTCAGTCCATTCTTGCTGGATTTCTCTAATAGTTGAGATTTTTCTTGATACCAAGTTTAAACTTGCCTCTTTGTAACTTTTACCTATAGTGCCTACTTTTGCTCTCTGGATCAAACTAATCAAGTCTATACCCCATTCTATGCCACATTTCTTGAAGGGCTCTAAGTCCTCTCCTTTCTAGGCTAAATATTTCGTTTCTTCAAGGTTCCTCAGAATTTTAATATAACCTAAATTCCTTGTTTAATAAATTTCTACCCATTTCCTCTTGTAGAGACCCAGACCTCGGCTATGATCCTCATCCAGAGGTGTCCTCACAACAACCCTGGAAGGTAGGTGTTATTATGAGCAATCCATTTTACAGATGAAGAAACTGAGGCAGATACTTGCCCAGGGTCTCGTAGCTAGTAAGTGTCTGAGGCTGAATTTAAACTCAAATCTAGGGCTCCATCTATCCACTGTGCCATGTGTGAGAGTAGATTCTGTACTCCCTTACTTGTTTGAAACCTTGGAGTTATCTTTGACTCTTCTATACCATCTCATAGCCAGTCGATTAATCAGGTATTGTCATAGCATCATTAATAATTCTACTTCAAAAATTTCTTGCATGTTTCCTTTAGGATTTATGGCTCTAGAGCAGGAAGGGTCTTCAGAGGCCATCTAGTCAACCCCCTAATTGTATAGATGAGGAAACTGAGGTCTAAGGAGTTTAAAGTGTCTTGCCCAAGATGTGTACGTAGTATCTCACAGAGAGAGGATTTGAATCCAGGTCCTCAATGATCTTCCCTCTGCTTGCAATAACCTTTTCCAAGTCTAGTTACTACTTTAATACAGCTTCTCATTGGGCAGCTAGGGGGTGCCATAGTGCACAGAGCACTGGCCTGGGAGTAAGTAAAACCTGTATTCAAATCCAGCCCCAGGCACTTACTAGCTGTATGACCCCAGGGAAGTCACTTAATCTCTGTCTGTGCCTTAATTTCTTCCTCTGTAAAAAAAAGATTTGTTCTGTGCACATGAGGACCTAGAGAGCCATATATGGCCTCATGGCTGAAGGTTCCCCCTCCCTGACAGACCCTAATTCCAATGCCAACACATTAACTATATGACTGTGGGCAAGTCACTTCCTTTTCCTGTACTTCAGTATTCCCATCTGTAACATGGGAATAATATACACATTTCTCCCTCACTGATAAGCACTGTCTCCCTCTTGATATTACCTTGTACACACCCTTTACTTTCTTGTTTATGTGTTGGATGCCCAAATCTGAATGTAAGCTCCTCGAAGGAGGAGGAACTATTGAGTTTTGTCTATCTCCAGCTACTAGTACGATGCCTTGTGTAGAGAAGGTGATTGAAATGGCAGCCGGATGGATAAAGAGCACTGGACCTGGAGCAGGAAGACCTGAGTTCAAATCCAACCTGTGACATTTACAAGTTGTGTTGGCCCTGGACAAGTTACTTAACTCTGTTCGCTCTCAGTTTCCTCATCTGTAAATTAGGGATAATGATACCAGGATTGTTGTGAGGATAAAATGGATTAATGATGAATAAGTAAATAAGTGGATACATAATGCAATGAAAATAAAATGACTTTGCAAAAGTATTATGCTATTATCAATATTATTGATTTCATCAGTCATAATATTATTACCAATAATATTGCTATTATCAATAATAATATTAAAACGTCTATTCAAATGTGTGGAAGTGAATAATCCTTGCACTCCCTCCCTCCCAGGTGGTTATAAAGAAAGTGCTTTGTAATTGATAAAGTGCTCGAGCTGCTTATTATTTTTTTAGGAAATGCTCCTTGAGCAGCCAAACCGGCCATCTCACTTCCTTTTGCACCAAGGTCCACATCATTTTCTGCTTAACCTTTCTCTGAGTGTTTCCTGTGTGGGGGTCGAGTGTCCCCTGCCAGCTTGAAACTCAGGTCTTCCTGACTCCAGGTCTCCCCTGCCCCAGGGCAGGTCAGAGGATCACACATTTAGAGCTGGCTGGGGCCTCAGGGGTCACTGAGAAGACCCTCTCATTTTACAGTCCAGCATTCTGTGTACGGCCCTGCATGCATTCTGTCTCCCCAACAATGCTGAATAGAGTAGAGAGGAAGGAAGGTGCGGGGGAAAGAGCACTCTCGATGATTTGGGAATTAGAAAACCTGGATATGAGTCCCGGACCTACTACTTATTATCGTTGTGACCTTACATGTGTCACCTGTCTTCCAGCTCAGCATCCTCCTTGTGGTTTGGCCACAAGGCCCTCATTTTTATTGCCCTGGGTGCTCAGACAATACTTGTTGAATGAGTGAGGGACTTTAAACCTGTTTTCTCTCAGCCCTCTGTCACTGCCTTGCTATGAGGCTTTGGACAGATCACTGCCCTAATCTGAACCTGTTTCCTTTTCTGTACCAAAGGTGGACTACAGGAGCTGTAAGGGTCCCTTGCAGCCCAGAGAGCCCACACTGATCTTTCCAGACTGATGAGGTTTGGTCTTTTTATAGGCCGCTTTCTCTAAACCCTCTCCGACTCCCAGACCCTAAGATATCAAAGCAAGGAGGGACTCGGAATTGGAAATGTCAGAGCTCCCTATCCTTCAAGCTTAATAAATGTGAGTTGAATGGAACTAAATTGAATTAAAGCTGGAACAACGAATGCTAGGGTTAGTGGAGTTGTTTAAAAAAAAACATCAAGTCCAAACCTCCTTGTTTAATAAATAGGAAACTGAGGTCTGAGAAGAGAAGTGAGTTTTCCAAGGTCAAACAGTGAGCTGGTCAAATTAGCTAGTCAACAAGTATTTAGTAAGTGCCTACTATGTTTCAGGCACTGTGCTGGGGAATACAAAGACCCCAAAAAACAAACAAACACAATCACTATCCCTGCCCTGAATATGCTCACATTCTAGAGGCAAAGATGTGACTGATACCGGCTTAGAAGTGGGAATGGTTCTAGTCTCACTATTCCCAGGAAATGAAAGCAGAGGGAGGCAATGTCAGGAGGGCAGAAGACACAGAGTCAGGAGAGAGGAAGGCAGTGGGCAAGCGACAGAGCCCTGCTCCTGGAGACACAGGACCTAAGTTCAAACCCCTGCTCTGGCTTACTTCCCCTGTGACCAATCAGGCAAACGATTTCATTTCTCTGGGACTCAGTTTCCTCATCTGTCAAATGGGGGTGGGGGAAGGTTAGGCTAAATGATCTCTCAATCCCATCTAGCTCCCCGTGACCTGGAGACCCAGTTCTAACTCTAACTCACCAGGTAAACTCAGGCAAGCCGCTTCCCCTCTCTGGGCCTCAGTTTCCGCATCTGCTGAACATGATGTATGGAGAAGACTGTTTCCTCCTGTGCGAAATGAAGGGGCTGGACCAGATGATGCCTGAGGCTCCTTCCAGTTCTGTCTTCTAAACCTTTCCCCTGCCTCCGTCCTAGGGTTATTGTCGGGGTCTGCGAAGGAAAAGGGGGAGAGAGTGCTTTTGAAACGTGATCTCCCTCTCCTCTTCATCTCGAGTTCTCTCAACACGTCCGACTGGGGTAATCCCCTTCCCCCACCCCCTTCCCTCCTCTCCAGGGGGCCTGTCAGTCAAGCTAGGCCTGGAATCCCCTTGCCCGGAGTTGGCATGCAAAGTTCTTCCCGGGGCGGGCCCTGTCCTCACGGGCGAGCAATGCTGTGGTTAGCCGGGTGGCGGGGTTTCGTCTCACTCATCACCCCCGAGGGGCTCCCCTACAGAATGAAACTGAAGAAGCAATCAGGCGTGCTCAGCCAGCCCCACTGCTGCCCCAAACAGCGTGGCTACGGAGACCCCAAGGAGATGAGCAGAAGGTCCATCCCCTCAGTAGGGTGAGGGAGGGTTACGCTGTTGTGGAAATCCAGGCAGATGGGAATCAGAGGGCTCGGTTATAATCCGGCTCTTTGTGACCTTGAGCGAGTCACTGCCCTGTTTTGAGGTTTCCTTTCCTTCTCTTGCATCTTGACTCTTAAATCGAGAGTCAGCTCGGGGATCTTTTTTGCATCTTTTCCGGATTTAAATACTACGGGGCTTTTACTTTGCGCTCCACATTCAGACCCTCTGTTTAGCCCAAGGGAAAGTCTGTTATCACCAGGAGAGACCCCGGGTCCCAAGGTGCAATCCCCCTTGAGGGAGTGGCTTTGTTCACTCTGTTCTCTCCACTTCCTACTGGTTATATGTCCTGGACTAGCAAATCACCTTATCTCATAGGACTGTTAGATTTAGAGCTGGAAAGAACCTTGCAGAAAGATCACCTTGACCGAGAACTAGAAATGCCATCTCATTGGTGTGGTTAGCAGCTCTGACACAAGCAACATTATGGGAAGAGGCACCATTGTGAGCCTAAAGGGTGTAACATTCAGCTTCCTTCGAGGCTCAGCTGAAATCTTACCTTCTGCACGAGACTCTTCCCAAGTGCCCCCATCTGCTAGTACCTTCCTCTTTGAGATTACCTTCCACCTACTCTATATGTATCTTGTATGTAACTGGATCCATGTCCACCAGTACTAGAATGTGAGCTCTGTGAGGCAGGGACTGCTCTTTCCTTTTTCCGTATGCCCAGCCTGGCACAGGGTGAGCATTTAATAAACTTTTATTGACTGACTGACTACCTCATAGGGCTGAAGCAATGTGCGTGAAGGGCTTTGAAAACCTTTAAGTACTGTGTCTGAAATGTCCACTATTACCACGGCCACTATCATGTGTAGGTACTATGACAAGCGTGTGATGGAGATACCTCAAACCTGCTCCCAAGAGTCGATTGTTAAATTTTCGGTGGAAATGTTTATGCCTTGGAAATTGACAAATGCAACAAATCAGGGCTTGACTTATTATGTTCTTGATAATCTAGACTTAAGAAAGTGATGGGGAGAAAGTTGATTATGCAGATTTGGCTTAAAAGTGTGTTGTACATTCTTTTTTTTTTTTTGGAGAGCCAATTGTTAAACATTTACCTGCAGCATACCCCTGTACTATGAGGTAGTGGACAGAACAGTAGCCCTGAAGCCAGAGGACCTGTGTTCAAGCCTCACTTCTGACACTTACACCCTATGTAAGTTACATCCTGTGCCTCAGCTTTGCCATCTGTAAAATGGAAGAAGTTGGACTAGAAAACCCTAGGGTCCCTTCCAGTGTGGGAGCTTTAATCTCTGATTTCCACTGTCATGTTGTCTCCATCTAATCCACTCCCCTGATATCACAGATGAGGAAATTGTGGCTTAGGGAGCTTAGAAGTCTTCCCCAAGATGACCTGGGGAGGGAATGATAAAGATAAGTTTTTTACTTCATATCTTGTTCTTTCTCCACTCTATCTCAGGCTGGAATTATCTTGCAGTGAGACAACCCTCTCTCCATAGGTAGGGGAGCCAGGTACTGTGCTAAGTGTTTTATGAATATTATCTCATTTGATCTTTAAAACAACCTTTGGAGGTGGGCGCTGTTATTCTGTCCAGGAAAAGGTGAAGTGACTTGGCCAGGTTCACACAGCTATCAAGTGTCTGATTCTGGATTCGAATTCAGGCTTTCTTGTTGTTGTTTTGTTCAGTTGTTTCAGTCGTGGTCTAACTCTTCATGACCCGGTTTGGTTTTTGGTTTTTTTTTTTTTTTTGGCAAAGATAGTGCAATGGTTTGCCATTTCCTTCTCCAGCTTATTTTACAGATGAGGAAACTGAGGCAAACAGGGTTAAGTGATTTGCCCAGGGTCACACAGCCAGGAAATGTCAAGAGGCTGGATTTGAACTCAGATATTCTTGGCTCCCAGACCCACTCTCTATTCATTATAGAATATGAAGATAATTTGTACAAAGCACCATAGACATGTAAGCTATTATATTATCTTTCACAAGGAACTTGGAGTGGAACTCGATTAATAAATCTTAAAAAAAAAAACAGGAGACCTGGGAACTATTATTGTACATTTGCAGGTCAATCAACAAGTTTTTATTAAGTATCTACTGTGTATCAATAGGGATAGCTGGGTGGTGCAGTGGATAGAGCACCAGATCTGAGTCAGGAAAACTTCAGTTCAAATCCAGCCTCAGACACTCACTAGCTGTGTGACCCTGGGCAAGTTACTTGACTTCTCAGTGCTCTGGGCAATTCTCTAAGAAATTTACAGAGAAGGTGCCCACCTGCATGAGTAGAGGAAGTTTCTCCTTACCTGGGAGTTCTCTGTACCAATGAAATCACAGTCCGGTCCCCATTCCCCTCAATGCTTACCGCACTTTACAGATATTATCTAATTTTTATAACAACCCCATGAGGTAGGTGCTATTATGATCCCCACTTTACAGATGAAAAGACTGAGACTCAAGGAGATTAAGGGTCTTCACAACTGTGAAGCAGTGTCTAAACCCAGGCCCTTGGACTCCAAATCCAGGCCTCTTCCCTATGTACCCCAACTGTCTCATTACCATATCTTCAGCCAAGGATAGGAGGAGGCCTTCCTGGATTCCTGGGTGGGGCGGGGGTGGGGGGAGGCTGGAATTGCTGTTGCGCTCTCACAATTTCCATAGGACCTTGTCTGCATCTTTCTCATGCAGTGATAAAGTTCTACTTTCAAATATTCTATGTGTCAATAGTCGATAAACATTTTTATTCAACCGCTACTATGGTCAGGAAGCTGTGTTCAGAGAAGCAGTGGATAGAGCACTGGGCTTGGAGTCAGGAAGACTCTAGTTCAAATCCAGCCTCAGGCACTTACTAGCTGTATGACCCTGGGTAAGTCATTTAACTCTGTTTGACTCAGTTTCCTCATCTGTAAAATAAGTTGGAGAAGGAAATGGCAAACTACTCTGGTATCTTTGCCAAGAAAACCCCAAATGGGGTCATGAAGAGAGACACAACTGAAACAACTGAGCAACAACCACTATGTGCCAGGCACTGTGGTAAGCACTGGTATAGAAAGAAAGACAAAAGACAGTCCCTGCTCCCAAGGAGCTCGTGAGCTAACCCACCTAGACTGTGAACTCCCCGAGGACAGGGACTGTCTCAATCACTCCACCTCCATCTTTACAGCTGTGCACACAGTTGGCGTGAGGAATGATTAGAGCAGGAATGAGCCAGGCTTTGAAGGATGGGGGAGATTTGAAAAGTCTTAAGGGGTGGAGCTGGGCTGGCAAGGATTTAGGAGATAAGGGAGTCTGTCAAGGGCATGGGCCCTCAAATCAGGGGCGGCCCAGAGGCGAAGAGTGAGGGACCCTAGTTTTGTGTTTATACTCCACAGTGGGGGCTTTCCATGGATCATCACAGATTTAGAGCTGGCAGGGACCTTGAAGGTCATCCTTCCCATTTTGCGGATGAAAGCCCTGAAGCTGAAGGGGATTAAATGACTTGCCCTGGGTGACCCAGCTGGTAAGTACCCCAGGCAGGATTTGAACCAAGGTTTACCTCACTCCAAGTCCTGGGCTCTAGCTGTTGTACCACCTAATTGCCCTTAAATGTTTGTTGTTCAATTTATACTACAGTTCCTAATGCAGTTCTCACAATAGCTCACTGATGGAGGCAGGGGCAGGGATTATTCTTCCCATTTTGAAGATGAAAAAACTGAGGTTCAGAGAGGAATCGATTTGCCCATGAGTTCACTGAGAGTCACTGGTAGAGCTAGACTGGAGGCCTAGACTTTGGTTAAAATTCTGGTGTTCTTTCCACTCTGCCACTCACTTATGCTAGGAGGAAGAAAGGAAGGAAGGAAGGAAGGGAGGGAGGAAGAAAAGAAGGAAGGAAATAAGCATTAGTTAAGCACCTGCTATGTGCCAGGCACAGTGCTAATTGTTTTACAAATATTCACTCATTCAACCCTCACAATAACCCTGGGAGGCTGGTGCTACCATTGGCTCCATTTTATGGTTAAGGAAACTGAGGCAAGCAGAGGTTGAATGACTTGCCCAGAGTCACACAGCTAGTTTCTGAGGCCTGATTTTAACTCAGTTCTTCCTGATTCCAGGCCCAGGGCTCTATCCACTGAGCTTATTTTCTTTTTCCTGTGCTCAGTCTCTTTCTCCATCTAATGAGGGAATCAAAGTAAATTGTCTCTAAGGTCTGTGTCCTCGAGGGACCCTTACTCTCACAAATCTGCTTGGCCACGACCTCACTAGAGAGGTGATTCTGGGCCTGGGTGAGAGGTAGTAGTAGCTCTGTGCTCTGGAAGCCCATGATTTTAGAAGGCACTAAAGAAATGTGTGTTGGTTGAATGAGTACAATTCACCCCATATCTTCACAGAATATAGAGTTTTGAGAATAAAGACCTAGTTCTTAGGGGGAAGAATAGGGTACAGTGCAATGGTTCACATTTAATGGTTTCTGAGTGCTTAGGAGTTCTCAATGATGGTTTAAGCCTTCTGTGCTAAGAATTCTTAAATGACGTTGTAAGCAGTAAATAATTCCCAATTATGCTACAAATATATTTAGAGTTTTATAATTTTATATTTAGATATTTCATAATTATAGCAATAATATAATTTCTTAGTTTTTAAAATAATTTTTAATTTACAATTTTTATAAATTAGAATTTTTATAATTAGGTCATATAAATTTTAATTTAGTTACTTCAAGCACTTAATGGCTAAATCTAAAAGAATTACTGAGTAGTGTATTAGATAAGTAGTATATTAAATTACCCTGGAAGTTCACAACACAGTCTTTTTTGTTGTTGAAAGAGGTTCCAGGAACAAAAATCATTGGGAACCACTGGCATATTGGAAAGGAAATGTATGAGAAGGGGAGTTGAGAAATCTGGATTCCAGTCCTGGATCTGACATTCATTTGTTATATGGCTGACTGGGCAAGTGACTTCATCAAATCAACTTGACATATTTAAGGAGGAAAGGAAACTTAGCAATCATCTCTTCCAATTCCTTCCTTTTATGGAGGGAGAAATTGAGTCCCAGAAGCAGAAATGATTTGCTCAATATTGCCCAGGTCGAATGTAGTCAAACCAGGATTTCAAACTCAGCTCTCTGACTCCAAATTCAAGACACTTTTCTAGGCTTTGGTTTCTTCCTTTCTCTCTTCCTTTCTTATCAGAGTTAAGTGACTTGCCTAGGGTCATGCAGCTAGTAAGTATCTGAGGCTGGATTTGAACTCAGGTCCTCCTAACTCCAGGGCTGGTGCTCTATCCACTGTGCCACCTAAGGTTTTGGTTTGTTTATTGGTAAGATAAGAAGGTGAGATCTCTAAGATCACTTCAACCAGGTGGCACAGTGACTAGGGAGCTGGACCAGAAATCAGGGAGACCTGAATTCCAATCTTACCTCAGATCCTTATAACACCGGACAAATCACAACCCCTGCTTGCCTCCATTTCTTCATCTATAAAATGGGGATAAAGCACTACCTTCCTCCCAGGGTTGTTGTGAGGATAAAGTGAGATCTTTGTAAAGTAGTTTGCACACCTTCGAGTGCTTTGTGAATATTACTGTTATCATCCCAGCACTTAATGTGTCACATACACGTGCGATGTGTATTACGGTTATGTGCATTGTATGTACTATGTAGTCTATGTGCATTGTGTACATTGTGTTTCTACGTGTTATTCTAGTCCTAAATTCTATGTCCTCTGTTCTAACAATTTTTCTAGCCCTGATTTTTTATACCCAAGGTCCTTTCTAGTTCTTACATGTTCAAAGGTCCCTTCCAGTGCTGGCATCTTATGTTCTAGGTTCTAGGGCTCTTTGTGGCTCTAAGGTTCTCCATGACTCTACTGTTCTGTTACTCATAGGAACATTCCCTCCACTTGCTGATTCATAACCTCTCCTCACAGTAGGCAGAGATAGGAGAATTGCCCATCTAGTATTCTCGCCACTGAATAGGACAATCAAGGCTCAAGGTGAGCATTATAGAAGTTGGTCCCTCTCCATCCCTGTGAAAATTCAGGAGTTCCCAGGTAGTCCCCAGGGGCTGAAAGATATTTCCCAGAGATTCAGGGATAGTAGATCTGCCTCCACTTTCCTGTACTCTTTAGGGGAGCATTGAAACTTGAGGCACACAGAGACCCAAGGATCATGCAGGGAATCAGATTGGGCTAGAGTCCCAAGAGGGTCTTCTTTGCTTATACAAACACTTGGAGGGTCGACTCTCCATTGTCATGGGAATGGCAAAGGGCAGGGGCAGGGAGTCCATGGGGACCCAGCACAGAGTCCCAACCAGAAAATAATGTACAAGTCCTGCCTATCTGGCTCTGGCATGTTGTGTGTGTGTGTGTGTGTGTGTGTGTGTGTGTGTATTTTCCAGCATGGTGATTTTCTTTATTGTCTTTCTCAGTGAACAAACTAAATGAGTGCTTGGCTAGGGATTGTCCATGTTTTTGTAGAGATATATATGACTGCAAACCACGTACTCTGTGGTCCAGCCACACTAGCTTACTTGTGGTTCCTCACACATGATGCCTCATTTCCCAACTCCATGCCTTTGCCCTGGCTATGCCCATACCAGGAATGCTTTGCCTCCTCCCTTCCGACTCTTGAAACTCCTGCCTTCTTTCAAGACTCAGCTCCCAGTCATTCTCCCACCAGTCCTCTCAACTGCTACTGAGATCCAACAGGGAGAGGGAAGAAGAGAGCGTGTGTGTGTGTGTGTGTGTGTGTGTGTGTGAGAGAGAGAGAGAGAGAGAGAGAGAGAGAGAGGGGGGGGGGGAGAGATGGTTTCACTGGTTCCACGGAGGGGAGGGATCCAGGTGCTCACTCACCCCACCTGGGACTACTTTTCCAGCCAGGTGAGCATCTCTCAACATGGTTCTAATCCCAGGTGAGTGACACACTCAGAAACACAATGCCCACAATGCACAGACATAGACTACACAGTACATACAACGCACATAACTGTACAACACATTGAACATGTGTATTTCACATTTGTTCTTCTGTCATTTCCAGTCATGGCTGAATACATGCACCAATGCAGATGTTGTAGGAATAAGGTTTTGTGCGTAAGGATACATTTACCCAGAAACCACACATACTGTATGCATATAGAACAGCTGATATTGGGTCGCATTTGGAACCGGATTTGGAACCGGAAAGGGACCCACGAGACCCGAGAGTCCAAACCTCTCATTTTACAGATGAAGAGCCTGAGGCACAAAGAGATAAACTGTAATAGTAATAGCTAACATCGACATAGCCTTTTCAGTCTTATAAAGTTCCTTCCCTCTGTTATCTCATTTGATCCTCAAAGTAACCCCGGGAGTTTGGTCCTGTTATTATCCCTGTAATTTACAGATGAGGAAACCGAAGCTGAAAATGGTTAAGTGACTTGCCCAGGGTCACACGGCCATGAAGCAGGATCGGAACTCGGATCTTTCTGACTTCCAGTCCGGTGCTCTATCCACTGAGCTACCCCACTGCAAGATCACGTGTCCACAGTGGTAGACTTGACACTTGAAATGAGGGCCTCAGGCAAGATGGCCTTGCTGCTGTGTGGGTGTTTATGTTGCACTTTGAAATGTACGGAATGCTTTACATATTAGATTTTGGTCATGCCACCCAATATACACACATAACATATGTACACACCAAAGCAGTATGCACGCACGTAGAATATAATATACATACTATACATATATGTACATACCACCCAATACACACGTAATGCAACCCATTTACACACACCAAACAATGCATGTATATATAGACATGTACATGCCACTTGATAAAGGCGTATATGCAACAACACACATACCAACCAATACATGCGTGTATGTGACAATCTACATGCCAACCAACACGATACGTGCCCCATACAACACACACAAACATGAGGCACATCACATATGAAATGTACAAGTAAACACAGCAATGGATTTGGAGTCAAAGGCCCCCGGTTCAAATCCAAGCTCTGTCACTTATCCCCTTTGTGATCTTGGACAAGCTATATACCCCAACCCCAAAGCCCCGGGCTCCCTTCTCTATAAAATAAGGAGGTGCTGGACCAAGTTCCTTCTAGGGCTGAATATGATGATCTACAACACACACATGCATACACAGTGCCCAGACATTCTCCCATGCGCACATGCATACGCTAATACACACACACACACTCACACTGTGCATGTGCTTTCTCATGTCTGCCTACATTCACGTCTAATGGAAAGCAGGCGAAGATCGTCAATACTGAGAATTCCTTTTCTGATCTGCTCCTTAAGAAGAGCAGCCCCCACAGGCTGTGTGACTTCCATGTGGAGGCAGATGCTCCTTCCATTTAGGAGGCACAGAAGATTCCTGTTCTCTCGGGTCTAGATCTAATGGAGAGAGATGGATAACGCAACGATTCTGTCCCAAAGCTTTCAGGTGCAATTCGAGCTTTCCTCACTCCTTTCCTTTGTGAACAGGAGAGCAGGGAGCTGCATATTACCGATAAGGCAACCGAGGCCAAAGAAAGGGGACATGGCTTCCGCAGGGTCACACAGTGAGCCTGCAGCGGAGCTGAGACTGGCACCGGTCTCTGGACCTCCAGACCAGGCCTCTTTTCCTTGCCCGGCTCCTCTGCAAGGGCTACCGACACTGGAGAGCTCCGTACATCTGCATTCTCCGCCTCCTTCCCGCTCATCCCCCTAACTCTTTCAGGCTGTGTGTCTCCCCCGCCCCCTCTCCACCCCCCCCCCCCACCCTCCGCGCCTCAGAGAGCACGACCACCTCTAGATTCGTGCCAGTGGTTGGACTGAGTCAAGAGATTACCCAGAAGAACCCGTGGGACCATAGATTTAGAGCTGGAAGGGGCCTAACCTCATTGATTTTTACAGCTAAAGAAACCAAGGCTCGAGGTAGTAAGTGGCAGGCCTGCATGGGTTTTGAACTCAGGTCTTTGGCCTCCAGATCTTTCCCCTTTTTCCGCTTCACCACGCACCGCTCCCCCACCCCCACCCCCACCCCCGCGCCACCCAACACCATCGGATTTACCTAATTCCAAACCACCCAGTGCGTTCAAGGCAGCCCATGCTCAGGCACTGAGATCGCCTTCAAAAAATGCTTGCTGTTTTCTTCTTGCTCAGACACTTTTTTCCCTTTGGGTCTTAAGTGCTGTGTATTTTTGTTTTTGAAGAGGCGGTCAGTGGAGTGGGTCAGACCCCGGGCTAAGATCCAGGACGTCTGGATCTGAGCCCTAACTCTCACCCAGACACTTCCTAGTTGGGTGACCTTGGGCGAGTAACTTTCGCGGGCCTGCGGCACAATCTCAACAGTGAAAATCAGAGTACTAATTCTCTCCATCCTCTGGAGTTGTGAAGAAAGGACTTTGTAAACCTTGAATTTTACAAAGAGCTAGAGAAAATGGGACCTCTTGATACACGGTACACTCCCATGGTCCGCGGTGGTGTTAAAGAACCAGCCTTGAGGAGAGAGGCTGTCCGCGGATAAGCCGCACCCTGATAACGAAGAGTGTCTTATTTGCCTCAGCCCACCCCCAAACCGCAAAGAAACCTATATCCCTCAGCCTCAAGCAAAAGAGCTCTTAAAGATGACCAACCCCCTCCTCAGGCTCCTAACCCCTCGACCTCCACCCCTTTCCCTCTCGTATTATTCAGCCTCGGCGTACCTTGGCATTGGATCGTCTTGGGAGAGACTGGGAAATGGGGTCTCAGGGCGCGGCTCGGAGGAGATGAAGGTCAGGGGTTGCGGGCATAGCTTCAGACTCCCCGGCGCAGGGCACAGCGGAGCAGCCTACTAGGGCACCAGGAGCGCACCCGAGGCGTTTTGCTGATTTCTCGTTGACACCTCCTCCCTTCCCCTCACCGACACACACCTCGCTTCCTTCCTTCCTTCCTCCCTTTCTCCTCTCCTTTCAAAGCTGACCCTCTTTCTCTGTCACTCTCTTTCCATTCTCTCCTTTTTTATTCGCCTCCCTCTTTCTCCATCCCGTCTTTTCTGTGCTGTTTACGTATCTGACTCTCCTTTTCTATCTCCTTGTCATTTTCTCTGTCTCTTTTTGTGTTCTGTCACTTTGAGAGTGTCTTTCTCTGGCTTTCTCTCCATCTCGTTCTCTGTGTCCCCCAGCCCGTCACTCAAATCCTCTGTTCTAGCCCTGCCTTGTGCCCTCGGCATCACCCTCCAGTGACACCTGTCACCATATGCTGTCTTGGTCACCTCCCACCTGATGTCCTCTCCTCCCTGGGCAGGAGTGCCCCTCCTACCCATTTTTATCCAAGGAAAGCACCCGTGCCAGAGGAGTTGGGTTTGCCAGCCTAAAGACAAGAGTAAAGAAGAGATGAGAAGTCAAAACTGAGGTCTTATGGAAGCATCTGTCCTGCTCCTAAGGGACTAAGAATTAAAACTACAGAGCAGGGTGAGGGGAGAAAGTCCTGGGCTGAGGGAGTCAGGGTTTCTGCTCTCCACTACTGACCCTGCCAGCTCCTAGTGATGTGACTTTGAGACAGTCATTTCTGCTCTCAGAGCCATAGTTCCGTTGATTGGTAAATGAAGATAATTATACCTGCCCTGTCTATCCTACCAACACTTTGTGAGTATGAAATTAGATCAAGGAAGCTCTAAAAACAACAGAAAACCCTCTTAGATGACTTCATAAACTGTAAAATGCTTTGAAAATAGAAGGCACTTTCTAACTACAAAGTGCTTTTCTGACTAGGAAGCCCTATGTAAATTGCGAAGGTGATAGAGAAATTATGAAGGTCTTAGACACTATAAAAGGGCCTTTAAAACCACAACACGTGTTAACTGTAAAGCACTTTAGGAATGAGGGTGATCAGGATTATTGCAATCAGAGCTGGGAGGGACTTTAGGTCCAACCCCCTCATTTTACAGATAAGGGAACTGAGCCCAGAGAGGGAGAATGATTTTTCCAAGTCACAGAGGCACATAACAAAGCATCAGAGCCCGGATCCAAATTTAGGTCTTTGACTCTAAATCTGTCATTTTTTCTGCCCACCGGCATTACCATTCATTCATTCAAAAACTATTTTCGAACACCCACCCTAGGAAGTAGCCATACTCTTCTGTGTGGGAGAATAAGATTCTCTTTATAGGCAAGGTTTTGTATCCCCAGCATATTGCCCAGTGCCTGAACTTCACTACTATGCACTAATTTTAATTGGATAGAATTGGATTGTTCAAACAACATCCCTGCCCTCAGGGAACTCACCCAGAAGAGTCCAGTTAGTTGGTTAGCCCTGAAGAAAAATCTGTTGATGGATGATTTCCTGGAGATGAGGCCAGTGGCGTGACCTTGAGCAAATCTTCCTTCCCATTGGAGCCCAGCTTCCTCCTTAAAAATGAGAAGCTGGACTAGAGAATCTCAAAGGCCTTTGAGCTTGAGAATCTGTGGTTCTATGAACAAGATGTTATGGAGAAGAAAAGAGAGGAAAAAAGAGAGGAGAGGAAAGGAGAGGAGAGAAGACAGAGAGAAGGCTGAGAGAGGAGAGAGGGGAGGAGAAGAGAGGAGAAAAGAGAGAAGAGGGGAGAGAAAAGGAGTGGAGAAGAGAGGAGAGGAGGAATAATATTGATGGGAAGTAAAGTTGGGGAGTCATCTATAGCAGATGAGTGGAAGTTTGGAGAGGCCTAGGCCTAGAGAATGGACAATTGTGATCACTGGGTGGGGGTTAAGGAATTGTGAATAGAATAAATGAATGATTGAATGAATGAACGAAAAAAAACCCTATTATTAAGCACTTATTATGTGCCAAAGCATCTTCCAAGCACATACACAGGGGCAGTTCTTGCTCTCAAGAAGCTCACACTTTAATTCGGGAAGACAACACATTAAAGAAAATTTGGCTTCGGGGAGGATGGAAAAGCCCAGAACCTCATAGGTTAAAACAGTAAGTCAGAAGACAAGGGAAGGAGGGGAGAATGCAGAGCACAGGGACAGGGGAGAGGGGAGAGGGTAAGGCCTGGCGGTCCCCCACCTCACTAGAAGGAATAAAGCTGGTGGTTTCCATATCATCTGTTATGTGGGCAGTCAAGGCCAGCTAGGTTCTGATGAAAAGAGCAGATGGTGGGGTTCTAGTAGAGCCTTTTTTTTTAATATCCAGAACACTTAGCACAGTGCCTGGCACATAGTAGGCACTTAATAAATGCTTATTAACTGACTGATTAGTCTCGGCTCCACCATTTAATCATGGATCCATGGGCCAATCATTTTCCTTCTAGGTACTTTAGTTTCTTTATCTGTAAAATAAGGTTAGTAAACACAGTACTTATCTCACAGGCCTATTTTGAGAAATATATGTTGTAATGTGAACGTGCCATAAAAAGGATAATTATGATCATGAATGAATGAAAAATAGTGTATTAATGCTTACTATGTGCCAAGCACTTTGCTAAGAACTGGGGGGACGAATAGAGAAATCAAGACCAAATCTCTGCTCTCAAGGAACTTACTCTTAATTAGGGAAGACAACATATATAAGAGTTCAGGACCCATGGAAGCCGTGGAAGCCTTAAGAATGGCTAAGAGTCAGGCAGATCACAAGACTTAGAGGTCCTTCAGGTGCATCAGCAGGTCAGATGGAAGTGCTGCTCCATTGGGAAGGGACCATAGGGAGGGCAGATAGTGAGGATGGGTGGCCTCCATTTCATCCAGTGGATTGTAGTTAGTGCCTCCCAGCACATACAGGCAGTGTGAGGTACCATGTTGTTCCTCCCATCTGGCTGTTTCTGCTTTAGTCTGGGGGCAGGGGGAGGGGAAACAGAGATTGGAAAAGGAGGGAAAGATTAGGGGAAGGGCTCCCCTGGGGGAGGCTCTTTTCTCTCAGCAGAAAGATGGGGTCTAGGTGGCCCAAGGCCCTAGCTGAGGGGGAAGGCAAGGTAATGGAAGCATCCTGCTGATTTTTCTTCTTTCTTGCTTTCTCTTCCCCTTCTCTGGCCCACCTCAACCCCTCTTTGGATTACTTTCATTGTCCAGACCCAATCCTGGGCCACCAGTTGAAGAATATCTGCCAGAAGGATGCCCTTCCCCTCTACATTCCCTCCCCCTTCCCCACTCCACGTCATCACCACCACCATCATCATCATCTTGGACCTGCCACTGAATCATTGTGTGATTCCGCCCTGGACCTTAACACTCTTCTCTATAAAATTGTCATGACAATTTCAGTCATGTCCAACTCCTTGTGTCCCTATTTAGGATTTTCTTGGCAAAGATACTGGAATGGTTTGTCATTTCCTTCTCCAGCTCATTTTACAGATGAGGAAACTGAGGCAAACAGGGTTAAATGACTTGCCCAGGGTCACACAGCTATGGGAAGAATATTATCTCAACTCTGTTTCCCATATAATAATGGATGTAAGAGGGCTATAAAGTTCCCTCCTTCTCTGAGATATATTTATTTATTTGTCCAGCAGATATTCATTGAATGCCTACCATGTAAAAGGCTATATGTGAGGGGCTGAGGTTTGTTGAAGGAGTGTAATATTTTAGGGGGCTAGAGAACATAGTGCTTCCCAGAACACTGAGGAACCATTCCTGCATTCCTGCCTCCTATCAAAGAATGGGTGGAGACCAGTAGGGGAGTCAGGAATCTGGAGAACACCAAGATCCAATAGGGGAGCAGGACTCTCTGTCAAAGACTGAGCAGGCAGGAACAAAGAAATCCCCAGGTCCCAAGAGGGCAGGGTAAGACAGGGCAATCAGAACACCAGCTTCTAGGTCTCAGCAATGAGGAGGGGAGTGTCAGGATCAGGAGACATCCAGATTTGAGTCCTAGCTTGGCTATCTTCCTAGATGGATGACTTTGGGCAAGTAACTTCTCCTCTCAGAGACTCAGTTTCCTCATCTGTGAAATGAGGGAGAGATGATCTCTGAAGTTCCTTCTACCTCTGGTTTTCTGTGATTCTGTTAGGAAAAAGGTCCTAGGCTGGGAGTTTGGGAACCTGTGTCCTCTTTCCAACTCTGTCATGGCCTTGTCTAGCAGAGGGGGAAGAGCACTGATCTAAAGACTAAGAACCAGGATTCAAGTCCTGACTCAGCATCATATTACCAAATGACCTTGGGCAAGTCATTCTACTCCTGCCCTCCCCCACCTCAATTTCCTTCCTGCATACTGAGGGAGTTAGATTGGATTATCTCCAAATCCCCTTCCAGATCCGACTTTCCAAGTTCTAAAGTTTTCCCCAGATCTAACATTCTGTGTTCTGCAGATTCAGATGGTCTCCAAACCCTAGTTTCTTCACCTGTAAAATGGGGATAATGAATAATAGCTGATATCTATACAGTCCTTTATCAACAGGAGTTTCTCTGAGCCTCATCACAACCCTATGAGGTAAGTGCTACAAGGATTATGTATCACGCCCATTTTACAGGTGAGGAAGATTAAGTGACTTGCCCAGATGCACACAGTTAGTAGGTGGAGTTGAATCCAGGTCTTCCTAACTGCAAGTCCTGCCCTCTAACCACTACACCACATCAGGTCTGTGTAGTACAACCATGTTGGTACTATCTCACAGAGAGAAAAGTGTGAGAAAAGTGTAAGTCTTGAAGTACTATATGAAATTACGAATTATTATTTGGGATATGTGTGTATATATATATATATATATATATATATATATATATATGTATGTATGTTTACATGTGCTCACCCAGATAGAATGTAAATTCTTTGAAGGCAGAGACTGTTTTATTTTTTTGATTTTGTACTCCCAAAGCCTGGTACTCAGTAGGTGCTTAATAAATGCTTGTTAAAGGATTGATTGGAAGGAAACTGAATTTTGAGTCAGAAGCCCTGGGTCTCCAGGACCTAAGGATGTTGCATAACCCAGACCAAGGCACTGACTCTCTCTGGGACTTAATCTCCTCACATTAAAATGAAGGGGTTAGAACAGGTGATCAGTATGGACTCTGAGCTTTGGCAAATTGTTCTGTCTAGCTCAAACTAACCCCAAGCTGGTCTGCAGGATCTTGCAATCAATTTTCACATGTCTCGTCTGCCCCCTAGTGGTCTGGTAAAAATTCTCAATGGAGAATCCTAAACTCAGATGGAATGGAATTAACCCTAAATAGAATTAGCTTTTCCATAGAGTACAACAGAAGAATTACTTAATTAATAATATGTATCAATTCAACATGTAACTTTCAAAATTTTCCTGTTTCTCCATGATTCTTTCTCTACCGTGCATTTAAAAATACTTTAATGACCCTCTTTCCTTCCTCCCTCCCTCTCTCCCTTCCACTCTCCCTTCTTCCCTCTTTCCATTCCTTCCTCCCTTATTCACATCTTTCCTCTTCCTTCCTCCTTCCCTCTCTTTTTTCCTTTCCTTTCCTTCTTTTCCTTCCTTCCTTCCTCCCTCCCTCCCTCTCTCCTTCCCTCCTTCACTCCTTCCTTCCTTTCTTCCTTTCCTCCATCCTTCCTTCTTTCCTTCCTTCCTTTCCTCCCTCCTTCCTTCCTTACTCCTTTCCTTCCTTCCTTCTTTCCTTTCCTTCATTTCCTTCCTTCCTCCCTTCCTCTCTTCTTCCTTCCTTCCTCCATCCCTTCTTCCTTCC
Organism: Trichosurus vulpecula; assembly: GCF_011100635.1. Classification (NCBI taxonomy): domain Eukaryota; kingdom Metazoa; phylum Chordata; class Mammalia; order Diprotodontia; family Phalangeridae; genus Trichosurus; species Trichosurus vulpecula. The sequence goes on along the minus strand of NC_050574.1, from coordinate 119,788,976 downwards.
TTCCTCCCTCCCTCCCCCCTCCCATCCTTCCTCCTTCCTTCCTTCCTTCCTTCCTTCCTTCCTTCCTTCCTTCCTTCCTTCCTTCCTTCCTTCCTTCCTTCCTTCTTTCTTTCCACACAGTCAGCAAACTCTTATTGTACTCTTATAAGACCTCTGTGCTTTTTGGCTCTTCCAGGGGAGTGAGCACTGACTCTGGATACAAAGGACCTGGGTTAAAATCTTGCTTTTGAAATGTATCTGTGTGATTTTGGACAAATTGTTTAATCTTCTTGGACCACAACTTCCTCATATGTAAAATTTGTTGATCTAAATCTATGAGCCTCCCCTCTCTTTTCTCCTCCTTTCTTTCCTCACTCTCTTCTAGCTCCCTCTGTTCTTTCTTCCTTTCCCTCCATTTTCTATCCTTCTTTCATCCCTCTCCCATCCACTTTCTCTTAGTGACCTTCAGTCCCATGGAGCAGTTACTTCACAAACTTGAACAACTTCAGCTTTTTGCCTGGTTTCCCATTAGAAAGGAGAGGAAGCATCAGGTTTAGTCTGTTCCCTGTGCTCTATGACTTAGTTCCATGGTGCCAGCCCAAGGAAACAAGCCTGTTCAGTCATCTAATAGTCTGCCTCCTCTTCTCCTGGTTTCCTCTGTCTTCCTATAAATCTAGGACCACTGGACCCAGGAAGAAACAGAATAAACTACCGATGTCCCGCTGCCTTGCTCTCTGGCCTTTGGGAGGTCATTTTTGGCTCCTGTGTCTGTTGCCCCACTTGTCCAACGAGCATCTAACAGAAATCCCAGGCCATCAGAGTACCTTAATAGAATACTCGGAAGAGTCACTACTTATGGGAAGTTTGAAGTGATTGCTAGTAAGAAGTAATTTGGGTAGCTAGGGGGAATTCCTTAGGCAATCTGTGGGTCATGACTGAACACGAAAGTCATAGGCTCTTCACCCTTGGACCATTCAATACCAGACCATTCAAGACCCTTTCAGGACTGTGTTTTCTAGAATCTGCTCAGCATTATGACTGTGGCCCCTGGGGACCCATGCCCTGGGGGAAGGAGGGGGCTATGGCATAGCTCTGGGAATCACACACTTCCCTTATGCAAAGGCATGCAAATGCACTGCTGGCTTCTGTGGGTGTGGACACAGCTGGCTAGTGTGCCAAGCAGTGCAGCCCAGGCATAATTTGAATACTAATGGACTTGAAGTCAGAAGGTTTGGGTTTGTGTCCTAACTGCTATGTGAGCCTGGGAATGTCACTCCCTCTCTCGGAGCCCTAGCTTCCTCCTCCCTAAAATAGCAAGGAAGAGGTGGTCTCTAAGGCCCTTCAAACTCTAATATTTTGTGGCTCTCTGAGTTTGGTTCGAGTATCTTCTCTATGAAACCTTCCTAGATTCTTCGCTAGAAGCCAATTCTTCTTTCCTGAATCTTTTCTTTTTTTGGTAGGGGGAATCTGTTTAGGCCTCTCTTATGACTGTATCATCTTATATATGCATTATCGTTTCCTTTGTATTTTATTTGTACACATCACGTTCCTGTACTCAACTAGGAGTGAAGAAACATGTACAAATAACTCTCTGGATTGGTTCATGAGCTCTCTATTTGGCCTCTTAACCATCCCTCCCTCCCCTTTTCTTCTTCATTAACAGTTTCTAATGGGGCAACATTTTGTGGCGGAAGGAGAGCTATCTAAAAGCAGGATGGATTACCTCATAAGGTACTGAGCTCCCCGTCATGACGGCAGAACCGATTCCTGGTCAGGGAGGGGCTGATTGGATGACCTCACACACTCCTTCCAGTTCTAAGAATCTAAGAATAATTCTATGCTATTAGGCTCTTTGAGGTCAGGAACTATGTCTTCCCAGTGAAGCACAGAGGCCTGCCCACAGTAGGTAGATGTCTCATAAATACTTGAAGACTAGAGTTCAGATCAGTACAGTGAAGTTCCATCCAATTGCTTTTTTATTTTTCCCTGTTGCTGAACTAGGCTACATACACTGTGGGGGGGACAATGGAAACCCCTGTTGTCAGAGCGCACACCTGAGTGCGTGCACACACACAGAAATAGATCACACCAGGAGGGAGCCTATGAATTGGTGCCGAAAATTTTTAGAAACTACACTGACGTTTGTATAGCACGTACTGTGTGTCAGGCGTTGTGCTAAGCACTTTATAATTATCACGTTCGATCCTCACCACAATCCAGGAAGGGAGGTGCTATTTTTATCCTTATTTTACAGTTGAGGAAACTGAGGCAAACAAGCAAAGCGATTTGCCCAAGGTCATGCAGCTAGGAAGTGTCTGAGGCTGGATTTGAACTCAGGTCTTTCTGACCCCAGGTATGCAGTCTAACTGACCAGGATCAATGGTGAACATGAATAAAGTACATGGTTGGAGTCATGACTTAGCTAGGGCCGGGAAACAGTAGTGTTTCCTAAGATCATGAGCCCTGTACCCTGCTGCCCACTTGCCAAAAGGTGAACGTCAATCCTGGGTCCTACCAGACATGCTCGTCGGGCTCAGGGCTGGATAATATGAGTTCATGGAAACAGCATTTCAAATCTCACACTGAATTGAACTCTCCAGCCTCCAGCAATTTCATGCCAAGCCCCCTGCCCAGAGGTCCCTTCCAAGATGGTATGTAACATCGTATGGGGGCCAGAGTGGTGGGGAGGTGCCTTCAGGTCTCACATTCTGTTCTTTGAGTTCTAAGGTCATTTCCATCTTTGGCATTCTGCACTCTAGAATATCTCCAAGTTCTTATATTCTATGATTTAAGATTAAACAAAACAAAACGCTGAATCTCTGGGGCGTTGTGGGCCTATTGGAGGTGAGGGAGTTGGAAGAATGAAGGAAGATGATTCAGGAGAAAAATAGTTGGTGAAATGTTGAGAGTGAAGGCTCTGATCTATCTTTGTTCTATCCCCCAAGGAAAGGGAAGGCTCCTATCTGCAGATTCACTTAAGATGTGAATCTACCCTGAGAAAAAGCCCCGGTCGGAGCATAAATCCAGGGGCCAGAAGCACACAGCACTTTCTCTTCTTAATAATGTCATCCAAAGTGGGGCAGTTGTCAGATGCAGTGGGGTAGGAGGGGGAAGGTGGGGAAGGGGCTGTCTTTCAATATCTACTGTTCTGACAGCCTCACCACAAAGAACAGACTCCAGCTCTCAGGTCAGAGTGAAACCAGTCTAGGCTCTGGGGCACGGCCCTTCATAAGGGGATCCTGGAGCTGGAAGGAATCATAGACATCCTGAAGTCCAATCCCTTCATTGAATGGAGAAGAAAATTGAAGCCCATAGAAGTGACTTGACTTTCTCAAGATCACACAGCTATCAAGTAACAGAGTTGGGATTTTAAACTGAAGTCTAGTCCAAGTCTAGGGCTTTGTCCATTGCACTATGACTATAGGAGAATAGCATCTATCAGGAAAGGGGGATGGCAGAGTGGACAGACCTGCTGACAAAGAGAATCTTTTATAATTTCTCATAGGCTAGGCCTCCTTAGATAGCCCTTCTTCACTGAATAGGAACGTTAGGGACTAGAAACCACCTTCAAGCATCCCTCAGACCACCTTCAAGCCCCTGGGATTCTCCCCTGGGCTGGGCAAATAGCATCCATTTATCTCTTTCGTGACACCACCAGCCGATGAATTCCTTCTGAGACGTTGGATTTATATAAGCCCTGCAATGTCTGCGCATAGAAGATTTATAGGATATTTCCTAAAAATAAGATTTAAAGGAAAATTCTTTATAAATCTTAAAGAGCATATAAATATATGTATGCTCATATATGAAAGGCTTTTGTGTCCATGTGTTCCAGTGTATAAATCAATCAACCTGTGAACCGGCAAGTATTTATTAAGTGCTTACTATGTGCTAGGCTCTGGGGATAATACACAGAATCAGCAAAAACCATCCTTGCCCTCATATAGCTCTTTACAGGCAGGCTGTAGGAGTGGAAAGCAGATTGATCTGGGCGACAGGATCAGAGATTTAGAGCTAAAAAGGGTCATAGAGATCAAGGCCAACCCCCTCATTTTAGAGATGAGCAAACTGAGTGGCCTGTCCAGTCCTGGAGGACAGCAGCAATAGAACTGACTACTTGGCACCATTCAGTAGATACTGTCCTATGACAGAGCAGTATGCCCAACATTGTTTGGCATTGGCTGTCCAGTGGAAGAGTGACCTGCCTGACCCTCTCCAATAGTGGCCATGTCCAGAGCAGTAGCTCAGTAACCTGCTTGGGCCAGCCCAGAAATAGACTGCCCTGTCCAGCCAAGACATCATGCCCTATGAGGAGCCAGCCCAGCTAAGTGACTCATTCATGAGGGACCCAGAGATGCCTTAGCCCTCTGTGAGGACCCGCCAGAGAAAGAAAAGACATTCAGTTCTGGAATTGTGTTTTGTGTTTGCTCTACCATTGTACCATTTGCTACCATTGTACTTTAAATTTATGCCCATTATTTCTCCCCATGGATTTCCCATATATTTTTGGGACAGTATAGCCCTAGTTTGGGGGGAAATGTTTTATAAAATACTATTTATAAAATACTGTTCTTGCAATGCCATTTGAGTAAATGCCTTTGCTAAAGAACTATGTCCATTGGCTCATCGCTAAGGGAACACACACTAGTAGGGGCTCAGAAGATAGTGTTAGGATGATAGTCACTCATAGTATTAACCCCCTAGAACACTGAAAGCAGTAGCAGCCATCCCTCTGGGGACCCAACCTGCCAATATGTATTAGGATTTGGCAAATGAGCCCAGAGAGGGTTGTTACCTATCATTGTAGAGAGTTACCTATCACTGTAGAGATGTTGAGAGACTTGTTCAGGGTCACAAAACCAGTATGTGTCAACGGCGAAATGTGAACCTAGGTCTTCCTGACTCCAAGGCTGGCCTTCCATCAACAGCGACAACACAAGGTTGCCTTTTCTCTTCATCTACAAGATGGGGATGATAATACCTCCCCTGCTTGCTTTACTATGTTACTATGAGACACAAGCATAATTTGCAATACATAAAATATATTATATTATACATAATGTTGATATAATATACAGGGTGTCCATAAAGTCTGTGTGCAATTTAAAATAGTTGTAACTTGTAAATTGTACATGGACTTTATGGACACCCAGTATAATACACAAAATGCATTGGGTCATGCATAATGTAAATGTAACCTATAATACACACAAATGTATTATGTCATACATAATAAAGATGTACTATGCAATACATAAAATGTATCATGTCACAATAATATAAATGTAATTATGTTATGCATAATGCAAGTGTAACCTATAATACACACAAATGTATTATGTCATACATAATAAAGATGTACCATGCAATACATAAAATGTATCATGTCACAATAATATAAATGTAATTGTGTTATGCATAATGCAAGTGTAACCTATAATACACACAAATGTATTATGTCATACACAATATAAATAGAATACGCAATACAGTAAGTGTATTGTATCATGCATAATATAATTCTGTCATACATAATGTAAATATAACATATAATATACAAAAATGTCTTATTGTGTCATGCATAATATAAATGTGATACACACTAATGTGGGTGTGACCTTCTTGTAAAGTGGAAGGCACCTACATGGGAAAAATGATCAATTCCATTGGCTCAAACAAATTCTTATTGAGCATCTGACCTTTACTAAGAAGCACCCACCAAGAGATACATGTAGAAAAGTAGGTCCAGATATAGACATAGGTATGTGTAAGCACATGCAGGTCACCAACATGCACATATGACTAGATATATGTATATGCACATGTACCCAAACACCCAAGTGCATAATTTGTGGCAACAAAGAACACAGGTTTGCTTTGCTTGTCCACAGGGGAGCAAAATTATCGTCAGTGGGTCAGGGGAGGTGAATATTACAGGGAGGCAGATTTTGGCTCCATTAAAAAAAATTCCTACAACTCAGAACCGTCCCACAATGGAACAGGCTGCCTCAGAAGGGAGGCTTCAGGAAGGAATGAGCTTCCTGTCAGGCAGAGGTTTGATGATTTCCCCTCTTCCAAACATGGAAGTGGCAGAGGAGATTCCTGCATGGGATGAGCAGTTGGGCTGGCTGCTCTCTGAGCTGCCTTTCAGCTCTGACAGTTGATGGATTGATCAGAGCTACAGCTCTATAGACCTGAATTTGGGTTTAAACTCCAGCATTTACTAGCTGTATGTCTGAAGTTATTCCTATTGCGACATGGAGCTGAGCTTAGGATCACAAAGGCTTAGCCCAAGGAGTATAAATCCTGGCTGGTTCTACCAGGTAGAAAGACTTCCATTGTAGTCCTGCTTAGGACCAGTCTAGGTAAGTATGGAGAAGTTCAGCCCTAGCAGGCGAGCATCTTGAATTTGTTGACTATGGTAACTCATGAAACAAACTGAAAAATAGCACAGGGCTCTCTAAATGAGTCCAGGTTTTCTGGAAAAATTTACATGAACTGATGCTAAGTGAAGTGAGCAGAACAAGAGAACATAGTACACAATAACAGCCACACTGTGCAATGACCAACTTTGACAGACTTAGCTCTTCTCAGCAATACAGTGATCTAAGACAATTCCAAAAGACGCATGATGGAAAATGCTTTCCACATCCAGAGAAAGAACTATGGAGCCTGAATACACATTGAAGCATACGATTTTCACTTTTTTTCCTTTCTCGTGGTTTTTCCCCTTTGTTCCGATTCTTCCTTCAAACATGACTAATGTAGAAATATGTCTAATAAGATTGTACATGTATAGCCTGTATCAGATTTCATGCTGTCTTGGGGAGGGGGAAGGGAAGGGAAGGAGAAAAAAATCTGGAGCTCAAAGTCTTGTAAAAGTGAATGTTGAAAAAAAGAAAATGTAACAACTTAAAAAAAAAAAGAACCTGTGGCCTTGAGGCCACATGTGACCTTCTAGGTCCTTGGGTGTGGCCTTTTGACTGAGTCCAAGTTTTACAGAACAAATCCTCTTATTAAGGGGATTTATTCTGTGAAGTTTGGATTCAGTCAAAGGGCTCCACCTGAGGACCTAGAGGGTCACATGTGGCCTTGAGGCCTTAGGTTCTCCACTGCTGGGAGTATCATCAATTGATGGACAAATATTCTATCAATCAATGAACCTACTATATGCTTAGGCATTGTACTAGGTGCTAGGAATACAAAGCCAAAACCAAAAGCAGCCCTTCTTCTCAAGGAGTTTGCATTCTATCAGAAACAACCTGTTTGTATATGATTAGATTAAAAAATATATTTTTTCTTATTTTTGTTTTATTTTGTTCTTGGTGGCATAGAGATACTTAAGGAAGGCTTCATAAAGAAGGGGTACTTGTGCTGGGCTTAGAAGAAGCCTAGGAATTCCAAGAGGCAGAAGTGAGAAGATGAATTCATAGGGGCCAACCTTTGCAAAGGCATGGAAGTGGAAGATGAAATGTCCTATGTGAGGGATAACAAGTAGGTTAATGGCTAGATTATAGAGTCAATGAAGGGAGTAATATGTAATAAATCTGGAAAGGCAGCCTGAATCCAGTTTGTGATAGGCTTTAAAGACCAGGCAGATGACTTTATATTTTAACCTAGAAGTACTGGGAAGCCCCTGATGCTTCTTTATCAGGAGAGTGGCCATTTCCATAGTTGCAATGAGGGAGTAGTGGAAGAAGGGGGTAGAAGGTGCTAAGTATCATATTTTTTAAGCCACATACAAACATGAATTTGATGGTTGAATTTAACTTCATTTCTCACCAAGCTATACTCTGGACTGCATCATGCCTCAGAAACCTCTTCATCCTAGAAAATCATTCCAGAACTAGAATCCCTACCTCGACAGTGCCTTGTCTTACATTTAGGTGGCTCCTCCAGAACCTCCTTTTAAGGAGGGCACCCAGACCAATCATCTCTCCATTCCTTACCAGGCTATCCTCCGGAATTCTCCACCATGCCTCACCAACCCCCACTTTTAGTTTTCTTTTTTGTGTTATCTTCCACCATTAGAATGTAAGCTCTTTGAGGACAGGGACTGTCTTTCATGTTGTATTTCTATTCCCAGCCTTAGCACAGTGCCCAGCCCATAGTAAGGGCTTAATGAATTTTTACTGACTGACGGTTGCTACTCTAAACATTTGGCACATTATTGGAAGACCAGAACTCCATCTATGTTGATATTTTTATGATAAAGAAAAGCACGAGACAAAAGGAATTCACAGCTAAGTGGTACATTGGTTCTCCTTGGAGAGGCAAATGAAAAAGAGATGGTTGTTTGGTTAATTGTGAATTCACAGGTGATAAGAAACTTAATTCATTGGATACTTGGTCATCAAGTGCTTATCATGGGTATTTGCAAAAAAAAAAAGACCCCCAGGAGGAGAAGAGACTGTTGTAGAGTCAAGGATGAGAAGAGCCAAAGAAATATGAAGAATTTAATAAGAATTTCCAAAAAGAGTCAACATCTATTTTGATAGGATGAAAGGAACATAGATTTATATCTGGAAGAGAAGAAATGTTGACCTTCCTATAGCTGCCTTAAAGGGATGCACTCTGTGTCTTGTTAACACTGCACGGGTTTTTATGAGGGCACTTTCCAAGTCTGCCATGGTCAGTTTTACAGCTCTGAAGATGTTCACTAAGACTGATATCTTGTAGGTGTTGGTGGCTTTAAATATGTTCTTCCTACTTCTCTTTGATTTAAAGATGCCAGTAATCCTGAAATTACTTATCCTGAATTAAGTAATAATGATGACTGTTACTGTTATTGTTATATTCACACAGTGACTCAACTATACCTGTAACCACAGACAGAGGAACACAACACATACGCACATAAGGGCACCAGGGACAGTTTATGGGGAGAGAAAATCATTCTGAGGGTATCATTCTTACCAGTTTCCAAATGCTCAAGGTTTAGTGAAATCTCAAAAGCCCTTTGATGAGATTTTCTTTAGCCCCTAAGTTTTCCCTCTTCTCTCTACCCTGCCTCTCACCCTTTCCTTCTCTGCATCTTTCGGAAATCAGTTCCATGTGTTTCAGTCTCGTTTGCATGGCAAGCGTCAGAAGGAGGATTCCATGAAAGCTCTTTGATGTCTGAAGCCAACTTGGAGGGGTTCTTTTGTTGTTTTAAATCAGAAGTTACTGTTTCCTGTGAGCCAATGCAGCCTAATCTCCCTCAGAAGCGCCATCCCCCTCCCCTTCCACCACCTCAGTTCCTCCATATATAATTATAGACTGTCAGAATTGAAAGGGGCCTAAGAACGGAGAATTTCAGAATTGGAAACGTCAGAGCTGGAATGGCCTTTAGAAACAGAATGGAGTTTTGTTAGTGCCTCCCCTATGAGATCACCTCCCATCTATCCTGTCATAGCTTGTTTGTGCATAACTGTTTGTATGTTATCTCCTCCATTCCATTATAAACTCCTCGAGGACAGGGGCTGTCTTTTGTCTCTATTTGCATCCCTGGTGCTTAGCACATTGCCTGGCATGTGGTAGCACTAAACACAAGTTTATTGACCGGTTCATACATGCTTGTTGACTTGTCTTCTCTAGGAGGGACCTTAAATCAAAGAACAGAGCTGGATGGGACCTTAGAACATAGATTATCCGAGCCGGGAGGAAGATTAAAAATTATCTAGTTCTACTCCCTCATTTGAAAGAAGGGGAGGTTCAGTCCTTGATGGGGGCATCTCCCTTAACTTTACTCAAGGTCACAGAAATGCTCAGTGGTAAAGTCAGGACTGTGTTCCAGGTCATTTGATCATAAGGTCAATACTATTTCCACTGTATCACACTGCCCCAGTTTTCTGAGTACAGACCAGGAGACTAGGGGCTGAGGACCCTGACCCAGGAACCTACTCCATGTCTTTGACATTCAAAGGCTTTGGTGAGACTGGGGCAGAAAAGGAAGCAATCCTGACTGAAGCACACGTGTGCTCACACATGTGGGGGGGGTGTGTATATGTGGGTGTGTATGTATGTGTACATCATGAAGGACATAAAACAGCACTCAAGGGTAAGGTTTCAGAGGGGTGTTGTCCCATGTAGAATGCGACTGTATAACAAATGTTAGGGTATTTCTTTTAGTCATTTTAAGTCATGTCTGACTCTTTCTGACACCATTTGGATTTTTCTTGGCAAAGATATTGGAGTGGTTAGCCATTTCCTTCTCCAGCTCATTTTACAGAAGAGGAAACAGGTAGGCAGACTTGATCAGGGTCACACAACCAGCAAGTGTCTGGGGCCAAATTTGAACTTGGAGAGGAGTCTCCCTGATTTGGGGCATCATCCTCAAAGTCATATGAAAATTATCCCCAATTCAATGAGCTACGAACACCCAATGAGAAACTGGTCCTGCCCAGGCTCATCTCTCATCTGCCTCAAATGCCATTTGGTCTAGGGCTATATATAAACATTTATGGCTCTCTGCTTATAAGTTCCCTTATTTATTGGAAACTTATGCTTGCCTAGGGCTGTGATCATGTGTCTCTTGCATGAAGGCCTTTCAAATGGGTTCCAGGTCGACTGCTCTCTCACTTCACCTTAGCTGCTCTACACGAAAGCAGGGGATGTGTCTTCTGTCTCTCTAAAGGGGTCAAAACTTCTTCTCAAATCTCTAAGCACGCCAGCTTTTTTTAAATTTTTTTTTAATTTTTAGTTTATAACACTCGGTTCTACATAATTTTGAGTTCCAGATTTTCTTCCCTCCCTCCCCCCCTCCCTCCCCAAGACAGCATGGTATCCCATATAACTTCCACATATAACTTTCCATTGAATTAATTTACACACTAGTCAAGTTATGGAGAAGAATTGTGACCAATGGAATGAATCATGAGAAAGAAGAAACAGAACCAAAAAGAAAAAACACAACCCAAAAACAAACACAAAAGAGAGAAAAAAAAGGGGGGAGAAAAAGGCAAGCATGTAGTGTGCCTCAATCTGCATTCATACTTCGTAGTTCTCTCTCTGGATGTAGATAGCATTCTCCATCGTCAGTCCTTTGCAGTTGTCTTTGCACATTGTGTGGCTGAGACTAGCAAAGTCTGTCAGGGTTAATCCTCACAGAATCCATATATCTGTGGTTGTGTATAATGTTCTCCTGGCTCTGCTCCACTCACTCAGCATTATGTCGTGTAGGTTTTTCCAGGTTGTTATGAAGTCCGTATCATCCCCATTTCTTATAGCACAATAGTATTCCATTACCTTCATATGCCACAGCTTGTTCAGCCATTCCCCAATTGATGGGCATCCCTTCGATTTCCAGTTCTTAGCTACCACAAAAAGAGCCGCTATAAATATTTTTGTACATATGGATCCTTTTCCCACTTGTGTGATCTCTTTGGGCTACAGCCCCAGAAGTGGTATTGCTGGGTCAAACGGTATGAACATTTTTATAGCCCTTTGGGCATAGTTCCAAATTGCTCTCCAAAATGGCTGGATCAGTTCACAACTCCACCAGCAATGTAATAATGTTCCAATTTTCCCACATCCTCTCCAGCATTTATCATTTTCCTGTTTTGTTATTTTCGCCAATCTGACCAGATATTAAACTGTACTATAGAGTAGCAGTCATCAAAACTACCTGGTACTGGCTAAGAAACAGAGTTGTGGATCAGTGGAATAGGATAGGAACACAAGATGGAGAAGTCAACGACTATAGCAATCTACTCTTTGATAAACCCAAAGAGGCCGGCTTCTGGGCTAATAATTCTTTATTTCACAAAAACTGTTGGGAAAATTGGAAAATGGTAGGGTAGAAACTGGGCATAGACCAATATCTTACACCATATACCAAAATAAAGTCAAAATGGGTTCATGATTTAGGAATAAAGGCTGATACTATAAGTAATTTGCGTGAGCAAGGAATAGTTTACCTATTAGATTTATGGAAAAGAAAAGAATTCATGACCCAACAAGAGACAGAGAGCATTACAAAGTACAAAATGGATAATTTTGATTATGTTAAATTGAAATGTTTTGTACAAAAAAAGCCAATGCAACAAAAATTAGGAGGGAAGCAGAAAATTGGGAGAAAATCTTTACAACTAGTATCTCTGACAAAGGCCTCATTTCTAAAATATACAGGGAAGTGAGCCCAATATATAGGAATACAAGTCATTCCCCAATTGAGAAATGGTCAAAGGATATGAACAGGCAGTTTTCAGAGGAAGAAATTAAAGATATCTATAGGCATATGAAAAAATGCTCTAAATCACTACTGATTAGAGAAATGCAAATCAAAACAACTCCTAGATAGCACACCAGCTTTAATCACACCAGGCATGAATTTGGATTTTCTTTGTTCATAATCAGACGTAGGACGTATATGACAACAGTAAGAGAAGATAAATGAGCACTGGGTGCTTCGGCTGAAAGGAAACGCAGATTTTTTTTCTCTCCTCATGCTTCCTTTTGTCATTGAATTGGAAGCAAGATGGACCCAGTAGTGAGCATCTCATCAGCTCCAGGTGCCAGAAATCAGCAAATGCTACAAATGAGGGCTTGATTTATTTTTGTTGAATGTTTAGAGTCTAGATTTAATAAAGTGATGGAGAAAATGTGAATAATGCATTAAACTTAAAAATGTCTTATTTTTAGAGTTTGGGTTTTTTGAAGAGTCAGTTGTTAAACATTTATCTGCATCGCTCTGGGCACAGGGATTGGGAAGGGGGCAGTACTGGGAAGTTTGTTTACATTGTCAAGGTTGGTTTAGATGAAGATTTTACATTCTCCCCACAAACTCTCAAAAGACATGACTACTCCAGTAGGATTCAATTCACTGAACATTTATTGAGTGCCTCCTTTTTACAGAGTTTTGAGGGAAATAAACTACAGACACAGAAAACGATAATCCACAGCATTATTTGAGAAATGGGTTCAAGAGCTAAATGAGAGTTTGAGGGACACTGGCTTGACCAGCTGGGTGTCAGGGAAGTCTTCTTGGAGGAAGTGGTCTTTGAGTTGTACTTTAAAGGTTGCGTAAAAATTTAACAGGCCAAGAAGGGCAGGGAGAGTCTTATGAAGATATGGAACAGCTGAAGCAAAGTCACAGAGATGGGAGATGAAGTGGACCAGTTTCTCTAGAGTAAAAATTATAATAAAGGGCTAAAATATGAGTTAATGCTGGTGGTCACTAGCTTGGGGAGGGCATCAAATGCCAGGATTCTGAACTTTACTTGAAAGGCAATAGGGAGTCACTGAAGGATTTTGAGCAGAAGATATGACTGCTCTTACGTAAGATAAATCTGAGTTGGAAAAGAATGGGTTGGGGTGGAGAGGCAGAGGGAAAGTGGTAAGGCCTTTTAGAAAACCATTCTAATTTTCCATGCCTGAAAAAAGTCTAATGGATTTATCCCTTAGAGAGAGAAGCTTGAGTAGAATGATTGGGGCAGAAGTCATACTGAGACGGATGGGAGAGAAAGGAGGTGAAGGCATTGGCTGCAGGTGATTTCAAGAAGGTGAAAAGAATGTTAAACCTGGAAGGAGCCTCAGAGTCCATCTAGAGTTAGCTCCTGGTTAGATAGAAGAGCAAACAGGGACAAGTCACTCACACAGGTCACACAGGTAAGTAATGGCTGAGCCCTTTATTCTATATCATTATGATTGTAGGTCCACCGCCCTCCTCAGATGGATAAAAGCTCAACAAAGATACAACATATGATGTTTGGGGAGGCCTATGTCCCTATAGCACATGAGAATTTATCCTTCCATCTTTCCTTCCTTCTCTCTTCTTCCCTCTCCTTCCTTCCTTTCCTTCCTTCTTTCTTTCCTTCCATCTTCCCTTCCTTCCTTCCTCCTTCCCTTCCTTCCTTCTTCCCTTCCTTCCTTTTTCCCTTCCTTCCTTCTTTCCTTCCTTCCTCCCTCTTCTCTCCCTCCTTCCTCCCTCTTCTCTCCTTCCTCCCTTCCTTCCTTCTTTCCTTTATCCTTCCTCCCTCCCTCCTTCCTTCCTTCTTTCTCTACCCAGTCAACAAACCCTTATTATACACTTATAAGGTCTCTGTGCTCTAACCTGGGAGAGTTACAAAGATTTAATAAAGCATAGTTATTGACCAAAGCTCACAGTTGTGAATAGAGGCATGTTAAATTTTAAGGTAAATGAATAATAAAATGCTTCATTTTACAAAAAAAAAAAAGAAAATAAATGGACACATACAGGCATAAGGAGACAAAGAGAGATATTGTCACAGGGCTGGGAACAGGGGTGGGATTTGATACAACACAATGGCATCACTCCCAGCTGGAGAGTATCAAGGAAGGCTTCATGGAGAAGATAATGCGAGGTGTCCCAAAAGTCTTAGGGCAAACAGCCCCAAGACTTTTGGGACACCCTGTAATTGCACTGAGACTTGATAGGTGGAGAGTTTTTCAATTTTGGGGAAAAGCATTCCAGGCACAGAGAATAGTGGAAGCAAAGGCATGGTGGGAGGAAAGTAGGGAGTGCTAAATTGTAAGCAGCATAAAATCAGGCTGAAGTCAGATTGTGGAGAGCCTATACCAGCAGGCCTTTAGATGGTACCCAGTAGGCAGCATAGGGACATAGATGGGGCTGGACTTTAGGGAGATTTAAGGGAAACTCTGGAAGCACAGAAAGAGAAAGGAAAAGTTATTTGAGATACACCAGGTGAGAAGTCAATCAGTCCATCCCGATGACTCTAAGCAGGAGGATGCAAGAGAGAAGGACCCAAAGTCCCTGCAAAGGAAGCTGACAGAGGCAGCTAGAGCAAGCCCCTCTGCCCCCTGGATTGCAGCATCTTCGTTACCTGGGAGCTCTGGAGCAAGGGGATCTGTGGTAGTCAAAGGCCCTAGGGTCAGTGCTCTGGGCCTTCTGCAAACACTCTTGGATGCTTTCTGCTTCCTGAAAAGAGAACTGGACTTAGCATTCAAAGACCCGGGGGCCAGGCCTGGCTCAGACATTTACTAGCTGTGTGACCTTGGGCTCTTTGAGCCTCAGCCTCCTAATCCGCAAAGTAGAAATAAGGATCCTTCCTCTACCTCCTTCCCAGGGTTGGAGTGGGAGAAGGCTTTTTCAACCAAGTTCTGTAGACGTGGGAATTGTTAATATTATAATGATAGTCCCTTTGAGGACTCAGCTAAAAATAATAATAAAAAAAAAATCAACGCAATTAGCCTCAGGGCAGTACACTTGCTAACGAGCTGTCTGTTTCCTATCAAGGGAGGAATAAACAGGATAATTAATGGGGCAGGGAGCTGTGGAGGAGCTGAGGTCAGGTTCATAGAAGCCATTCCCCAGCGTTGTGCCACATGCCATGTCCCTTGCTTGTGTCTTCTCCTCTAGGGGCCTGTTTCTTCTGCCTTTTTGGAGCTCCTGGGTCTGCCATCGCTTCGGTTGGCCTTCCTGAAGGATGTATTGATCTCTTGATTCACCATTTCCTGCCAGGCATCTCTGGGAAGGGAGACAAACATTCGAGGGGTAGGCAGGTCAGCACAAGAGGAGAAAGGAACTTTGGCAAAGAGGAGCCAGGAGCACTCCATATGATGATATAGGATCTGACTCTGACACTCCCGGTTGTGCCCTTGGACTTCATCTCTCTGAATCTCAGGATTCTCATCTACCCAGTGGGGCTACTGACATTTACCTTACCTCGGGGGCATTATGGAATCAGATGAGAACGTGTATTAAAATGCTTTTAAAAAACATACTGTAGAAATAAGGGCTGTTATAAGCATAGAATAATGAACAGAACACTGGCCCATGTCTCAGGAGACCTAGGTTCTAATTCTCATTTGGCCACTAACTAGCTACATGATATTAGACAAGGCAATCCCCTTTGCCGGGCCTCAATTTTCCTCTCTGTCAAATGAAAGGAATTGAACTGAATGCTCTTTCAAGACCCTTGTGGATCAATGTTCTCCAGTCCCTTTCATCTCTAACATTCTATTTGCTAAGGGCCCCTTCTAGTTCTGCTTTCTGATTCTTCTGAGAACATTCTGTGTTCTAAGGTCCCTCCTAGCTCTAAGAGTCTGTGTTCTAAGGTCCCTCCCAGTCCTGACATTCTGTGTTCTAAGGTCCCTCCCAACTCTAGCATTCTATGTTCTAAAGTCCTTCCCTGCTCTGACATTCTGAGTTCTAAAGTACCTTCTAGCTTTGACATTCTGGTTCCCTTCCAGCTCTGGCATTCTCTGTTCTAAGACCTCTTCCATCTCTGACATTCCATGTTCCAGGTCCCTCCCCGCACTAACATTCTGTGTGCTAGAGTTCCTGCCAGTAGATACTCTCTAAGTTCAAGGAGATGGCACCATGCATGCAGGAGGACTTCATGGGTTGACACCCCCCACCCCAGACCTAATGAGTAAGCTACCTTAATGTTGCATTCAATGGTAATGTCCACATACGGAAGGGAGGAGTCTGTTACAGAGTTCACCAGTTGGGAGGTTAGCCTAAGATGCTTCCATCAAAAGCTGACAATCAGTAATCTCCAAAAAGAAAGGCTCTCACAAAGCTGCCTGGATCTGGGTAGTAAACATACCAGATAAGGACAGACCTTGATCCCAGGTCTTTCTAGCTCTGATGCTGAGTCTCTATCCACTATGTCACAGTGCCTGCTACACAGTAGGTACACAGTAAATGCTTGCCAAATGAATGAATGCAACCACTGACCTTCGAATTATTAAGACATCAAAATGTCCCAGGCAAAGAGTAAGAAAGATGGAGAGAAGTTATTGATTGATTCACACAAGAGACAATGCCAAAGAGATCAGTTCTCGATGGGAGTTCAAAGCGATCTGGCAAACCCATCAGAGCTTCCCAGCTCCCGTCTCTGACAGGCCTGTCCCAATCACCTTCCACCCAAGGAGCTGAATGCATTTTCCAGATGTCATCGTCGGTCTCTTGGGGAAGGTTGTGTCTGGGCCCGTGGCTGGATTGATGCATCGGAGTGAGGCGGGGGCGTGGGGAGCATGTCACAGCAGCACAAAAGCACTATATCTTGGGTGGGGAAGTCATGTGAGACAAACTCACTTCCCCTTCACAGAACATGATCCTCTCTGTAGTGCACTCACCCTGAGAGATTCCCTGCTGATTCCCCAGCATTGTGGTCACTGGAATGAACTCCATTTCCGACCTCCCATCTCTCCTGTTAGATTTGCTATTCTGGTGACCTCCGACTTGACACGGAAAGGTCTCTCATTTACTCTCTCTGATCACAACTTGTATCACATACTCTTTCCTGAAGTGGGTCACCTCCTCGGACCTTGTTGATTTCCCTTAGTCGGCAGCATACATTAGGGTCTGTTAACTCCAAATCTGGCTCCCTTTACGTGACGATACCAGTATAAATAATTATAATAGCTAGCACATCTGTATCACTCTAAGGTTTGCAAAGCACTTTACAAACATCGTCTCATTTTATGTTCCCAGAAGCACTGGGAGGGAGGAATAGTATTCTCATTTTACAAATGAGGAAACCGAGACAGACAGAGGTCTTACCCAGGGTCATACAGTTAGTAAGTATCGGAGACTGGGTTTGAACTTAGGTCTTCCTGACTCCAGATCCAGCATTCTATCCCCCTCACCACCTAGCTGCCTATGACAGCACTCTCTGGACCATTGCCCTAGGATGTATTGATGGGAAAGACTGTGAGATCCTGAAACCAAGTACTTACACAAAGCATCCTTTAGCTGATTGAGAGGGAATGTATTACTCCTATGGAAAATGAATAGGCGTTATCTCACTCAAAGTGAGAACCTGAAAAGACCATAGCCTAAAAGGGCCAGAGTCTCCCAATGCATCCTGGACCATCTCTAGTCATCTTGATGAATATGTGGTCACTGGACCCAGATGGCTCTAGAGGAGAAAGTGAAGCTGGTGCCCTTGCACAGCCCTCCCTCACTCAAATCAAAGTCAACTGCAAGTCATGTCATCATTTCCCTGATGTCATGGTCCTCTTCGTGAACGGACAAACACAATTATTCCTATGTGCTCCAGTCCTAACTGGATGGGGACAGGGGTAGGAAATGGCAAACCACTGCAGTATCTTTGCCAAGAAAACTCCAAACGGGGTCATGAAGAGTCAGACATGACTGAAAAACTACTGGACAACAACAAAAGGGGTAAGAAATCTAAGATCATAGGCAAATGTTGTCCCCCCCTTAACCCCCTGACCCTGACTTTCTCTAACCTTCAGAGCTAGGTCCAAGGGGCCTCTCCTTGTCTTCCAAATCTAGGAGTGAAAAACCTGTTGTTAAGTACCCAAGATGAGGAATCCCCAGTACCATTCCTGCCTCTGCAGCTGGACCACCCTTGGGACAGAGCCAGTGGCAAACTCATTGTGTGTATTTCAGGCAGGTGGTGCTAGCTATGTGCCCTGTCCCAAGTCCCTCTCTTTCTCAAAGTCAGTTTCCTCACCTGTAAAATGGGAATAATCCATGTTTATACTATCTACATCACAAAAGTGTTGGAAAGGAAAGGGCAATGCATACTCTACAGACCCAGTCTTTGAAAAAATAGAGATCAAATTGTTCGACCCTCTCATTTTGCAAATGATAAAGCCAGACAGTGTAAAGGCCTGGCCCCAAATCACCCAGCTGGTTAGTGGCAGAGACAGGAGCACAACACCTACGGAGTCTAGTTGCAGAAAATGGAAAGGTCTCTTGTACCAAAACCACCTCCTCCACTTGATGCCCAGGTGTCAGAAGTGACCACTATTAAAATCACCCCTTGTGATTATGATTTTGAAGTCCTCTGTACTGGGAAGGGCAAGAGGAACATCTTATAGGAATGGGTGTATACTGAGGATCAATATTTCCTTCTCAAATTTACAAAAGGTAATAGCTATGACAAGTTATAGCAAATCTATATCAAATTGCTTGCCTTCTTAAAAAGAGAAGAGAGGAAGGCAGGAGGGTGAGAATTTGGGACTCAATTTTTTTTAAATAAATGTTAAACAATTTTGTTTACATGTAATTGAGAAAAATAAAAATGTAAAAATAAAAACTTTTTAAAATTAAAAATAGCTATGCATTGTGTATGGCCTTAAGATTGGGTAGGTGCTTTACATAGGTTATCTCATTTGACAACAATCCTATGAGAAAGGTGTTATTATTCCCATTTTACAGATAGGGAAACTGAGGCTGAGCAAGGTTTAAGTGACTTGCTCAGACTCACCCAGCTAGAAATCATCTGAGGCAGGATTTGAACTTAGCTCCAGCCCTGTATCCGTTGTGCCACCCAGCTCCTCTAGTAATACCCTGGCTACCTCTGGGTATGAGCATAGCAATCAAGCAACATGGATTAATTGAGATCCCCCCTGTGTCCAGGCTGGGGCTGTAGAGGAGACGAAGATGAGGCCCTGAATTCCCTGACCTCAGAGAATCCTTACTCAGTGGTTGAAGTGTGTGAGTGTGTGTGTGTGTGTGAGAGAGAGAGTGTGTATGTGCATGTGTGTATGAGAGTGTGTGTGTGAGAGAGTGTGTGTGTGAGTGTATGTGAGTGTGTGAGTGTGTGTGTGTGTATGAGACCATGAGTTAAAATGTACAGGAGTGCACATGGACCTGCAAATGTGAATGTTAAGTATAAACGTGTATACGTAGGACTGTCTTTCAGAGGTGAGGGTCTGTGTGTGAGCCTGTGTAAATGAAATCATTTGTCAAAGTGTATGCAGATGTGAATCGGTGGCTAACAGATGTCCCTGAGTGTGAATGAATGTGCGGAAATGAATGTGTGAGTGTGAATGCTTGTACAAGTATGTGGAATAATAATTTCGTTATTGTCGAGTCGTTTCAGTCATGTCCAACTCTTCACGACCCCATTTGGGGTTTCCTGGCAGAGATACTAGAGTGGTTTGTCATTTCCTTCTCCAGCTCATTTTACAGATGAGGAAACTGAGGCAAACAGGGTTAAGTGACTTGCCCAGTGTCACATGGCTCGTAAGTATCTGAAGCTGGATTTGAACTCAGGTCCTCCTAACTCCAGGGCCAGCATTCTATCCACTGTGCCACCTAGCTGTCCGTAATAATAACATTAATAATAACCAACATTAATATATAATCTCACTGATTCACATAGTCAGACATTTCTACAAGCATTTATACTCAGACTGATATATATTCACACAACTCACACAAACTCAAAGGATCATGGCGTTTAAAGTGACATTGCCTATTAGAGATCCTTTATTAGCAATCAACAAGCATCGATTTAGCACTTAACTCTGCGCCCAAAGGCAACAACAGTCCATGCCCCTCAAGGAGCTTGCATTCTAATGAAGGAGACAATATGGAAATAATCAGGTATAAACAAGATACAGACATACCGAGTAGTTACATAGTAGCTATAGAAGGGAAGACTCACTTTAACATTCGCAAGGTGTTTTACAAATATCACCTCATTGACCAGCCCAACAATCCTGGGAGGTAGGCGCTATTATTATACTCACTTTAAATGCTTGTTGTTTAATTTTTACAGGTGGGGAAACTGAGGCACAAAGAGGATAAATGACCTGCCCAAGGTCACAGAGCTAGCATCTGAAGCAGGGTGGGAAACCAGGTCTTTCTGCCATCAAGTCCAGTGTCTCCTCCCCTGTGTCACCCGGGCAAGCTGCCGGAGTGGAAAGAAGGTCCTGGGTTTGAATGTCAGCTTTACTTCCTGCTAGCTGTGACATCTTGGACAAGTCATGGCTCGCCTTGGGCCTCAGTCTCCTGCTCTATAAAAGGAGGGTGCTGGACCACAGGGTCTCCAAGGTCCCTTCTGGGTATAAATCTATACACTAGAGTCTTCCTTGTTTTCATATTCTTCTCAGACATGACTTTCTGCAATTCTAGGAGTAATTTTTCTCGAAGAACACAAGTAGGAGTGAGCTGTACCTGGAGACAAAATGGTACAGCAAAGGATTGGGGAACCACTGCCTGCCCCCCACCCCAGCCATTGGAGGACCACCTTCAAACGTCCAGGGTTGTGGGGCAGGTTGCCCAGACTGCTCTGTCAACAGGAAGTGCTCCCCACCACCGCACCCCTGTCCAAGGCCCTATATAGCCTTGGCACCCCTCATCAGCATCCACGGGGCGGAAGTACAGACTGATGTAAGTTTCCTCTGCCCAGAGAAAACAATTGGGCCCTTTCAGAGGAGGTCCAGCCCTGTCTGGGGTCAGGGAGGTGGGGGACAGGGTGTTCCGCCCTCCCGTCATTAATCTGTCCATTTGGTTTCCCCATCTCTAGACCTTCTGCTTAAGCCCTAGTGATGAATGGGAGGCCCTGGGGGTGCAGCCCAACAGGAAAACAGCTAGGCCCAGGCCAGAACTTTCAAGAATTTATGTTATTCCTACCCTTTTTTCTCCCTCACCCTAACTAAGCCTCTCTAGACTTTCAGCCTTTTTCCTCCCTTGGTCCAGACCTCAATTTCATTGGTGTAGGAAATTTCTAATGAGGAAACCCCTCTCTACCAATGCAGATTGGCACATGCTCTGCAACTTACATTCTTAGAGATTGTAAGTGATTTGTCCAAGGTCACACACTCACTATGTTGGAGTCAGGACTCGAATCCACGTTTTCCTAACTCCAAGACCAGTTTTCTATCCACTACTCTATCTCTCAATGACACACTGAACATGGCACAATAAATGATGTGACTATGGAGGGTTAGAGTTTAAAATATCCTTCTCTGGTAAGGGTTCTTGAACTGGGGTCCATAGATTTCAGGAAGTCTGTGAACTTGGAGGGAAAAAAATGGCATCTTTATTTTCATTAGCTTCTAACTGAAGTTTTTAGGGGCAGCTAGGTGACTCAGGCCTGAAATCAGGAAGACTCATCTTCCTGAGTTGAAATCTGGTCTCAGACGCTTATTAGCTGTGTGACCCTGGGCTAGTCACTTAACCCTGTTTGCCTCAGTTTCCTCATCTGTAAAATGAACTGGAGAAGAAAATGGCAAAGCACCCAGTATCTTTACCAAGAAAATCCAAAATGGGGTCGTGGAGAGTCGGACATGACTGAAATGACAGAACAACAAAAACTGAAGTTAAGCCTTTCCTTCAATTATTTAAAAATACGATTCTGAGGAGTAGAATCTCCTTAGGTTTCTCCAAAGGGGTCCATTAAATAAAAAGGGTAAAGAAACACTGGCCTACAGGTAGAGTAGAAATCTACCCCTCGTTAGGAGGACTGACCCAGGAGTCAGGATGCATCACATAAAGCCGTCTACACTTTCTTACCCAGATCCCACCTTCAACAACATCCTGCCTTTTGTCCAAAACTCATCAAGGCTATCTGGCTTCTGGGGTCATCCTGGGGCCCAGATTGACTCAGTCTGGGTCCTAAGGTCAGTCTTCAGTACAAGGCTGGAGTCAGGGCTCAGTTTGGGGCTGGGACATAGCATTTGTTCCTTCTGTTCAGCAAAATTGGCCGATGCAGAGATCAAATCTTCCCCTCCCCCCCTTCCCCCTTCCCCCACCCTTATTCTGGATGCTCAGTTCTGGCCTTTACCAAATTCTCCCACATGTAGACCTGGAGACTTCATGAGCTGGGGAGAGGAAGAGGAGATTCTCTTGGGACCAAGACAAGCAGCCCTGGTCTTCCCTGGTCCCCAAAGTTTTGTCTTTACAGTTTTGTCATTACACCACTGCTTATCTGCTTAAACTAAGGCTAAGCTTTCTAGGGGAGCCCTTGAGGTTCTTGACTCTGGAAGATTCTACAAGGCCACCTCCTTTCCAAATCTCACTTATCTTTCCAGGTCTAACTCAAACACCACCTCCTCCAGGAAGCCTTCCTTTACCACCACAGGCCACAGTGACCTCTCTCCCTCCTCTGAAGCTCCATGGGACTTTTAAAAGACTTTTATTTCCTGTGTCTCAGAGAATCTATGGTGGATTACTCCTTGCTTCTACTGGTTTGTGAGCTCCCTGAGGCCAAGATTTATATTTGCAATTAAAAATCAAGAAACATTTTTTAAGCCAGTTTCTACCACGTGGGCTCCTGTGAGCAACAGTGGAGAGAGATGCCTTTGTGCCTTTATGGTCTAATAGCACTGAATAAGCAAATCAGAGATGTGCCAACCATATGCTGTGTGGAGTCCAAGCCAGAGGGGTTCTTAGCAACTGGAGGGAGAGGGTAGGACCATGGTAGCTTTCCTGGGGGAGATGGGTGTAAATTCAGTAGATGAAGAGGTCAACAAAGGACATTCTAGGGATGAAGGGCAGAGCCATGCCCTCCTACCCACAGCCATCTGAGCCTTGGAAGAACCCACCAGCCCCCCTTGCAAAGTCCCTTGTGCTCACCCTGGTTTG
This sequence comes from Trichosurus vulpecula, assembly GCF_011100635.1. Lineage (NCBI taxonomy): Eukaryota > Metazoa > Chordata > Mammalia > Diprotodontia > Phalangeridae > Trichosurus > Trichosurus vulpecula. The sequence goes on along the minus strand of NC_050574.1, from coordinate 119,765,740 downwards.
ATATCCATGGGCTTAGGGAGCTCTTTCAGGAAGCCTGCTTTCCCAACCAGCCAATAGGTTTCTTCTATACCTTTGCCCTGAAAGAAAATGGAAAACCTCTTAATGTTATCAGTAAAATCAAAACAAACATATCTTTCATCACTTATTAGAATTTGAGATTTTTTTTGAGAATTTAGAATCACAGAATTTAGATTTTTATTTTTAAAAAAAATTGTTTATTTTTAGTTTTCAACATTTGCTTTTATAAGATTTTAAGCTCTAAATTTTCCCCCCTCCCTCCTCTCTCCGCTCCTCAAGATGGCATACAATCTGATATAAGCTATACATGTGCAATCACATTAAACATATTTCCACATTAGTCACATTGTGAAAGAAGACTCAGAACAAAAGGGAAAAACCACAAGAAAGAAAAAGAGAGAGAAAGTAGCATGCTTCGATCTGCATTCAGACTCCAGAGTTTTTTCTCTGGGTGTGGACAGCATTTTCAATCATGAGTCTTTTGGAATTGTCTTAGATCATTGCATTGCTGAGAAGAGCTAAGTCTATCAAAGTTGGTCATCGCACAATGTTGCTATCACTGTGTACAATGTTCTCCTGGTTCTGCTCACTTCACTCAGCATCAGTTCATGTAAGTCCAGGTTTTTCTGAAGTCCACCTGCTCATCATTCCTTATGGAACAATAGTATTCCATTACATTCATATACCACAGACTGTTCAGCCATTCTGCAATTAATGGGCATCCCCTCAATTTCCAATTCTTTGCTACCACAAAAAGAGCTGCTATAAATATTTTTGTACACGTGGGTCCTTTCCCCTTTTTAATGATCTCTTTGGGATACAGATCTGGAAGTGGTATTGCTGGATCAAAGGATATGCACAATTTTATAGCCCTTTGGGCATAGTTCCAACTTGCTCTCCAGAATGGTTGGATTAGTTCACAACTCCATCAACAATGCATTAGTGTTCCAATTTTCCCACATCTTCAACATTTATCATTTTCCTGTTTTGTCTTTCTAGCCAATCTGATTGATGTGATCTGGTACCTCAGAGTTGTTTGAATTGGCATTTCTCTAATCAATAGTGATTTAGAGCATTTTTCATATGACTATAGATAGCTTTAAGAATTTAGATTTTTAGAATTATAGACTCAGACACTCCCCAACCACCCACCCACATACCCTTTCTGGCCAACTTTTTACACTTTTGTAAAATTTTTATGAGAGGGACCCACATACATATCAAGCATCTGAAGTTCTGTTAGTATGAAAACTCTATCCACCAACCATCAAGGAAGGTAAAGACTCCTCAGCACTTGGCCCTTTGTAATAAATATGATCAGGTTAGTGTCAATGAATCTGGGAGACCCTCCAGCAGCTCCTGGACTTCTAGGAATGATAACTGCATTGCTAATGGCATTGAGCCCTGAGACACCCAAAGTCTCTACAATGAAGCCTCTGGCCATTCAAAGGATCAACTTCATAATTCACACAGGAAAAAACTAAGTGGATGAAGAATGTATATTTCCCAGCTTCATGAACAGATTGGGATTGAAGGCTCCCAGTCTGTGGGTATGTCTGTAACTGAGCATAGAGGAATTAGACAGTGAGAAACAGAGAAAGAGAAGCAGAGGGGCAGCTAGGTGGCGCAGTGAGTAAAGCATGGGCCTTGGAGTAAGGAGGACCTGAGTTCAAATCTAGTCTCAGACAGTTGACACACTTACTAGCTGTGTGACCTTGGGTAAATCACTTAACCCCAATTGCCCTGCCTTTCCTCCTCCAAGAAACCAATAAAAAAAGAAAGAGAAACTGAGATCTTATCCTTAATTATATAATATATTATTGCATACTGTGTTATAATATGGACAGCCAGGTGGCTCAATGGATGGAGTGCTGGGCCTGGAGTGAATAAGACTCTTCTCCCCGAGTTCAATTTCAACCTCAGAGACTTATTAGCTGTGTGACCCTGGGCAAGTCACTTAACCCTGTTTACCTCAGTTTCCTAATCTGTAAAGTGAGCTGGAGAAGGAAATGGCAAACCACTCCAGTATCTTTGCCAAGAAAACTCCATATGGAATCACGAAGAGTCAGACACGACTGAGAAACAACTGAATTGATAAATGGAAGTATGTATTATATAGTTTCATATATATATATATATACATATATATACACACATATATATATGCATATATATATATATATATATATATGTCAGATGTTGGCCTTCTCTAACGTGGGATTGGGAGGTAAATAGCTTGGAACTCAAATGTGACAAAAATAATAGTTTTTTTTAAAAAGATACAAGAAATCCTTATTTGTAACATGTGCCAATTTCCAAGGTGTAAATGCTCACACAAAAAATTTAACAATTGGCCTGGCTTTCATGAGTGTACATCAAGCTGCAGCACCCCGCTGAAAGGACTCTCTTTACCTTTAGTTCAGTCTGGCCTCTGACTTCAATTTTGTAGCCTTCATTCAGGCTGACCAAGGCCTGGACAGTACTTCGGTTGACATGGATCCTGTAAGCTGGCAGAAGAAGATAGAGAGGAGTCAAGACATGGAGGAGCTTTACTTTCTCAGCAGGTTCATCCATATCGACAAAACTGTGACCCAATGGAGAGAGCCTTGAACTTGAGATCAGAGGACCTGGTCTCACTTTCCTGTGTGACCTTGGATCCTACCTTAAGGGGCAGTGGATTGGATACTGCAGGACCTAGATTCAAATCGGAGCTAGTCAATTTACTATAACCTTGGGCAAATCCCTTGACCTTTTTTCTAGTCCTCAGTTTTCTCATCTATAAAATGAGGGTGTTGAACTAGATGACCCCTGAGGGTCCTTCCAGATTTAAATCTTTGACCCTACACTCCAAAAAATGGGGGGAATAATCTTTGTGCTCTTTACCTCATGGGGCTGTTGTGGGGATCACATTAAATTGTGCTGTACAAAGCTCAAACCTTACGGGATCAGTTATTCTATTAGCTGTCAGAAGCACCCTGCTGCTGCTGCTGACCCCTGTGGGGCTGTCATGGCTACATCTTCTCTGCCACAGCTGCCTCCGATTCTTCTGGAGAGAGATAGAGGCTGGACTTGGCATGGCTACCTCCTGGCTTCTTCCTAGGAAGTCCATTCAAGATCATTAAAACAATCCGGAAACAATATTAGGAGGTTGCTGGGTAATGTCTGCCCAGCCAGTAGGCAGATACCCTAGCGCACCAAGCCTCCACAATAACATCTCTGGAAGAAGAGGCAGGCCCAGACCTCTGCCATATTTATAATATTATATTGCTTTGGGACAGAAGGAACCTTAGCATGCGTCTAATTCAGTCTCTTCATTTTACATAGGAGACTGAGTCCCAAGCGAGAGTAAATTACCTTCTCAACGTCACAAGTCAGTCTATAGCAGAGCCATGATTTAAATTTAATTTTTCTGCCTCTAAATCATTATTTGCTCTTATCTCAGCCCCTTAGGAGAGATTACCTAACGTGGAGTCCAGAGAAGCCCAATTCTGCAGGTCACCTGACAGGTTGAAAACAGTTGAGTGTCTGCTGAGTGAGAGGAGTCTACCATGAATACTACTGCATACAAAAACATGATTGTCCTCTTAGGGGGAGCCTTGGAAGACATTGTCAGAGCAGTTAAGCTCCCTTAACACCTCTTCAAGTATCTTTGCTTTCTGGTCTCGGGAAGCTGAGGTCCTTCACACCCCTTCAATTGCTCTGGCTAAGCCAGCAGAGTGGCTCCAGGTGATGACAACCCCAGCGACCCCCCAGAGGGTAGTAATGTTGGGAAACAAAATGACTTACCATATTGACTGGAGTATAGATTGCCCTGGAATGTATGAATGTATGTATGTATGTATGTATGTATGTATATGTAAGTGTGTATGTGTGCATGCCATGCCCCAAAAATGAGTTGTACTTTCAAGGAAAAATGTATGTAGGTACACAGTGGACATAGACAACGGGCAATAGAAGTTGCTATAGAACACACTTGGATTTAATGCAAAAATGGCGTTGGAAGCTGTGTCTCCATCAAGAACGAGTCATCCCAGACAAACTTCCTTTTTTAAACAGGGTTACTAGACTGGTGGTAGATCAGGGGAATGCTGTGGAGGTAATTTACCTAGATTTTAGTAAAGCATCTGATAAAGTCTTTCCTTCAATTCTTAAGGAAAAGATGAGATGCAGGCTTAGTCAGAGGTGTACAACACGTGGCTTGCTGTGTGTCTTGAAACAGATTCAAACACAATTGGGGAATGTTTAACAAAATGAGTAAAAATATAATAGAATGCAGATAATGTTAATAGGTGGATTTCTAAGTCAATATGCCCAGGCTTGGTGGTCCCCATTTCTACCTGAGTTTGACCTCACTGGGCTAGATAGATGATACTACAGTCAGGTCGTTTGGGAGCTGGTTTAAAGAATAGTCCTTAATGGTTCAACGTCATCTGAGAAGAAAGTCTATAAAAGCAATGATAGCATTTCATACGGTGCTTTAAGTTTTGCAAAGTACTTTAACAATATTATCTAATTGTGTCCTCACGACCATCCTGGGAAGTTACTGCTGTTATTATCCTTATTTTACAGAAAAAGAAACTGAGGCAGTTAAAGGGGCACGTAGCAAGTAAGTGTCTGAGGTCAGCTTTGAGCTCAGATCCCTCTGACTCCAGTTCTAGCTGTCTACCCCCTGTGCCACCTAGATGCCCAGTGGAGCATAACAGGGACCTATGTGGGGCCCAACATCTTTCTCACTGACTCGGGTAAAGGCATAGGTTGCATGCTTATCACATTGGCAGAGGACGTAAAATGAGGCATCACAGCTACACATTGGATGACAGAATCAGAATCCCCAGAGATCTCGGCAGGTCAGAACAATGAGCTGAACCTAATAAGGTAGAAATGAACAGAGAGAAATTTAAAGTCTCACATTCGGGCTCCAGAAAATCAGCTTGGTGAGTACAAGATGAGGCAGGCATGGCTAGAGAGCAGCAAGTCTGAAAAAGATGGAGGCTTGAACCTCCCAGGCCAATCCATATCCAGTCCTCTTGATGTTGAGAAGGTTCCAGAATGAGTGTCAAGAGATGGGCAGCTGGGTAGCTCAGTGGATACAGTGCTGCGCCTGAAGTCAGGAAGATTCATAGCTCAAATCTGACCTTAGACGCTTACTAGCTGTGTGACCCTGGGCAAGTCACTTAACCTTATTTGCCTCAGTTTCCTTATCTACAATATGAGCTGGAAATGGAAATGGCAAACCACTCCAGTATCTTTGTCAAGAAAACCCCAGATGGAGTCACAAAGAGTCAGATATGACTGATATGACCAAACAGTAACAGCCTACATGCTGCCACAAGGGGTGGTTTGTTACAGTCTGCAGAACTGCTTGGCTTGAGTATGTTTAATTAAGAAAAAGAAGGAATTTATCTTGGCTTTCTGTAAGTATAAACAATGATTTTTATGTTCTTTTTTTTTCCACTGAAGCCCTACTTCCATGCTTTCTCATGGTGTGGCTGCCATCCTAGGCTCTCTAAGAGTCTGCTAGGGCCTACAAGCTCAAGAAAGAGCTTCAAATATGGACCTGCCAATGGACTGTCTCTCTATCAAGGCTCTAGATGGCTCAGTGTGGCCACTCAGGTTGTTTGGAAACAAAGAAAATGAAAAAAAAAACCAACCCATCTACAAAGGTATAGAGGGTCTGTGCTCCATGTCAGTGGAGGGAGGAGCTACGCTGATGATTGAAGTATTGACACACGATCATCATCATCCTCATTGGCATCATTACTCACGCAGTCCTGTAGACTCCATCCGGGAGGCAGTGTTGACAGTGTCTCCAAAGAGGCAGTAGCGAGGCATGGTGAGGCCCACGACGCCTGCCACACAGGGCCCTGAAATCCCAAACCCCACCCCATGATCAGAGGAATTAGAAGCAGGAGGGACCTTATAGACCATCTTAGAGCAGCTGAGGACTAGAGAGGGCAAAGGCATGGCTAAGGTCACAAAGCTGATCAACTGCAAAGTGGGGATCTGAACCCAGGTTCTCTGACTCCAAATGTAGTGGCCCTTCCACTACATCTCATTGGCCTCCCCTGCCCCCATAGAGAGGCAGCTCAGTGATACAGTGAGGCCTGTAGTCAGGAAGACTTGAGTTCAAATTTGGCCTCAGATGCGTATTGGCTGTGTGACCCTGGGCAAATCTCTCAACCTCTGTGTGCCTCAGTTTCCCCAACCGTAAAATGAGTAATAACAGCATCTGTCTCTCAGGGCTGTTGCAAGAATCACACAAGACAATAATTTTTAAAAGACTTTAGCACAGTGCCTGGCACATAGTAGGGCTATATAAATCCTTATTCGCTTCTCCCTGGTCTCGGGATCCGGGAAGAATGCAGAGATGAGGCTAGCGTCTCCCTCCTGTTCAGCTGGTACTTGGGGCAGGGGGAGTTATCATTTGGAGGCTAAACAAGGACCATGGCCTTGGCATTCCGACCAGCCCATGCCTTCTACACCTAGTCTCCTTATTGGATGTTCAGCACTGGCTGCTTCCTCCCTCCCCTCCTTTCCAACCCTGTGCCCCTTCTCCCACTCTGACCACTTGGGGGACTCAGCAGTGCCGGGAATAGCTGCCCCTCTGAAACACAGGCTGGATTGATTTGAAGTTAGGAGAATTAGGCTGAAATTTCAGATCTGATATTTACTAAGTATGAGCTAGGTGTGATGCTGGGCTAGTCACTTAATTTGGGGGGCTACCATTTTCTCTTCTGTAAATTGTTAAATGTTCCAGAGAAAGCCTCAAGGCAGTGGGAAAAGCATTGAAGATGGATCCGGGAAACATGGGTCAGAATCCAGACACTGAGCCTTCCTGGCTGTGCGGCCTTGGGCCAGGTGACCTTTCTGAACCTTATTTTAAAATTAATAAAATAAAATACCTACACTTACATAGTGTTTTAAGGTTTGCAAAGTGCTTTACAAACATTATCTCATTTGATCCTTGCAACAACCCTGGGAGGGAGGTGCTATTACTATCTTCATTTTATAGTTGGGTAAACTGAGGCAGAGATTTAATGGTTTATCCAGAGACACATAGCCAGAAAGTGTCTGAGGCAGGTTTTGATCTCCAGAACCCATGGGATATGCTTCAACATCTTGTTACCTCATCTGTCAAAGGAGAAAAACCATCTTTATACAAAACACCTCACAAATGGTTTGATAAACTGGATAGAACTCTAGGCTGGGAGCCAGGAAGGTCTGAGTTCAAATCCAGCCTCAGACACTAACTGTGTGACCCAAGACATTTAACCTGTGTCTCAGTTTCCCCATCTGTAAAATGGAGATAATAGCAGCACCCACCTCCCAAGGCTGTTGTGAGGAGCAAAAGAGATATTTGTAAAGTGTTTAGTATAGTTCTTGGCACATAGTAGGCACTTAATAAATATTTATTTCTTTCCTTCTTTATCTCCCCCCACCCAAGGCTCCCACAATATGTCCCACTCACAGCTCAGGGTACACAGTCCTAGGACTGGACACTCCTGTGCCCATAGGCTGGGACCACCAGCACCCACTTACCTGAGTGCAGGCCAGCCCGGATGCGGATGGGTACCTCGGGCACATGCCTCATGTGGAAGTCCCCCACGGAGCTGAGGATGTCCAGTGCCAGATTGGCGATTTCAGCTGCATGCCGGGTGCCATTCCGCCTAGGCAGCCCCGAGGCCACCATATAGGCATCGCCAATGGTCTCCACCTGCACGACAGTCAGGGCATCACTTCTAAGAGTCGGCTCAGGAGGGAGCATGCCTCCCTCCTTCATCCTGCTCCTTCTTTACCCTACAGCTTAAGGACACCTCCTCCAGGAAGCCCACCCAAAGAGCTGGACTCAATTTCCTGGTCCATCCCTGACCCTGCCTGCCCCCACAGATGTGGGAGACCAGCATTGTTAGAGAAATTACAGATGTCCCACTTCCCATTGTTTGGCTGATGGTGTTTTCCAGTTTCATCTTTTTCATGAAGCACTGACTCTTCATTATCAGGCCCACATAAATTTCCTTTCTTGCTTTCATCCTTTGTTTTTAAAGAGGACCAATGACACCACGGGTGATGTCTGGACTGTGCATGAATTGGATTGAAGAGAAGCAGAGCTTCACAAAGTCATCAGCTTCACTCTCTCTTCCCGAGTCATCAAAGCCCAGTGGCAGGACAAAAGTCAGGATGACTGGAACGGCCCAGGATGCAGTGGGTGACCTTGGTGTCTTTGGCGTCTCACCAAGCTCCGAGCTCTTCACAGCACCTGCTTCAGCCACCTTCGTGGTCATTGGAATAGATTGTTCTCATCTGCCCATCCTGCCTGGGGAAGTCTTCACATGCTTGGGGAAGACACTAACCAAAGGTAACTAACCAATGGGTCTGAGGCCTGTCAGTTGCCCCTAACCTGAGTTAGCAAATCTGCCAAGACAGTTTGCCAAGGTGTGGCTGCTGTGCATGCTACAATTCCTTCACCTTGGGTGAAGGGGCACACCCAAGATAGGTGAGCAGCCTTGAAAAGGGCTCAACAAGCCCTCACACCAGAGGGCTGGTCCTTCCTGAGCACGCATGCAACACACCTTCATCTGTACAGTACGTAGAATGGCAGGGTGGTACTAAGAATGGTCAAGCTATTTCCAAGGATGGAATACTTGAAAGAGGAGGTATACCATAATGAATAGAAGACTTGGGTTCAAATTCTGCCCATGATGCTAGCGGTATGGCCATGGACATAGCTCTGTGCCCCTTATTATTGTGGTTCAGTTGTTTTTAGTTGTTTTGGTCGTGTCTGGCTCTTCATGACCACCTTAGGGGTTTTCCTGGCAAAGATGTTGGACTGGTTTGCCATTTCCTTCTCCAGCTCATTTTACAGATGAGGAAACTGAGGCAAACAGGTTTAAGTAACTTACCCAGGGTCACACAACTAGTACTCATTTGGGGTCGGATTCAAATTCAGGACTTCCTAACTCCAGGCCCAGAATTCTACTTAGCTGTCCCAATATGACTTTTAATCTCTCTGAGACTCAGTTTCCTCATCTGTAAAATGAGGAAGTTGGACTTGAAGGCTTCTAAGGTCTCTTCCACCTCTAAATCTATGAGCCTATGGGTTTTTTTTTTAAATTCTAGACCTTCGATTTCATTGGTGTAGGAAATTCCTGGTGAAGAAACATAATCTACCAATGCAGAACGATACCTCGTCTGCTTGGGTGGCTAGGTGGCGCCATAGTGTGTAGAGCGCTGGGCCTATGGTCAGAAAGACTCCTTTCCCTGAGTTCAAATCCAGTCTCAGACATTTGCTAGCTATATGGCCCTGGGTGAGCCGCTTGCTTGCCTCAGTTTCCTCATCTGTAAAATGGGTTGGAGAAGGAAATGGAAAACCCCTCCAGTATCTTTGCCGAGAAAACCCCAAACAGGGTCACAAAGGATGAGACACAATTGAAACAACCGAATGACCTTATCGTCTCAGAGAAGCAGTTTGGTCGGTAAGCTCAGTAGATGGAGCTCTGGGCCTAACATCTGGAAGACCTGAGTTCAAATGTGGCTTTAGACGCATACTAGCTGTGTGACCCTGGGCAAGTCACTTAACCCCTGTCTCCGTGTCTTCACCTAAAAAATGAGGCACCTGCCTCCCAGGGTTTCATGATGATGAGATGAAATTATATATATATATATATATATATATATATATATATATATATATATATATGTATATGTATATGTATATATGTATATATACACATATATATACACACATATATGTGTGTGTGTGTATGTATGTATATACATATGTGTGTGTGTGTCTGTGTGTGTGTGTGTATGTTAGCTATCATTATTACCCGAGTTCAAATCTTACCTCAGACACTAGCTGTGTTACAGCGGGCAAGTCGCGTAATCTCCATTAGCCTCAGTTTTCCAATCTGTAAAATGGGTGTAAGAACAGCTCCTCCCTCCCAAGGTTGTTTCGAGGATGAAATAAGATAATAATTATAAAGTTCTTAGCACAGTTCCGTCACACAACCACACAGCAGGAACTTAATAAATGCTCGTTCCCTTTTTTATTCTTCCTTCCTAGAGAGTTCCCTAGGGGCACTGAAAGGTTAGGTCACTTGCCCAGGCTCCCAGGGTCAGTATGTGTCAGAGGTAGCTTTAAATCCAAGTCTTCTTGACTATAAGGCCATTTCTCTCTCCACTTTACCGCGTGCTTCTCCATTGAATCTTAGAAATCAGAGAACATTAGAATCAGTCATGGAAATTCAGAATAAAACAGTTGGAGAACCAAGCCTGTCCCTGAAGAAGACATGATGCCCCTCCTGCCCTCCTTTACAGAGGTGGGGGACTCTGAATGCAGACTATTTAACATATACTGTCACACTCGGCTGATTGATCACTGAGTTTTGCTGACCCACTTTTCCCCCTCTTTTTTATTTTATATTGCAAGGGATAGGGCCTCTGGGTAGGTGAAGAGGGAGTCATATTTGGAAATGAAGGTGACATAAAAATAAAAGTTACTAATGATTTTTTAAAAGCCACAGAATCTAGGAGTTGAAAATACTAGTATTTTTGATGCTTAGAATCACAGAAACACGAGATCCAAGAATGTTAGTGCTAGCAGGGACCATGGAGGTCATTTGGCGGAACTTCACTCTTGGCGCAAAAATTCCCATTATTACATTCATCGAGCCTCAGCTCAAGCGTTTCCAGTGAAGCCAACAGCTCACAGCTTCCCGAGGTACCTCATTCTATTGTTGAACAGCTGTGGTAGAAAATTCTTTCTTCTATTAAATTGAAATCTGCCTCCATGGAATTTCTACTCTTTGTGCCTGATTCTGCCCTTTGAGGCCAAGCCGAACAATTTTAATCTCTCTCCTCTGTGATGACAGCCGTCATGTCTACCCACCTTCAGCCCCGCCTCCTTGCCTCCCTTCCCCCCCAAAAAACCTTCTATAGTTCAGTCACTTCTCTGGATATATTCCAATTTGTCGATGTCCCAAGCAGTCAGCGTTTGCCGGAGCAGGCTTGCCCAGGGGTCTTTGTGGTACTATCTCTGTTTTCCATTAGCATCCCTTGAGGCATCTCAAGAGGGCTGGGGATTGTGATTCTTAGCTGGTGTCTAGCAAGAGACTCCCGGCTCTTAACTTTCACCTTCAACTACTTTGAAGTCAGGCTTGACTCACTCCTTTCACTAAATGATTTGAGAAACAAGAATGCACATGACTGCTGCCCAGGAACGTTGTGGTTCCCCACATTCTCACTGCTGGGAGGGTGAGACTCAGCCACTTTGGTTTAATGGAAAGAACTCCAGACTTTGCGTCAGAAATACCAAGTTCTAACACAAAGCTGTGTGACCTTGAGCAGGTTACTTTCTCTCCCTGGTCCTGAGCTTCCTCTATAAAAATGAAACGGTCAGAATGGATGATCTCTAATGTCCGTTCCAGCTGTGACATCCTCTGTTTTCAAGCCCTTCAAGCCATGACATATTCTGTTCTTTGTTCTAAAGACTCTTCCAACCATGACATCCTCTGTTCCAAAACCCCTTTATCCTCTGTTCTTTGTGTTATAAAGTCCTTTCTGGCTGCGACATTCTTCTTTTCTAAAGTCCCCTCCTGTCATGACATTCTCTGTTCTAAAGTCCCCTCCAGCTGATCATTCTCTGTTCCATGTTCTGAAGTCCTCCCAGTGATAACAGGCTATCTCCTTTCTACTCCAGTATAAGAATCCGCCACCTTCCACCCTTCATTGAAGGTTTTCCAGTGAAACCTAGATGACCACGTGTCAGGTAGGCTGGAGAAAGCGTTTTTGTTCAGGTTCATAAAGCCCATTTTGTCTCTACCATTGTATATGTTTTCACTTCCTGTATAGAGTCTGGGTGACCTTTGAGATCCCCAACTCCCAATCAATTGATCAGTCAATAAACATTTACTAAGCACCTACTATGTACTAGACAGTGTATTAAGTGCCGGGGATACAAAAAGGGACAAAAGGCAGTCCCTGCCCTCACAGAGTTTACAATTTAATGGGGGAGGCAACATGCAAACAAATACATACAAAGCAAGGTATATACAGGATAACTAGGAAATAATTAACAGACGGAAGGCACCGGAATTAATAGGGGTTGGGAAATGGTTCTTCCTTTTTACTCTTCCAACTCTGAGATTAGAATCCCTGTACTACCCACAGGATTGTGGTGAGAATCAGTTAAAAGAGTGACATATAAAGTACATTGGAGCCAAAACATGCAATTTTAACATTGCAACTAACCAGCTGCATGACCTTGGTCAAGTTGCTTCATCTGTCTGAGACTCAGTTTCTTCTCCTATAAAACTATCTATTTCCCAGAACTGTTTAGAGGAGTGTTTGTAAATCTTAAAATGCCATAAAAGTAGAAGCTTGCGGTCGGTATTACGCATTATGATAACAATGGTTATTAGAAATAGTAATAATTGAGAGATAAAGACAAAGGAGAAAAAGAGTGGATTATAGTGCTATAGAAAATTGACTATGCTGCTCACTGGCTATTAAATTCTGGGTGACCAGAGCCCCAATTTTATCTTGGTCATGAACATGCTGTGTGGCTCTGGCCAAGGTGTCAAGCCTCTTTGTGCTCATACACTCCATTTTGGGTCACAAATAACTCATATTCAATGGAATTAATCGTCCTTCACTATTCCACTAGAACCACTGTGAGGATTAACACATGAAAATGGTTTCCAGCCTGCTTTGCAAACAGTACCAGATAAACAGTAACAAGATCCCGATGGAGAGAAAGTCCACCCCTGAGGCATGAGCTGTGAAGAAAGGTTTCTAATGCTGGAAGGAACGGGCCTCTGGACATCTGGAAAATGGTGTGCATTCTTTGGCAGAAAGCTACGGAGTGATTGGAGAGAGATCAGAGAAGGGCAGCAGGAGGGATGATTCAGGAAAAGGGGAGATCTCTGTGTAAGGAAAGATTAACAGAAAAGGAATGAACTGACCCCAGCCCAGCACAGGGTGGGGGCAGGAATGACTCAGTACTGCATCAAAGTCTGGAGGGCATGGTTGGGGAAGTTGAGGCATGATGCGGTGTGATCCTGGGAAAGTCTTTTTTCTTCTATGGACCTCAGTGCTATCAGCTGCAAGAGGGGACAGGGAGTTCTGAGCATCTTAATCTCTAAGTCTCTTCTAACATTCTCTATTCTCTCTTCCAATGCCCAGTTTTTACTCTAACATTATATATTTAAAGATCCTTCTCCTTTCCCACCCCCCCCCAATATTCTCTGTTCTAAAGTCCCTTCCAGAACATTTTCTGTTCTAAGGTTCCTTCCAGTACTGATACTCTCTATTCTGTATTTCCTTTATGTTCTGATATTCTATGTCCTAAAGGGCCTCCCACCCCTGACATTCCATATCCTAGTATTTTTCTGTTTTAATATTCTATGCTCTAAAGTTCTTTCTGCCTCTAAAATTACATTTTTTAAAAATTTCTACCCCTGTACAAATCCATTTGGTAGAGGGGGTCATTTGAACTGTTGGATGTTTATTGCATTCAGACTCTCCACAATTCTGGTTTTTTCCACTAAAGCTCCTTCAATATCGAATAGTGGTATGGAGAGCGTCCTGAGTCCCTCCTGAAGGCTATGTTAGCATAGCATAAGGTCTGTCAGGTTCATCCAGTTTGGAAAGGCTTGGCATGCAGACCTGTGACGGCAGACGTGTACATTGGTCATCAAGGACCAGCCTCCTAAACTCCTCGAAGACTCTGGCCTGGGGATTTGCCGAGCCAGGATGAGCCCTTTTAAAGGCAACTAAAGTATGTCCTTTTGGCCATTGTAAAAGCGACCTTAGGTTGTCTTCTACTAAAGAACAGAGAGGTTGGATGCTCCATCAGCAGAGGGAGAACACATACAGATGAAACGAGAAGTCTAAAGATAGTCAAAGACGTTGCATCGTGGTTATTTGTATCTTTTCCTTCTACTAAATTGTAAGGTCCTTGAGGGCAGGGACCACATCTTACAAGCACCAGAGGAAACTGATGAATGGAGCATGTCCCAAAGAGGATGACCAGGAACATAGTGCTGTTTACCAAATAGTTGAAAGAACTGGGGGTATTTATTTAGCCTGGAGAAAAGAAGGCACAGTGCAGACACATCTGCTGTCTTCAAATATTTGAAGACCTGTCTTATGGAAGAGAGATTAGATTTATTGTGCTTGTCCATGAGAGTAGAACTAGGAAGTTACAGAGAAGCAGATGTAGGCCCTGTAAGAGGAAAGACTTTCCTATACAGAAGTGGAATCAGCTGCCTCAGGAGACAGTGGGTTCCCCCTCACTGACCATCTTCAAGAAAAGGATAGGCAGGCAATGAAGAGATGTACCATAAAGGGGATTCTTGGTCGGGTATGGATCAGGCCACACAGCTTTTGAGATTCTATAATTCTTTTTATTTGTGACTAAGGGTCTAATGGCAGCCAGGTGGTACAGTGGATAGAGTGCCAAGCCTGGAGTCAGGAAGACCTGAATTCAAATCTAGCCTCACACACTCATTAGTTGAGTGACCCTGGGCAAGTCACTTAACCCTGATTGCTTCAGTTTTCTCACCTATAAATGAGCTGGAGAAGAGAATGGCAAACCACTCCAGTATCTTTGCCAAGAAAACCCCATAACAAGTCATGAAGAGTTGAACACAACTGAAAAACTAAACAACAAGGGCCTAATGGAAATTAGGAGACAGAATAGTGTACTAGAAATACACTGGACTTGAAGAAGTCCTGGGTTAGAACCCCATCTCTGTTTCATAGTAACTATGTGACTTTCGTCAAATCTCTCTGCTTTCATTTTCTCACCTATAAAATAGAGATAATTAATATCTGTGCTATTTACTTCATGGCAAAAGCACTGTATTAGAAATACAGATGATACAGAAATACAAAAGTAGAATATATGGCTCAGGAAGGGGTGGATTCTCCCTCACTGGAGGTCTGTAAGCAGTGGCCTGGATGACCACTAGGTAGACATGTCCAGTGGGAATTGCTTTGAGGTATGATTTGGACAGTGGGGCCTGGTGGGTAGGACACTGGACTTTGAGACAGGTAGATCTAGGTTCAAATCCTGCCTCAGACACTTACTAGCTTTACCAGTCAATTATTTATTGAGCACCTTCTATGTCCCAGGCACCATACTAAGCACTGGGGATACAAAAAAAGTAATCTCTTTGGTCCCTGCTTTCAAGGAGCTCACAGTCTGGGGAGGCAACATGCAAACAACTAGGTACAAACAAGATGTAAACAGGTGAGAGAAATTATTGTTATACTATTAATCATTAATTTGTAATCCAGGCTTTTCTCTCTAATTTCTCTTTAGAGTCCCAGCTCTTGTTAAGGTCAGTCTGTCTCTGAAGGACATGACTGGTTGATGAGCTAGAAAGTGAAGAAAATCTCTAGCACATTGGGTGGACAATTTAGGGTGAGCTTTTGGGACAGCACAGACAAGCACTGCATTGGAGGGGCAGGCATGGAGGGATGGGTCACAACTTGTGTCTTTGAATTCCCGAATAGATAAGATCACAAATCCACTTGTGTATTTGAAGGGTTTTTGTAGGCATGAATACTGCCTCGTAGTTGTAGCAGTAGCAGTCAAGAGACCCGGCTTCAAATTGGGCTCTTCTGATCATTAGCTGCGTCACCCTACACAACTCGCTTCCTTTCCCTGATCCTGTTTCATCATTCATAGAACAGGCATACTAATCCTTTCGCTCCTTCTTTCCCTCACAGGGCAGCTATGAGGAAAGCACTTCGTAAACTTGAAGTACTGGAGAAATGGGTATTGTAATCTTTGTATTTCCACCATACATAGTAGGTGACAAACAAATCATTTGTTGAATTAAATCAAATAGAACTGATTGTGTGCATTTGTCTTTTAACTCACCCATATGTTCCCACCCTCCCTACCCCCAAGGCCACAGCAGTAAACATCACCCTCTGGCTTTGATAATTATTGGCTGAGTGGCAATGGGCAACTCCCTTCGTCTCAGACTCTCAGTGTTCTCATCTGTAGAGTGTGGAGAATCCTTCTTGTGCTTTCTGCCTCCTATGGCTATTTTGAAGAAAATACTTTGTAAATCTTGCTGATGATCTCCATTTAGAGATGTCCAATAGGCAGGTGGAAAATGTGAGTCTAGAGATTAGGAGAGAAGTTAGGGCTGGATAAGCAGATCTGAGAATCATTAGTAGAGAGATGATAATTAAATCCATGGGAGCTGCTGAGATCAGCAAGGGAAATAGGATAGAGAGAGAAGACAGAGATTTAGGTTTTTATTAGGGCTAATCCGCCTCGGAGGTTCAGCTCACCTTATACACGTCGTGGCTATTCAGGACAGCATCATACAGCGTGTAGAGGTCATTTAGCAGGTCCACCACCTCGATGGGCTCACTCAGAGCTGCGATGGTGGTGAAACCAACGATATCACTGAAGTAGATGGTTACCTGGTCAAAGTACTCTGGGACCACAGTGGTCCCAGCCTTCAGTGCCTCTGCCACAGACCTGGAAGAAGAAGAGAGTGAATCAAACCAAGTCCAGGGGAGAAAAGGCTTTGCTCTAAGGTAGGGTGTGAATGGTCATGGTAGTATTACAAATCCTTCCACAGCATCTTTCACACACTTGTTTCTCTTCACTGATATGGCCACTCCCCTAGTTCAGGTCCTCATTACCTCTCTCCTGGACTCTTGCAATAACCTCCTAATTGGTCTCCCTGCCTCAAACTTCTCCCCTCTCCAATCTACACCTAAGCAAACCTATGGATTAAAACACAAGACAAGACTATGTCACAATAATGCTAAAAAAATCCAATGTCTCCTTATTTATTTTTGGACAAAATACAAATACCTCCATTTGCATTTAAAGCCCTGCACATTCTAGTTCCAGCTAGCCTTTCAAGATTTGGTATACTTGCTCCCTTTCATGCACCCTGTTACAATATGCTTCCTGGTCCTCTAAGCTTTCATTCTATGTCCATCACTGTGCCTTTAAATTGGCTCATCTCTCCATGCTTAGAATGCATTCCCTCTTCACCTTAGCCTCTTAAGACTCTTTACTTACCTCTTTTGAAAGATCAACTCTGGTGTCAAGTCCTATGGGAGGTCTTTCCTAATGCCTCCAGTTACTGCTACCCCTCCCCAATTACTTTGTATATCTTTCATATTTCCAAGAGCCCATTTATTTGCATGAATCCATTTTTGTCTTTGTATACCCTGTCATAGCAACTGTGATTACCCAGTCTCTGTCTCTCTCTGTCTGTCTGTCTCTGTCTCTGTCTCTCTCCATATGAAGTCATGTAAAACCTGTTTTAACATTAGCCATATTGTGGGGTGGGGGAAGCAAGAAAAATAAAGAAAATAAAAGAAAACATGTTTCAATCTGCACTCAGTTAATCAGTTACCATTTTGGGGGTGGATAGTATTTTTCATCATGAGTACTTTGAAATTCTTGTGGATCATTGCATTGATTAGAGTGGCTAAGTCTTTTACATTTGATCATCATTACAACATTGCTGTTACTGTGTACAATGTTCTACTTCTGCTCACTTAACTTTGCATCAGCTCATATAAATCTTCCCAAGCTTTTCTGAATCCATCTCCCTTTGTCATCTCTTATAGTACAATAATATTCCATCACAATCATATACCACAACTTGTCCATATACCATCCCCTCAGTTTCCGATTCTTTGCCACCACAGAAAGAGCTACCATAAATGTTTTCGGACAAATGTATAATTTTCCTTTTTCTTTCATCTCTTTAGGGAGTATACACTTACTAGTAGTACTGCTGGATCAAAGAGTATGCACAGTTTTGTACCCCTCCAGGCATAGTTCCAAATTGTTCCCCAGAATGGTTGGACCAGTTCGCAGCTCTACCAACAGTGCATGACTATATCTACATCTCAATTTGTCATTTTCCTTTTTGTCATCTTAGCCAATCTGATGAGTATGAGGTAGTACCTCAGAGTTGTTTTAATTTACATTTCTCTAATTATTAGAGATTTAGAATGTCTTTTTTTCATGACTATTAGTAGCTTTGATATCTTCTGAAAACTGACTGTTAATATCCTTGACCTTTTATCATTTGGGGAATGGCTCTTATTTGGCTCAGCTCTCTATATATTTGAGAAATGAGACCTTAATCAGAGAAAGTGTGTTGGTAACCAAAAATGGGCTCCTTAGCACTTAGTTCAACAAGTGCCCTTGAATAGTTTGGTTTTTGTTCCCTTTGAGTAATTTATTGAGCCTTACTAGGTGCTAAGCCCCAGGCCCAAACCCCTATTAGGTGTAAAACCTATGTGGGTGTGGATCGGCAACTAAGGTGGGGCCCAAGGTGGGGCTAACTCCAGGGAGGGCCTAGTTTACATGTCTGGGAGACCAGAGGCTTTTAGACCACGTGGGTTTAAGTCAACTCTCTGTGCCGATTCTAGGTCACGTGGGTGAGTCGCATGTGTGACTCACCCCTGATGCTGAAAAAGATATAAAAACCAGGGGTTGGCTGTCTGTTCCTTGGAGCTCTCTGCCACAGCAGTGGTGGCGCATGACTCTGGGCCAGCCCTTGTTCTGAGCTCCCGGGCTGAACCTAGATGTTGGTAACTATGAATCTGTATTTGGTCTGTCTGTTGATGTTTATAATTTGTTTGTATTTTGTTCTGAAGTTCAGGGTGCTGGCTTTTTCCCCTGAACTAAGTGAATGCTGTCTGTATGCTGGATTGAGGTAAACTTTGTCAACCCTTTCACCTTGCTTTCCTTAGTTAAGCAGATCAAAAGAACCTGTGCTGTTGGCAGCTTTCTGGGTGCTGGCTGTGGGTGGATCTTACACCCCCACAGAAGCTGCTAGCTGGATTGTGGAAACAGAAACTTGCTATAAAAATTTTCCTCTAATATCCTGCTCTCCTTCTAATTTTGGCTGCATTGGTTTTGTTTGTGCAAAACCTTTTTAATTGAATATAATCAAAATTATCCAATTTGTCTCCCATTTCTTTTTTTGGTCATGAACCAGTCTACCTTTTAAGTGTAAGAAAGAATAAAATGAGAAAAGAGTGAACAAAGAACACCAATGAGATATTTTGTAAGTATAGAGATAGCCTATGGATACCCCTTCCCATGTGCATGAGAACTTGGGCAAATTGCCTCCTTTCTGAGGACTTTGTTTTTCTCATCTCAACAATAAGGGGGCTGGACTCAATGACTTACCCATTCCTCAGGCCTGGACATAGTCCCTCCTCCCCTTTGCCTCTTGGAATCTTTAGTTTTCTTCAAGGCTCACATCAAAACCCACCCAGTGCAAAAGGCTTTACCTACACATTCTGTCCCTACCCCTCCCCCCATGTTAGGCCCTTTCTTCCCTTCTTCCCTCCAAAGTTGCCCTGTTTTGTGTGTGTGTTAGATATACTCCGAGTCCCTGTTACTTAAGGATTGGTTGAAGGAACTGGGCATGTTTATCCTGGAGAAGAAAAGCCTCAGAGGGGCCATCATCATGTGTTCAAGTATCTGAAGGGTGGTCTTGTGGTGACAGACGAGACTTGTTCTGTTAGTCCCAGAAAGGAAGAGAAGAAGAAGAGGAGCTAGCATTGGTAGAGCTCTGAAGACCTGAAAAGCCTCCATACCTGCTGTGTCGTTTGGTCTCCCCACAATAATCTTGCGAAGGAGGTGCTATTTATTATCCCCATTTTACAGATGAGCAAAGAGAGTGAGTTGTCCATAGCTACTCAGCCAAGACATGTCTGAGGCAGGCTTGGAATCCAGGGCCTCCTGACTCCAAGTCTAGCACTTTATCCATCTCCTCCAAACAAGGGACAATGGGAGGAAGTGGCAAAGAGGCAGAGCTGTCCCTAAGTGGAATGGGTTACCTTAGAGAGGTGGTAGGTTCTCCCTGCTTGGAAAACTTCAAGCTGGGGCTGGATGACCCTTTGTTGGGTAAGTTAAAGAGTGAGGCTACATTTCATGTTTTGTGTGGTCATTTCAGTTGTGTTGACTCTTCCTGACCCCATTTGGGGTTTCCTTGGCAAAGATACTGGAGTGATTTGCCATTTCTTTTTCCAGCTCATTTTACAGATGAAGAAACTGAGGCAAAAAGGGTTAAGTGACTTGTCCAAGGTCATGCAACCAGGAAGTGTCTGAAGTCGGATTGGACCTCAGGTCCTCCTGACTCCAGGCCCAGCGGTCTGTGCACCATAGCACCACCTAGCTGCCTGACCCCTTTCATGTATAAGTTGCAACAGTTTGTTGCAGAGGTCCCTTCCACTCTTTAATTCTATTATTCTGTAATGTGTGCATGTCTTCTTCCCTTCTAAAATGCAAGTCCTTTGAAGGCCAAGGCGGTTTTGCTTTGTAATCCCTAACACAGCCCCTTGCACACAATAGGTGCCTAATAAATGCTTGTGCATCGTTTATCTTGCTCTTCAGTGTCAGAGCTTACATGAGGGAAGCCAGGTTTCCTGATTCTAAGTCTAGTGCTTTTTCCTCCATCCTGTCACCTCCTAAGAGCTCCTGTGGCTTCCCAGGACAAGACCCCCAGGAGCACTCTAGAGGTGTATTTGGGAGTTAGGAAGCTTGGTTCTGAATCTTCATTTTGCCACGTATTAGCCATGTGACCACAAACTCTCCAAGGTCATTTTTCTTTTGCTCATCTGTAGAATGAATACAATATGTGCACTACCTGCCTCACTCAGAGTAGATGGGAGGAGAGTACTTTGGAAACATTAAGGCAAACAGAAGAAAGCTATTTAATTTATTTTGGTTGTCGTTCAACCATTTTTCAGTTGTGTCTGAGTCTTTGTGATCCCATTTGGAGTTTCTTGGCAAAGACACTGAAGTGGTTTGTCATTTCCTTCTCCAACTCATCTTGCAGACAAGGGAACTGAGGCAAACTGGATTAAATGACTTGTTCAGGGTCACACAGCTAGTAAGTGTCTGAGGGCAGATTTGAATTCAGAAAGATGCATCTTCCTGACTCCAGGCCCAGTGCTCTATCCACTACAGCGACCCCTAGCTGCCCCATTTAATTTACAGAAGCTGTGATCAGTAATAATAACAGATTTGCCTAGAACAGGGGTGGGGAACTTGCAGCCTCGAGGCCACATGTGGCTTCTAGGTCCTTGGATGCGGCCTTTTGACCGAGTTCAAGTTTTACGAACAAATTCTTTTATTATGGGGATTTGTTCTGTGAAGTGTTGAGGAGCCAGAGGGCCACAATTGGCCTTGAGTCTCACCCCAAGGAAGTAACCATGGAGGGGTGGGTACCAGTCTTGTCAATTGCCAAGTGCAAAGACTTAAGCCTAGTCCTTCCTACTTACCGGGGAAGCATCTGTGAGAGCAGCTTTTCTGTCTTCTGTCTCTCCAGCTCCAGCTCTTCTGTCCTCGCCTGGACCAGGTCCTCTAGGTCATGGGAGTACTTCTCCAGCAGCCGCAGCATGGAGTCAGCCACACTGCTCTTCTTGCCTTGGTTGATGCTTTTAAACTGAAGATGGGAGGGAGATGTAGATCAGCTCCCCCTCCCAATGAAAAAGCAGGACCCCTTCCTTGGGGATGTGCTCTACAGCTTGGAGAATGCTTTACAGAGTCCCAAGGTGCTTTTCAACCAGCAGAGAATTTTGCAGCCTATGTAGCAGTGGTGTGCCATAATCATCACCATAATATTTATGGAGCATTTTAACATTTTCGAAGAGCTATCTATAAATTATCTCATTTGGTCCTTGCTATAATCCTCATATGTAGGGACTACATATATTGGAGAGACAGAGAGAGAGAAAGAGACAGAGACAGAGACGGAGACAAAGACAGAGAGAGAGAAACAAAGATGAGATAGAGACACAAAAAGGTAAAGAAAGAGACAGAGACAGAGATTATAGGGAGATACATAGATGCTGGAAGGGGCCTTAGAACATAGACTTTCAGAGCTGGGAGAGACCATAGAACACAATTTATCAGGACAGAAAGCTTCTTAGAATAAGGAATGGCAGAACTGAGAAGAACCTTAGCATACAGAGTATCAAAGCTAGAAGGGATCTTGGAACACAAGATATCAGAACTGAAAGGGACCTTAGAACACAGAATGTCAGAGCTAAGAAGGAGCTCTAGAACATAGACTGTTGGAACTGAGCAGGACCTTCAAGTTTATTTAGTATAGAGGTCCTAAATCTTTTTTTTGTCACATAACCTATTTGTCAACAGGCTTCACAAGTCTATGTAACCCTTGTCAAAATAATATTTTCAAACAAAATACATAGGAAAGATTTATATCAATCAGTCAGTCAATAAGCTCTTATTAACTGCCTACTATGTGTCAGGCACTCTGCTATGTGCTAGGGATACAAAAAGAGGCCAACCCCCTCCCCCCAAAAAACCAATCCCTGTCCTCAAAGAGCTTAAAATCAAATGGGAGGACACTATACAAATAAATATATACAACACCAACTCAATTATACAACATACAGAAAATCAGTTATATTGAAATAGTTATCAAAATATTAAAATTTCCAAGTGAATAGACAACTCCCCCACCTTGAAATTATGGGCCCAGGTTAAGAATGCCTTCCTGATGCAGTCCAACCCCCTCATTTAATGGAAAAAGAAACAGGCTCCAAGAGGGAAATTAATTGCTCGAGGCCTCACAATGTGTCAGTGGCAGAGCTGGGGCCACTCTCCTTTCTCCCAGTCTAGGCCTCTTACCACATTCCTTGCCTCACTTGGTTAACCTCCTTTCATCAATTTTCCTAAGACCAGGTGGGGCTGGGGAGAGGAGGAGGGAGGCGGTGGAGGAGGGGAATCAGGAGAGGGCGTCATACCAAGAGAAATCCACTGGTCCCCCAGGAGTCATTGCCCTGCTCAGTCAATCTCACACCATCCATCATCATGAGGAATGTTACATGTTCCAACTTGTTGGGTCCCCTCCCCTCCTAATCTCTGCCCTCCTGGGGCTGCTACATCACGGACCACAACAGAAGGCCTCACTAGGATTAAAATTAAGGAAGGTTAGCACTGGGAGGATCCTCAGAGACCAAGCTGTCCAAGCCCCTTATTTTACAGGAGAGAGAATGGAGGCCCAGAGAGTGGAAGGGACTGGAGAGGTAGTACAGCACAAGGGGAAGAGCTTTGGCTCTGCCATGCAAGGACCTGGGTTCAAATCTCACCTCAGATATTTCACAATCTATATGTGACCTTGGGTCATTTAAATTCTCTGGGTCTCAGTTTCCTCATCTATAAAATGAGGCTGATGAACTAGATGGCCTCCGAGGCCTCCCCCAGCTTTAGAGCTGTCATCCTAAGGTCACTGAGGGGTCACTCAATGGCACAGACAGGACCAGATGCAGGCCAGGTCTGTCTCCATCACCCATGAATGTCTCAGTGGTGATAGAGACCACATGGCCACCTCCACCAGGTAACAATCTAGGGCCCATAATAGCATCTATATAAGTATGAGCCACAGAGGCAGCCTGGAGCAGTGGAGGGCGGGGGCCAGCTCGGAGTAAAGAAGATCTGGGTTCAAATGCAGCCTAGGTGACCACAGAGCAGTGAGTCACTTATTCTCTTAAAGGCATTCCTCTAAGACTAGGTGGCTGATCCATAGCCAAGGGAGGAGGAGAGTTTCTGTGTACGAGGAGTTCCCTACACAGATGGCATTCCAAGTCCTGAATGAATAAAAAGGCGTGAGTTATTATTATGGGTGTTGCTTTTATTATATAGTACCTGAAGACTTATAAATCACACTATGAGATAGCACAAATATTATTATGCCCAATTTTTTACTCATCAGTGTTTTAGTGAAAAGAGCACAAGATAGTAAGAGGACCAGAGTTCCAATCCTGCTCATGGGCAATGTGACCTTGGGCAAATCCCATCACCACTCTGGGCCTCAGTTTCCTCATCTGTAACATGAGGGAGGTTCCAAAAGACTCATGATGGAACATGCTATGCACATCCAGAGAAAGAACTGAAGAGTCTGAATGCAGATCAAGTCCTACTTCTTTTGTTTGTTTCTTCTTTCTCATGGTTCCTCCCATTGGTTCTTTAAATGACTAATGTGAAAATATGTTGAATATGAATGTATATGTAGGGGCTGTATCAGACTGCATGCTGTGCTGGGGAGGGGGGAGGGGAGAGAGGGGAAAATTAAGAACTCAACATCTTAGGGAAGCGAATGTTGAAAACTAAAAAAAATAGATTAATAATTTTTTTTAAAAGCGATGAGGGATGTTTAACTATTATACCCATTTTACAGAGAAGGGATCTAAGGCCCAAGTCACCAGTCACGTGACTTCCCAGGGTCATTTTAAAGCTAATAAGAACCAGTCTTCAAAGCCAACCCTCTTAACTCCATGCCTAATTCCCTTTTCCCTTCATCGCACTGCTGTGGAGGAGAGAAGATAGAGCAAGCTGCTAATGAAGGGAAGTAGGGTGATGGGGAGGAGGGCCTGGAGATTTACCTGGCTGAAGATGTCATCCAGGCTAGGTCTGTCTTCTGGATCCTCACTCCAGCACTGTTTCATCAGCCTGATGCATTCAGGTGGTCCCTGGTCTGGTGACACCACTGGACGGCACAGGGGAGGGGGAGACACCACCTTCCTGATGATTTCTGCAGGACAGACATGTGGGGATGCCTCCTCTGAGTATTCATGTGGGTGACCCTCCCCACCCCATGCTTGAAATGTATTCACTCATCTTATTGAAGTCTTTCTTATCCTTCAAGGTCTAGCTTGGATGATGTCTCCTCCACAAAGCTTTCCTTGGTTCTCCCCTCTCCTCCCTCCCTAGCTCAAGGTCATCTCTCCTTCCTCGTTCTTTGTATGGATCTCTCTTTAGCTCTTAATATGCTCTAGCTTGTGTCATATTTATTTATGTACATGTCCATACATGTGCCTCTCCACTCCTTTAGCACTTAATTAGATTGTAATAGAGAGAAGGCCAATGAGCACCAAGGCTTAGACTTAAGAGACCAGAATCTGAATCCCCTTATTAGCTGTGTAACCTAGGGTGAGTTATATAGCTTGCCTAAGCCTGTTATCCTACCTGTAAAATAGGTCTCTTCTACTAGGGTCTTCCTCAGATACCATCTTGAGGCACAGAGGTGATCCTGGGTTCTTGAAGGCTATGCTATCACCTTCCTTCATTTTACAGAGAAAGATAGTGAAATCTAGGACATCAGAACCAGAGGGAACCTCAAAATATAGGAAGTTACAGCTAAATGGGACCTAAGACTTTGTTGATTCCAGCCACATCATTTAACAGTTGGAGAAACTGAGGTTTAGAGAGGAAAAATGATTTATACAAGGTCACACATCTGGAGCACAGCAGAGCTGGGACTTAATCTGAGATCTCTTCCCTCCAAGTCTAGTACAGGCAACACTGCTTAGTATAATGATCAACCCTTTGAACATCTGTGTCTTCTCTATTATTGTGTCTCCGGTGCCCAAATGTGGGGCACAGGGCAGATGCTTAAGAAATGTTATTCAAACTTGTTTGTTGTCTTCAAGGATCTTGGGATTTCATTAATATGGGCAGCTATCTCAAGAATCCACCAGTACAGATCCCAAGCACTCCATGCCTTAGAGGAAAGTCTTTTTGTGTTTCTGCGGCTGAAAAATTCATTCCTGGTGGTCTGCCCTCTGGTGGTGAATCTCTCTACATTTAGCTAAGCTGGGCTTCAAACAGCAAACACAGTCTACTGAGGGGCCTGTCCTTGAACCCTTTCCAGCTTGGTAGGGTCTACAGTAATTGTGTACAGCCAGCACAGCCTTTGGGAAGCCAGAGGATGCCCTCCATGCCAGGAGGAAGCTTCAGAGCAGACTTTGATGAAAAATTAATCTTTGGAATTTATTTAATCAATATTTTAAAAAGCAAACACCCAACTTTCATTGCGCAATAGTCTGTCAGAAATTTTCATTCTGAATAAAATAAAAAATAATTTATGACAAATTAAATAAATCTTAAAATATGTATAGTTAATAATGACAAAATACAGAAAAACTGAGACAATGCCTGCAGCCAGAGTATAAAAGGTAAACAGTTATTTATTCACTTCTTAGTTAAAAGAAGAAAGCAAAATAATTATGCCCTGCTAAGGTAGTTTTTTTAAAAAAAATCATATGTAAATGTAAATAAATATATGTGTACATATATTTACATATATGTATACAACACACGTATGTATGCGTGTATGTATATATGTGTATATGTATATGTGTCTGTGCACATGCATGCATGTGTGTGTTTATTTGGTATACTGTCTTACTCCAGTGGATAGAGCACTAGGCCTGGAATCAGGAAGTTCAAATCTGGCCTCAGACACTTACTAGCTGTATGACCTTGAGCAAGTCACGTACCCTCTGTTGCAGTTTCCTCAACTGTAAAATGGAACAATAGCAGCACCTCCTTCACAAGATTGTTGTAAGGATCAAATGAGGCAATATTTGTAAAGTGCTCAGCACCATTCCTGGCACATAGTGGGTACAATGCTCTGAGCCTCAATTTCCTCATCTGTAAGAGGAACATAATTCCAATTATACCGCTTGCATTAGAGAGTTGCGAGGGAAGTGTTTTGCAAACTGTAAAGCGCCATAGAACTGGTTGGTGTTATTATTGTGATGACCGGCTATATGCCTCATTTCACCTTACTTCCCTGAGCCTCAATTTTCTCATCTATGTAATGGGCACCATAATACTTGTACAAGGTCATCTTAGAGTATTAACACGGGTCATCTTAGAGTATTGTGAGGAACTACTTCTTAAGAGAAACCTCTTCTGTTCCCTCCAATTTTTAGGGTTCACTCCCTTTTCAAATTGCCTTCTTCTGGCTTATCTGTGGCCATGTTGTACCCCTCCAGCCTCAATAGAATGTCAGTTACTTGGGAGCAAGGTCTGTAGTATTGTCTTCATAGCTGCAGCCCCCAACATGTACATTCCATCACCCCCGGCTCTTACATCCATGTCCCATGTTCTAAACACATAGTTGGTGCTTAATAAATGGTTGTTGAGTTGGCTTTGCCAACGACATTTTCCTTGTTTCCTTAATTTGATGATAGATAGCCCAGTTTTACATACACTTCCAAGGAGTGATGTCTGGCCTCGTTTCTAAGTCTCTGGGATTGATCTCTGGAGGCCTAAGGGGGGGTTGTTGGACAAATGGCTGCTTAAAACCCCTTCCTCCTTCCTTCTCCTCCACCTCATAAATATTTGGCAGGATCCCCAGCACCTGGAACACACAGTCTTGCCTCTGGGTAAGTGTTTGTGGATGGGAGAGGGAAGTGTAAGCGGCTGAGGGGTGACCAGAGGCTCACTGCCCCAGCCTCAGGGATGCTTGTACAAGACTGAAAGGTGGCAAACATAACTCTGCTCTGCCCCCTGCGCTGGGTGAGGAGAGGTTAACATTTGCCTGGGGAAAACTCTCTGCTGGGGGAGGGGTGGGAGGAGAGGAGCACTGCTAGAGGAGGGAGCAGGGCAACATCTGGAAAAATAGGCTACAGACCCAAGCAGGGGGGAGAGATCATGCTGGGCTTAGTCTACAGGGATTCCTTGACAATATAACTGCCATGATGGATAAGATGAAAGGGGATGTAGTGTTGCATTCAGCCTGGTCCCCAGGCATCCAGGTTGACGTCTGACGCTAACAGAGAGAAGAAACCACAGCAAAGTGGTTCATTATTTTCTTATAATGTCAAGACCATGGTGTAATAGACAGACACTTGGATTGAGAGTTGTCAGACCCCAGGTCCCACTGAATTACTGTGTGAACTTGGACAAGTCACTTCCCTTCTCTGGGCCTCAGTTTCCCCATATGTAAGAGGAGAAGGATTGCACCTCTTGATAGGGAGGTGATCAACTCAAGATGTAGAATGGGATTTTGGCCGCAATCAATTTATTTTAGTTGACTATATATGTTTGTTAAAAGGGTTTAGTTTCTTTTTTGTTTTTCATTGCGGGTGGTGGGGAGTTAGTAGGGAGAGAAAATAAATGCTATTAATTGAAAAAACATAATAGAAGTTTTTGAAAAGAAGAGGAAGGTTGGATTAGGTCGTTTCTAAGGTTCCTTCCAGTCACAGTATTCTATTTCAAAGGTCCTCTCCATTTCATGTTTTATACTTCAATAGTCAACATGGTAAGGTCTCTTCCAATTCTACCTACCATTTTATGCTCTATTATTTGAAGACCTTGCTAGACCTAATATGTTATGTTCTGTGTCGTAACATTCTAGGTGCTAAGGTTCCTTCAAGCTCTGACATTCTGTGCTCTATGATCTCTCCCCACTCTAACATTACATGTTCCATGTTATAAGGTCCTTCTCAGCCCTGTTCTTCCATGTTCCATGTTCCAAGTTCCTTCCCAGTCCTACTTCCTGTGTTCCATGTTCTAAGGCCCCTCCCAGGTCTGACATTCCATCTTCCATGTTCTCAGGCCCCCAAGGCAGAGGACAGTAGAATTCGAGGGTCCCTTGATCTAGACACCAGACTTTTAATGAAGGTAGCTTCTTCCTGTTGTTTAAATCCTATTAGATTTTAAGCTCTATGAAGAATGGGACTGTGAATATCTTACTTATATTTTGAATCTCCCCTCAAGTTGACCATAGTTCTAATTTGGAACTCAGCCCAAGGGTTATAAAACTGTTCATGCCCTTTAACCCAGCAGTAGCAGGAATAAATCTGTATCTCAAAGAGATCAAAGAAAGGGGGATGTAGCAATAATAAATATGATTAGTGAATCTTTAGGATTCCTTCTCCCTTCCCTAAGGCTTCATAAAAGTCAGAACTCAGAAGAGCCTTATAATTAGAGGCTTGAAAAGATACTGATTGCCTCCACCTCCATAAGACACCAGTTACTGAGACCTCACAATTTGTGATACCCTATATATGGCAGCGTGGAGTAGTACAAGAATGCCAGGCCTGATTAAGTGCAAGAAATCTCAGTTTGAGGACTAGTTCAAACATTTATTACCCAAAAGAATGTAAACTCCTTGAGAACAAAGACTATTTCTTCTTGTCTTTGTGTCACTTAGAATCTAACACAATATCTGCCATTTAGTGGGTATTTAATAAATGCTTGTTGAATGAATGAATGTGTGACCATGGGAAAAATCATTTCACCTACTTGGACCTCGATTCCCCTAAAATGGGGATGTTGTTCAGTTATGTCTGACTCTTCATAACACTGTGGACCATAGCACACCAATACTGTCCATGGGGTTTTCTTGGCAGAGATACTGGAGTGGTTTGCCATTTCCTTCTCCAGCTCATTTTACAGATGAGGAAACTGAGGCAAACAGAGGTTAAGTGACTTGCTAGTCACACAGCTAGTAAGTGTCTGAGGCCAGATTTGAACTCGGGTCTTCCTCACTCTAGGCCCAGTGCTCTATCCACTGACCCATCTAGCTGTCCCTAAAAATGGTGATAATAACCTTTAACTTCCTTTCTTCATAGAGTTGTCAGGGGAAAAGGGATTTGTAAATTGTAAAGAATTACAGCAATGGAAGTTCTTACATACATATGGTCATGAGTCAGAGTGGCTTGTGTATGACTGAATAAGTATAATTTCTTTTAAATATTATTTATTATTTTATATTTCCCCAATTACATGCAAATAAAATTTTTGACAATTTTTTTCTGAATTTTGGGGATGACTAAGAGGTGCAGTGGATAGAGCACTGGCCCTGGAGTCAGGAGGACCTGAGTTCAAATCCAGCCTCAGACACTTGACACTTACTAACTGTATGACCCTGGGCAAGTCACTTAACCCCAATTGCCTTGCAAAGAAAAAAAATTATTTTCCTATTCTCTCCCTTCATCCCTTTCCCCCTCATTGAGAAGGAAAGCAATTTGATAAAGGTTATATAGGTGTAGCCATGCAAAACATTTCCACGTTAGTCATGTTGTGAAAGAAAACACAGACAAAAATGCAAGAAAAATAAAGTTTAAAAAAGTATGCTTTGATCTATATTCAGACTGCATCAGTTCTTTCTCTGGGGATGAATAGCACTTTTGAACAAATATGATTTCTTTAGTGTTTTACAATTTGCAAAGTCCTTGTTTTGCATTGTTATATATTTACCAAGGTTCTTCAAGACCTCCTCATTGTGTGAAGGTGTCATTGAGGGCTCAAATACTATGTCAGGGGAGCAAAGAAAAGCTCTAGGAGTTCCTTCCTTCCAAATTGTAAAGGCTTTGGGTTCAGGTTCCGCTGTAATAAGACTGGACACATATTATCTTCAGACCTGCCTATTTGTGACCAGAGAAGCCTCCTCACTAGATGGTGAATTCTGAGGGAGCCATAGCAACACATGATCTCCTATGGTGAGATGAGGCTAGGATCCTGGTCAGTGGAGAGGAACTCTCATGGATCCTTGAATTTGGTTTATTGCTTTTTGGTGTTGGCATAGGGAACTCCAGGTACGGACATTCCTTCCTCTATGCAGATCAGACAACTGTCCATAATGTAAAGTCTTAGAGAATTGCCAGGGGGCACTCAGAAATTATGTGACTTGCCAAGGGTCATGCAGATAGTATATGTCTGAGGCAGGGCTTCCTGACTGGCCAGGCCTCTGTCCTCTGTGCTATGCTGCTTTTCTATCCTTGATTACAGTATAGTCACATTCATCAATGCCCACAGTTGGCACCAATTTTAAGGAAAGGGACATCTCTTCAAAATGACCTCCAACAGAAACAACTGGGAGTGTGTCAGTTACCAGATGGACACAAGCCAATTCTCAGTGGTGTTTAGCTCTTTTCAGCACAATGGACAGAGGTCACCGAGACTGGCATTAATCTGAAGGAATAGATTTCTAATGGTGGCATTTGAGGTATTAGTGGGAGAGATCATTTTGGATCTCTGAGAGGTGGTGAATGTCCCCTAGCCTAACAGAGAACAGAGGTAAGAAAATGGCAGAGAATAAGGAGGTCCTACCTTCTGCAGAGAGTCCTGACGTGCAGTACGGTGGCCCCCTAGCCAACACCTCTTGCAAAATGATGGCAAAACTGTAGACATCACCTTTGAAAGTACCTCTCCAAGGCCCTTCAGATTCCCTGAGCAATTCTGGTGCAGTCCACAGCAACTCTGCAAAGAAGGCAGAAGACCAATAGGACAGGGTAGAAAGATGACTGGGCTGGCCATCAGGAAACCCTTGTTCGAGCCTAAGCTCTGACACTGCCTAGTTGACCCACCTTGTGAAACTTACTTTCTTTCCCCAGGTCTCCCCTATAAAATGAGTGATATGGACTAAATGGTCTCTAAGATTCCTTCTAGCTTTAAAATTCAAAATTCTAGCATTCCATGTTCCATGGAATGGAACTAACTGTTCAGTGTTCTAAACGAATGTCCAGTTCCAACTTTCTATAATTTCAAGGAAGTGGGCAAGGTGCTCCCTAAGCTTATCCCACCTACTAGATTACAAACTTTACGTGATGAGGGATTTCTGTCTTCCCATTAGCACTTAAGTATAGGTCCATTATAGGGAAGGAAGCTCAGCATGGGGCAGTGGAAACAAGAGGAATTTAGAATCACAGGACCTGAGTTCGAATCCCAGCTTTTCCACTCACTGCCTCTCTGAGGTAGTACATATATCACCTCACATCTCGCGTTCTCATTTTTTTCTCATTAAAAATGAGGAGATTGGATTAGATGTTGTCAAAGGTTCCTTATTACTCTAGCTCTATAGATCATAAGGTTAGGGTTTATTGGTTGAAAGAATAATAATAGCTAGCATTTGTATAACACTTAAAGGTTTACCAAGCCCTTTAAAAATATCTCATTTTATCCTCATGGCAGCCCTGGAAGGTACACCCATTTTGCAGATGAGGAAGTTGAGGGTCATGGATTTGTCAAAGGCAAGACTTGAACTCAGTCAGGTCTTCTGATTCCATGTCCATCACTCTATCCACTATGACTCACAGTAATTAATTGAAACCTATGAAGAGGAGGCAACAGCATGAATAATAATGATGATGATAGTTATGATGAAGATCAATGGGGCACCTAAGAGGAACATGGAACTAGACATAAGCATTAAGGGAACCAGACTTTTTATAGGGAGCCCACAATGTCCTTTGGGAAGCCTTCCCTGATCCCTTCTCCCCAGTAGCATGTAATATGTGTTATTGTTATGCATTATAGTTATTTGTGCTTATGTTGGCTCCCTAATAGACTATGAGTTAAATGTAGGGAGGGGGATCTAATCTAAACTCTCCATCTCCTTCAGATTAGAGCAAGGATTGGCATGCAATAAGTACTTGATACATGTTTGTTAGACTGAGTCATTGAACACTTTTTCATTGAGTCCTCCAAAATATCCATCCAAATGATTGAAGAGTAAAATTTTAAGAAATTATACAAGATGAGTAAAGGAGATATTTGGGTAGAAGGGTTATGATTACCGGTCTACATCATCTCATGAATTATAACATGCTGCTTGTAGTTCCTACGGGGTGGCCCTAAGCACCAAATTAAAAAGAAATACCTATCTGTTCAGAGTTCTCTAAGGAACAGTCTTTCAGCCTCCTGTCGGTCAAGATACCTCCTACTAGACACAATAGCTTTGAAGGGAGGAAGGGCTCTGAATGGCCCCTGGTGGATACCGACCTTCTGGCAGGGGCTGGGAACGAGGAATCCGCTGCCTCTCCAAGAGTGCCAAATAGCCATGGTCTGTGACCTTCAGAACAAATCGCCCATCCACAACACAGTTGCGAGACTTGAGGGAGCCATGGTGAAACCCCCTATGGTGGAGATACCGGACACCCTGGAGGATGAGGAGAACGTACTCTCCTGTAATATGCTGTGGAGCTGACACAGGACCTTCAAGCCCAGCATGCCTCACACCCCATATAATGGTAGAGTCTCAAGGAGGGGAGAGAGTAATTTGGAGTGAAATGTATGATACTACCGGTGAAACTGGCCTTCCAGACCACCCAGGATAATCTCATTTTACAGATGTGTAAGTGACAGAAGGTAACTGACTTGTCCAAATTTAGTTCCAGAACCCTGATAAGAACAGGTCTTCTGATTCCCATTCTAGCTAGGGCCCTTCCAATTAGAACATGCTCTCTACTGAGATAATTATGCTCATGGAGAAATGCATTGGATTCACAGTGAAAGGACCTGGCTTTGGATCCTGGCTCTACTACATACTAGCTGCAAAGATTGTGGGGCTTCCCAAAAGGACTTAAGAGTTTAGGACTGATTATTCAGGATTTCTGGATTAATGCACAAACTCTACCCTTTGGACCTATAGTCCATAAGGATCTCAGATAAGTTATCTGCTGTCATGTCAAAATAAGATCTGCTTAAAAGTTTAAAAGAACCAAATACTGAATATGAATGAACTCCCATAGCATGCTCTTGGTGAATTGCTAAGGACACAACATTTCTAATGGTACAAACTCTATATTGCTCATATTAGCTTTGATGGTCATGATAGACAAAATAATGCAATACATAAGCATTCAATAAAGAAGTGGTCTGATTTGTAAAGGAAATGCACTGGAAAATAGGCTGTGTGATCATAGTAAAAGCGAACAAAGAATAAATTCCTGAAAAATTAGAGTATTCAAGAAGGAAAGTTCTGGATGGAAATTCTCTCCAATGGGTCTCTGCAAATGCATACAGGACCTCAAAATTATTCTGGATAAGCCCCCACAATGTAGCTACCAGCTAAAAATCTCTCCCACACTCATAAGTGCTGATTTTTTCCAATGCCTCACCATTTAAATCCTTTAGAAGAGTGGCTATTTCATTAGCTCAGTCCATCACATTGTTCCCTTGACTCAGTCAGAGGTGTCTGTTAGTATTCACAAATGGATCAAGGAATTTGTGTATCTTTTTCAGTTTATATCTTATTAATATCCTGTGATGACATTCTGGACCTTTCTTTACTACGTTAACTTGGGGGGAGGGTGTAGAAGAAAATCTCTCCTATATAAACAAATGCTCACACCTGACCATTAAGCACCATCCTATTTTCTTCTTCACAATGTTGACCATTGACCTGGGGGCCATGACCACAGGCACCTAAAGAATCATTTCCCTTACTTTAATCAAATCCATCAGGAGGGATGATTTGAAAGTCCAGTCAAGCCGCAGAGCCTCATTCTTCAGCAGGTCCTCCAAACTGCCCCGGCAACAGTGCTCAAACACAATGGCAGAAACACCCAGATCAGTAAAGAAGCCCAGGCAGAGATTCACATTCTCGTGTCTCAGGTCCCTCATCTGTAGCAGCAAGAGAGGACGAAACATGGAATATACTGGTGGGAAGCAATTGAGGTCTCTCCTGCCCTAATTAGCTTAGAATGTCAGAGTTAGAATGATTTTAGAAACCCTCCAGTCATAAAGTCATCAGACCTAGAGTTGTAAGGCACCTTAGAAATGGGCTGATCCAATTTCATCCTATCTTCCCTAGCAGATTACCCGCTCTGTCAACCCCACTCTCTCACTTACCTTCAATCTCTCCCTGTCTACTGGCTGCCTCCCAACTGCCTACAAACTTGCCCATGTCTCTCCCATGCTCAAAAAACCCTCTTGATCTGTCCATCCCCACTAGCTATCTTCTCATATCTCTCCTCCCTTTGATGGCTACACTCTTTGAAAAGGCTATCTACAATACATATCTCTACTTTCCTTCCTCTCATTTTCTTCTTATCTCTCTCCAGTCTGGCTTTCCCCCTCATCATTCCACTGAAACTTCTTTCTCCAAAGTTACTAATGATCTCTTAATTGCCAAAAACTCTTAGTTCCATCTCCTCACTGTACAGAGAAAGAGATTGAGAATCTGAAATGGAAAGTCACTTCCCAAAGTCATAGAAAATATGCTCATAGAAATACTGTTGTTCACGGAGCTAGGGCTAGGGCTGGATCTGTAATTTCTTTGATATAGAGAATTCTCAAGGGGGGAAAATTCCCTTTACCAATACAGGCTGTCTGTCACCTTTTTTGAAACTCATAGTCTTAGAAAGTTGTCTAGACATCTATCCCAATGAAGTCATTGATAAGAATATAGTCTCCATATTCACTAACATTTATAGCAGCACTTTTTGTGGTAGCAAGGAACTGGTAGCTACCAGTAGATACCTATCCACTGGGAAATAGCTGAACAAATTGTGGTAAATGAATGTAATGTAATATCACTGTGCTGTAAGAAATGATATACGTGATGAATACAGAGAAGTGTGAGAAGATCTACATGAACTGATGCAGAATGAGGTAAGCAGAGCCAAGAAAACAACATACACAGTAACTATAACAACGTAAATGGAAAGAACAACAGCCACAAAATGACCAATATGGAATACTGCAAAATTATAAAGAACAAGCTTGGCTACACAAAAAGACAACTCCCCTCCATCCTTTGCAAAAGTACTTGTTCCACATGATAGAGCATTGCATATATTTGCAGATTTTTTTTTAAGTCTGGGTCTCCTTATCTCGACCAGGCTAGAAGTTCAAAGTCTATTCAATAGTCCTGATCAAATTCTGATAGATATAGGATCCTTGACATGCTTTGTTTCCTATTGAGTTAGTTCACTCCTCCTTGGGCAGTCTGGGGGCCCACCACTCCTGGGGTGTTCACCATATTGGTGCCAAACTTAGTGTGGACACCTGATTGGCTAAGCTGACTGAGCTCAGAACTCCTGAGCCTAAGAAATCCATTAGCCTCAGCCTCCTGGATTGCAAGCAATACATGCCTGGCTTTTCAAATTTTTTCAGTGTATTTATTGGATTTGCTGATTTTTTTTGTTTTCTTCCTCCTCTTGTTCTTTTTCTATCTTGTAAAATATTATTTGTTATAAGGGATAGCTCTCTGGGAGAGGGGAAAGGAAGGAACCCTAGGAGATTTTTGTCTATAAAAACCAAAATGTATCACTAAAATTTATTTTTAAAAAATGGAAAAGAAAGTTGTCTAGAGCATTGAGAAGTTAAGTGAGTTACCCAGGGTCACACAGACAGGACATGTTAGAAGTGAGGCTTGAACCTGGATCTTTCTGACTTCAAGACTAGTGCAATGGCTTCTATATACTGGTGCTGAAGATGATGGTGTCTCTAGTTCATAGACCAGAACTTCCTATCATAAGTAGGACTTTTTTAGAGAAAAGGAAACTAGCAAATTATTGAGACTACTCCAGTACCTTGGCAGAAGTTCCCTCTATACACAGGGATCACCCCCCACACACACACGTGCACACATGCACATGCATACACAATGTACCAGCACACTCACATGCACACACACACATGTTCATGCAAGGCACGCACATGCACACTCACATGCACATACATACATGCATATGCACATGCACATGCACACACCAAACAAAGCCAATTCCATGATTCGACCAGGAGTTTAGGTTTCCCCAAGTACTCTTTCCCCATCCCTGCCCCCCCCCAGAAATCATGCCTGGGGAGTGCCCCTCCTCAGTGGTACCTTTTTCAGTAGCTTCACAGAACTCTGACGGAGCTCAGGGGATGTCCCAGCCTTGAACTTCTTCAGCCAAACCCAGTCTCCCTGTTGACAGAGAGCAGCATGGTTCACGAGGCCCAGCGTTCCCAAAGAGATGTCCTGCCTGGGCACCTAAGTCTTGAGTTGGTGGGTCCTTATCAAGACTCCTGGCATTCAAACTGTGTCCAAAAACATAGTTATCACCTATGTAGTCATGACATGGGATGACTAACCTTCTAGTGATGAATCTTGGGGCCATCCTCTTCTGTTCACCCCACGTATGCCATCTGTGACCAGATCTCATCACTTGTACTTTCACCACATCTCTTCTATATACCCCCTTCCTTCCACTAACCCTAGAACTCCCTGGGAATTACAAGGAGACCCTGGAGCTCATTAAAGGGGTTGGAGAGTGACCCGGACAGGCCTGTGTTTTAGGAAAATCACATTGGCAGCTAAGTGGAAGATGGACTGGACCAGGAAGAGGCTTGAGGCAGACAAACCAACCAGCAGGCCATTGCCATGGTCCAAGTATGAAGTGATGAGGTCTTCAACTAGGGTAGTACAAGAAAGAAGGTGGAGTGGAGAGAAGGAACGTACACAAGAGATGTGAATGTACAAAGTAAGATCTGGCAACAAATGGGATAGGTGAGGTGAATGAGATCAAAGAGGGGAGGATGAACCCAAGGCTCATCACCTGGGAGTTGGCCACCCCAGCTGATGGAGATTTTTAGCCGCAGCAACTCAAAGTCTTTGATCTGTATCAGCGGGTAAAGGACTCATACTAATAAGATCATTGATTATTGAAATCTTATTATCCTAAAATTGAGGCAGCTAGGTGGTGCAGTGGCTAGAGTGCTGAACTCAGGGTCAAGAAGGTATGAATTCAAATCCAGCCTTACTAGCTGTGACCCTGGGCGAGTCACTTAACTTCTGTATGTTTCAGTTTCCTTATCTGTAAAACGGGGATAGATAATAACAATACCTACCTCACAGGGTTGTAATGAGAGAATATTTGTAAAGCGCTTAGCTTAGGCCTCTCACATAGTAGACACTTAATAAATGTTTATGATTGATACTTAAAATCTCTATGACTCTGGACAAGTCATTTTACCTGACTGAGCCTCAGTTTCCCCATCTGTGAAATGGCAGTAATAGTGTCATTGAGAGACTCTAAGAGTGTTGCTCACACAATGCTCCCCCCGCAGGACTGGCGATGGGAGGTCTCACCCGGTACAAGGCCATGTTGGAAGTCTCTGGTGTGGCTGGGAGGACCCTCCCTGGAGACTGGACCTCTGAGTTGAGGCTTTTGCCATCTGAGGGGCTCCGGGAATTGCTGAGGGTGTCCAAGGTGAGTTTCTGGGAAGGCCAGGACATGGGTCAGAACCAACCCCTCAGGACAACTGGGGTAACAGCCACGGTCCCCACCCCAGCCCTCACCACTAGAGCCCCTGGGCGAGCTGCTGAGTTTACCCTCTGGCTCAGTCGAGGATGGGTGAAGGTGAGGTCTACCAGGGTCAGCATAATCTTGTCAGGGCCTCCTCCAGGCCGGAACTGCAGAGTCCTGATTGTGGGAAAGACATTCCAGCTTGAATATTCTGTGTTCTCTACTTTAAGGCCCCTTCCAGTTCTGACATTTTGTGTTCTGTGGTCTCCTTCTAGCTCTGAAATTCTATGTTCTCAATTTCTTTTCCTGTCCTATAGTCCATTTCAACTCTAAGATTCTATATTCTAAGATTCTGCCTCTTGCTTTTAATTTTAACATTCTACATTCTATATTCTAAAATCACTTCAAGCTCTGATAATTCACGTTCTGTATTCTGACACTACACTCTGTGTTCTAAGGTCCCTTTCAGTTTTAACATCGGATGTTCTCAGGTCTGTTCTAAGTCTGAAATTCTCCATTCTAAGATCTCTTAAATCCCTAACTATTCTAAGGTCCCTTCCAGTCCTGACATTGTATAAGTCAATGAGGCAAATGTTGAGGCAGATGAAAAGGGGATCCTTAAAAGGGATGAAGAAGTCATCTTTTACATGCAAGGTCTTAGTTCCACCTGAGAATTCTCACCTGATGAGGTAAATGAGCCCCAGGCCTCCAAGCACTAGGGTAGATGCAGATATCAGAGCCAAGAGGGGAACCAAGGACCACCCATCTGCAGAGAGACCAGAGAACAGAGGGGTCATTTGGCATGAATATCCATGAAGAGCCCAAAGAACGTGGGACTTGGGGAGGGCTATTTGGGCCTGCATCTGTGGCTAAGTTGCTGCCCTGTGGGTAGCCGTGATAAAATAGCTATTGTGATTGACTTGGGAGTCAAGAGATAATGGATTCTGGGTTCAGCTCTGCCACTAATTTAATGTGTGACCTTGGATAAATCACTTCCTCTCTCTAGGCCTGTTTTCTCTTCTGTAAGAGAAGGAGGTTGGATCATTTTAAGAGTCCTTCCAGCTCTAACATTCTGTGATTCCAGTCCCTGGAGGAGGGAACTTAAAGAGGACCTTATTCATGAAGTTTCTGCTGCTCTATGTAGAGGTTTGATGTGTGTGGTCCTAGTGCTGGGAGCAGAAAGCACAGCAAAGAGAACCTGCTTCTTTCAGACCCAATTTCTCCCTGCAGGCTTGGACCAGCCCACCTGTCCCTCAGGGTTTCCTGAAAAGCCATCTAGAAGGGCTAGTTGAATTGAGATGGACATGGAAGGAATGAGACTTCTCTTCGATCTACCAATTTTCTGACATCTTGAAGGTACTGCTCAGCACCACCCTCATATAAGGTAACACCGAGAACCCACAGAAGGGAAGCGGGGTCGCCCAACCAAGGTCACAAAGTTAAAAATCCCCGTTTTGTCATGGCAACCAAGGGATCAAAGATGTGCATAGAGTGTAGGGCTTGGAGTTAGGAAGATCCTGGGTTCTGATCCCTCCTTTGACACTTACTAGCTATGTAGCCACAGGTAAGTCACATCACCTGAGCCTCACAAAACTCCTAAGACTGTAAGGGACCAACAGGTTAGGTCCTTGATATATTGACGTACAACCTGGCTAGTGTTGTGGTGAATGAACCAGGGGAAAGTGGGCAAAAGCCAGGGCTGATTCAGTGAAGGTAACTGTGGTCTAGTGAGAAAATCTCAGGATTTGGTAACGGGAGACCTGTATTCAAATTCTCCCAACTCCTTCACTTGCAAGCGGTGAGACTCGGACCAGTCACTTACCCTCACTGAAGCCTACTTTCTTATCTTTAGAATGGCAATGATAAATACTTTCACTTCCTACTTTACAGATGTAAATTAGAAGATCATTATAAATGCTCTCTGTCAGTCCCCCACCCCCAAGGCTATTCTTGAGGGGCTTGGCTACACCTGTGCTTGCTCAGAGAATCATATCCCTATAGAAAAGCGAACATTCTTTGACTAGGAGTTGTCCTGGTAAGGTGTGGGGCTGGCAGGGGATTATGGATGGTGGAGACAACCAACCCTTTAAACAGAAAGAATTGCCTCTTCCCCATTGAAAAATTCATAAAGTCTATATGGGGGAGTTTGGAGAAATCAGAGTACATTAATATGTTTAAATATATTACAATGAGCCTATAGCATGCCTTGGGGGATGGGAGAAAGGAGAGCAGGGGGGTTTTATAAGAATGTGCATCAGAAATGTGTGGCAGACAGCTTTAGCCCTTAGGAACCCTATGTTAATAAAAAGCTATGCAGAATTTATGCCCCAAGGGATCTAGTTGTTTCTGGAGATGTCTTCCATTGTTACCAAGTGCAGGGGTCAAGAACTAGTGTTCTGTTCAATAGACATGTGGTATATTGAAGCTGGGGAAATTCCTTAGAACAGAAACCATGGCAAGGCAAAGCTAGAAGGGCCCTTAGAAAAATAGAATATTAAATCTGGAAGGGACCTTAGAATACAGAAGGTTAAAGCTGGAAGGGTCCTTAGAGTCTAAAACACAGAATGTCAAAGCTGGAAAGAACCTAAAACAAAGTGGATTGTGGATAGAAGGATGAAATTGGCATCAGGAAGACCTGAGTTAGAACAACCCCTCTGGTACTAACTAGCTATTAGACGCTAGGCAAGCCACTTAACTCAGTTTTGCTCATCTGTAAAGTAAGTATAATGACAGTACTT
Source organism: Trichosurus vulpecula (assembly GCF_011100635.1). NCBI lineage: Eukaryota > Metazoa > Chordata > Mammalia > Diprotodontia > Phalangeridae > Trichosurus > Trichosurus vulpecula. The sequence goes on along the minus strand of NC_050574.1, from coordinate 119,725,190 downwards.
CATCTCTTACCTAGCCTTAATCATCGGATGGGTGTTGCCTCAGTCAAACTGAGTCCTGTTTAAGACCTTAGCTCTAAAAGGCCAAGTTCTTTCACTGCATCCAGGACAATCTCTAGTCATCCTGATCTAAATCTGGCCCAGATGGCTCCAGAGGAGAAAGTGAGGCTGGTGACTTTGCACAGCCCTCCCTCACTGAAATCCAATTCATTTGCATTTTCAAGGCATCACCTCCCCATGTCCTGATCCTCTTCCAGAATAAAGGACAGACAACAGCCACAACGATATCACAGCTTTGTTGTGGGGATCAAATGAAATGACAGAAATAAAGTGTTTCCCAAACCTGAACATGCTGTATAAATGCTAGATGCAGTTAGCATTCTCTGGAGAATATAGAACGTCAGAGCCAGCAGACCCCTGAGAGATTACATTTTACAGATGAGAAAACTGAGGCTCAAAGATAATATTATCTAAAGCACTTTGAAAACTTTACTGTTATGTGCATGCCAGTTGCTGTTGTTGCATTGTGGCTCTTATTATGTCATGCTCATTTTTTTTTCAATGGGATTCTGAGAGAAACAGCCCAGGGCCAAGTTATGATCCCACTATTATGCTTTTATAGTTAATAGTCTATGAATTATTGTGCAAGGGGATAAATAAATGCTTTTTGTAATTACATAAAGATATTAGGCTATAAGCTTATCATGTGTAGGCTCCCTGGAAGGCATCCTGTCCTAGGTACACTCCAGTAGCCCACAAGATTATAGGGATGACAAGTGTCTCATCATTCTCCCATGTGATTTTGATTTCCTCTTCTATTTTCACATCTTTCCCTTCCTCCCCTTTCCCTCCACCATGAAGCCTATTTGGTATTGAAGCATTTATTTTTAAATATGTCCTTTTTTCTTGACTAATGTTATCTCCCTTTGTGGACAACAGTTCAGTTGGTGAGGATTCCTGCCTTCCTTGCTGACTTAAATATATCCTCTGTGCCTTTGTGTACATGCTTTCCTCTTCCTGGAATGAACTTTCTCAATCGTGTCTCTCTGCTTAATCAAATTCTCCCTGTCTTTATGGCCCAGCCCAAATCCTACTTTCTCAAGAAAGCTTTAACTATTCTGGGCCTTGGTGAGCTTTCCTTCTTCTGGGACTCCCTAGAACTCAGAATCTGAATCCCCCAGTTGAGTTTCTTGTGTGTGATTCTTGCATGTCTGTTTCTCATGTGTCAATTTTGAGTCCCCAACTAAAATGCAAGTTCCCCAAAGGCAAGGATTGTGTTTCTTTCTTCCTCTGTTTCCTCCACAGTGTGATAAAGCATAGGGCTGTGCATATAGAAGACATTTTTAATATATACTGGTTGAGAGAATAATGAAATCATTGAATAAGTAAAAGAATTACCTTCTGTGCACAGAGTATCTGGATCAAACCAACAGTTAGAGTCAGGGGGAGGTGGTTCTCCTTGTGGAAAGTGAATAGGTCTGCCAAGTGATTGTACTAATTGAGTGGATGTGTCCAGCAAATGGGTTGGAATGAGCTGGTTCTTCTGACCATCTGTGTCCAAGATCACATAGCTGGCCAATCTATTTCCCCTCTCATCTGTCTGGATCCTCTGGCTAAAGCCAGCCAAGTCCAGAGACGTAACATAATCCTGAATGTGTTTTCCTGAGAGCTGACCCCCTTGTTTCTTAGAGTGATTCAGAGCATTGGCCAGAAGAAAGATGGCATCATAGATAGTCCCAAAGAGTGGGGACACCTGTAGGATAAAAGGCAGTATTACTAGTCCAGCAGATACTAAGAAAAGTTTTCCCGGCTTAGGCTACGCAAAAATCAAGGGATTTAAGCCTTGTATATTCATTGTCATCAGCTTTATCACTATTACTATTTCTAAGTATCCTTTTTGGTTGGTTTGACCTCATCTTCTCATAAGGACCATTAGGACCCTCAGGACCATTCTCCCCATCTCCATCACTATTATTACCATTACAATGATCATCCCCATCATCATTATCCATACCATTATTACTATCATCACTAATGTCATAACATAATATCATCACTACTGTCATAAATACTACCATGATCACTAACACTCATCACTGTCACCATCATCATCACAATACCCATCATCATTACAATCATCATCACCACCATCACCACTAATACTCATCATGGTTATCATGATTACCACCATCATTGGAATCAATAGCCGCCATCATTACCACCACTACCACCATCATCACTATTGTTGTAACTTTCAGCATCAGTGCCACCATCACCACCACACCCTAATTGCCACCCAATGATGACCACTGCCACCATTATCATCTTTATCGTGTCATCATCATTAACACCTCTACTCTATCGTCAAATTTTACCAATGAGATAATTGTAAAAAGTACTTAGGACAGTGCTTGGTACATAGTAGGTACTATATAAATGTTTATTCTTTTTCCTTCCCCACCTTCTCCCCTCCCGGACCCATTCCCAAGCTCTTGCCCCTAAATCCATTTTCTAATCTCCAATATGAAAAAGATACAGGGAGCTGAGTGGATAGGGTTAGTTAGCATTTGTTCTATGAACATGATTAATGGCAACACCAGATAAACCATTTAATACAAAAGAAAATTCCAGCCTATCTCTCCTCATTATAGAAACTAGAAACATTAGAAACCTCACTCCTCATTCCCCTGCCTCCATTTCAAACTCTTCCTTCCTTTCCCAGCAGCTTGGTAAGAGAGAGACAGAGGCAAATCAATTGCCAGACACGTAGGCAGACAAACAGAGACACAGAGACAAAGGAAGAGACAGAGATAGAAAGAGATGAAACCAAGCCCTCTTCCTCTGGCTTTAGAGAGATAGAAGAGATGGGGAAGACTAAAGAGACAAAAAAAGTACACACTCCCACCAAAAGGGTGAATGAAAGACATAGGGATAGAGACTGGGACCTATGATTTTTTGGGTATAGAGAACTCCCAGATAGGTAAATCCCCTCCACCAATGCATATCAGCACCAGCTCTGCAGTTTATATTTTTAAGGAATCAATCTTAGAGCATTGAGAGGTTAAGTTCCTTGCCCAAGATCACACAGGCAAAATGTATGAGATGCGGGACTTAACCTAGGTCTCCCTGGTTCCAATATGAGCTGTCTATCAAAGAAAAAGGAAAAAAGAAATCCTAGTCTCAGAAAGGCAAAAAAAAAGAAAAGAAAAGAAAGGAAAGAAGGAAAGAAGGAAGGAAGAAAGAAAGAAAAAAGAGGAAGAAAAGGAAAAAAGGAAGAAGAAGAAGAAGAAGAAGAAGAGAAAAAAGAGTTAACACACCAAATAGCACATACACTGGCAAGTCACATATAGGTGTGTGTGTATGCACACACACACACACACACACACACACACACACACACACTTTGGTGGGGATTTGGGGGTGTGGAGAGCCTGAAGTTGTGTAGCTAGATGGTAGGGAGCAGAGGGATCTCTGCTCCCCATATGCTGTTAGTTAACCCCCATGGGGTGGAACTGACTTGCTCAGGCTCTGTGTCAGCAGTGATTTCCCCACTCTTCCTTGCAGCTGAGAAGGCTCCATCGAAGTCAGTTGTACCAGACTCCAGACTGATTGTCAGCACAGCATCATACGCTTCCTGAAGGCCACCACCATCCCTCAGCACTGGGTAGGACCGGTTGCGATAGGGCATCCCATAAAGCAGGGCATCGTAGGGGATGAAGACATACCTGCCATCAGTCAGGCCAAGTGCATGAGCTTGGGCAAGCAGGACTGCCTGCTCTGAGCCACCAATGAGAACCGAGTGCATGCACATCACCACCACTGCAAAGCAAAGAGGCAAAAGGACATAAGGCCCAAGGCCACCCCATAGATCCAAGAAGGAAAAAAAATATATAGGCATTCTTGAAATGATATATTATTGCTATATATTTTGAATCCTCTCCTATGTTCTGCTGTGCACATGACATGTTTTTTCTTTTCTTTTATATTTAAATTAATATTTGTTTTATAATGTTTCTTTTTCTTTTATTATTATGTATTTAAGTTTTAATATTTGTCAAAAATAAAAAAATAAAAATACAAAAAAAGAAGGAAAAAAACCTGACAGCAAAAGTATCACAGAGGAGATTTTTTCTCAGGGAGTGGTTGGATTAAACCCCAAAATGGAGTTTGTAGAGCTCAAATCCTATCCTGATCATACCGCCAATGCACTACATAATCTTAGGAAAGACCTTTCACCTCTTTCATTTCAATTTTCTCATATATAAAATAATGGGTTGGAAGTGATGATGTCTAAGGTTCCTTCCAACTCCAATAGCCTACTACAAGTTAAAAGGATCATATCATCCTAGACCTCAGAGTCAGAGGTAGTGCAGAGGATGGAGAATCCAACCTGCACCTGGACAGAAATCTCTTCTATGCCACCCCTAAAACAAACGACCATCCAACCTCCACTGCTGAAGCACCTCCAGTGAAAGAAAACTCTAAGCTCCTGAGCCAGCTCAGCCTTCTTTTGTTGTTGTTCAGTCTTTTCAGTCATGTCCAACTCCTCATGACCCCATTTGGGAATTTCTTGATAAACAAACTGGAGTAGTTTGCTATTTCCTTCTCCAGTTCATTTTACAGATGAGGAAACTGAGGCAAACAGAGTTAAGTGACTTGCCCAGGGTCATACAGCTAGTAAGTATCTGAGGCCAGATTTGAACACAAGAAGATGAGTCTTCCTGACTCCCAGCCCAACACTCTATCCACTGCACCACCTAGCTGCCCTCATCCCTCTTTTGAGGAAGCACCAAATTTGGGAAATCCTTCCTTAAAGCAAGTAGAAATCTATCTCTCTACAATTTCTTCCCATTGTGCTTGATTCTGCTTTCTAGGGTCAAGCTGAACAAGGGTTATCTGTCTTCCATATAACAGCAATTCCAGTATTGGAAGAAAGTTATAATCCCCTTTAGTATCTTGTTCCAAATATAGCCAGTTCTTTCAGCTTATCACTAGATGTCCTGCCCTTCTCTCTTGGGTCTGTCATCTTGGTGCAGTCCTCATCATTTCATGTCTAGACTCTTGCAATAACCTGCTAGTCAGTCTCTCTGCTTCAACTCCAGTCCATCCTCCTCCACTCAGCTGTCAAATTGATCTTCCTAAACTGTAGGTCTGACCATGTCACCAGCTAGTCAATAAACTCTAATGGATCTCTATTATCTCCAAGATCAAAAATAAAATCCTGTTTGGCCTTTAAAACCCTTCATAATCTGTCCCCTTCCTACTGTCTAGTCTTCTTACTTTCCAGGCTACTTCCTTCTTGCTCCTTTCACCCTCACTTACTCTAGAACACTGTTCTATCTCATTATATTAGCAAGGCAATAATCACAATATAGATGATAATTGTTAATATGCCTACGTGGTTCTGTATCGCAAAATATAAGAGACTCTCCATATAGAAGGTAGAAGAAGCAAACCATTTATTCAAACACCAGAGAGAACCAGGTCCCAAAACCAGTAAGCCCAAGCCATCACAGCAGCGAAGAATTCAATACACAATATCACACACAGAACCACTCCATCCCATAACCTTCCCACCCCTGGCTGGGGCCTTGCCACTGACAAATCACACACAGCACAGCCAGCACATCTGTTCTTTCCCTTAGCTCTAACTGCTCTCTCAGCATTTCCTGTGACACACTTTTCCTTTCAACAAGCTTCTCTCACCACATGTGACTTAGGCTTCCTGTGATGTAAGCAGGTCACATGGCCTATTAATGGGTGGGAAAGATCTTCAAATCTAAGTTGTTATTATACTCATGTCACTTTTTTTCTGGCTGTCTCCCATCCCTGGAACTCTCTCCCTCCTCAGTTCCATATCCTGGCTTCTCTGGCTTCCTTTAGGTCTCAGCTAAAATCCTACCTTCAATACGCACCCATTTCTGATCCCCCTTAATGCTTCAATATTATCTCCAATTTATCTTGCCTATATCTTGTTTGTACATGGGCAATTTGTATGCGGCCTTCCCCATGAGCTCCTTTAAAGCAGAAACTATTTTTTTTTAATTTGTATCTCCAGTACTTAGCACAGTATCAGGCACGTAGTAGACAATTATTAATCACTTGCTGGCATGACTTGATTTGACTTGGTGTCTAGTCTTTTCTCCATTCTTATCTCCCTCCTCTGGAAGACTTTAGCTTGCCTGATGACTTTCTTGAAGCCTGGTGCCCAGAACTGGGCATGACACTTCAGATGTGAACTGTCAGAGGACAATGAGATTATCACCTTCCTTATTCAAGTCTCTGGGCTTCCCTTTCTTAATACAGCCTTTTGGCTTCCATATTACACTATCGGCTCAGCACACTAAAACAGGTCTTTTCCTCGTTGACCGACTGATGTTTCTTCCATCTAGTACTTGTATAGTTGATTTTTTTAACCCAAGTGCAGGATTTATATTTATTCTCTTTAAATTTTATCCAATTATATTCAGTCTGTCATTTCTAGGCTATTGAAATCTTTTAAAATTGTGATTCTGTTATCCAACATATTAACCATCGCTCCAAGTTTCTCATGTCACCCACAAATCTGATAGGCCATTAATGTCTTCATCTAAATCATTGATTAATATGTTGACTGAAGAACCAAGGATAGATCATTGGAACACTGCACTGTTGACTTTGACCCATTATTGAGTAGTCTCTGAGTTCAGTCATTCAACATATTCTGCATTCACTAACGGTGCTATGATCTAGCCTACATCAGAATATTGAGGAAGATAGTCCATGTATTATTTAGTTTGGAGGATGTTTGCCTCTGCCTCAAAATAAAGAACAGTCTTACACCATGGAGGAGGGAACAGGCCATAAACTTACTCACCCTTCAACCTACTTGTGTCTTGAAGCTGCTTCAGGGCTCCGACAGCTCCCTGGCCTCCAGGCCCCAGAGAGGTTACAGGCCCCACAGGTAGCCCATGAGTCCTGAGGGCTGAGGTAACCTGTTGGGCTGTGTCCACCCAGACATCCTGGTGGGAGGAGATGACAGCCACATGAGCCCAGCCAAAGTGCCTCAGGACAGCCAATAGGACATGGATGGTGGAGGGCAAAGTGGGGACCAACGTGCCTCCTGACTCTGGGGCCCCACATGCCCAAGAGAAAAGGGCCTTGCCCCAGTTCTGGCCCAGGAGCGCTGCTGCTGGGCAGTAGCCAGGATTGGAAGGTCCCACAAAGGTGGCCACAGCACCTCTATAGGAGAGGAAAGCAGCCAGGGCCTGGGCGGTATTGCAGCCCTCCTCAAGGATCACATAATCGAGCTGGATGTCCAGCTCCAACAAGAAATCTCTCTTGGCTCTCATGATAGCTAACTGGGCAGCCACATCTGGGAGAGCTTTGGTAAAGAGGGGGTCACACTCCCATGGACCCAACACCCCCACAGTGAAAGAGTCCTCCTCCTGTGTTGAGTTTGGACTCAAAGGAGCACCTAAGAGGAAACAGCATAGCATGACACTGAGTAAAATCAGCCAAGGGGCCCTCAAAAAGCTGAAGGGAAAACTCCACAAGGGTCTGAGAAGCCACAGCCACAGGCCCTGGTGGGCCAAGCAGAGAAGATCCAGGGTCTTTCCATTCAGACGATCCCAGAGAAAGGCTTCAGATGTCATGGTCCCCCATGGTCCTGGGAAAAGATCAGTCAGTCATCCACAAACATTTATTAAACCCCTACTCTGTACCAGGCACTATGCTAAGGATTGGAATTTGCCAAGAACAGCAGTTTCCAAGACATCAATAATTATTGGCTTCCCTATTGGTCCTCTAAAATCCTTGTTTAATGAACAGCAAGTGGATATAATCCTGGAAGAAATGAAGCACACCAACCTTGGCATTCCTACTATAAATGAAACCAAAAGACAAAAAAAATGCAGCTGAGCACAAGGATAATTCCCCAAGTCTTCTTGGGGTGATGTGGGGAGCAGATAAAGGAGTTAGTTTTATGTTGCAATCAACAAAACAACATTTCACAGGGCATTCAGTCATTTTGTGTGGCAATGCTTAGATAAAATTTTGCAAAAGACCACCATGAAAATAATCTCAGTTTATGTGTTGACATCAGTTTTGGAGGTTGGAGAGCTAGAGAAATTCTAGGAAGAGCTCAATAAGACCCTCCAAATGAAATCAACACATGTTTTTGATACTCATTTGTTGTTTGTCCTTCCTTCTCGAAGAGGACCATTGACATCAGGAGGATGATGTTTTGACTTGCAAGCAAATTGGATTTAAGTGAGCAGAGCTGTGCAGAGTCACCAGTCTCACCCTCTCCTCCAGAGTCATCAGAGTCCAGTGGCAAGATATAGATCAGGACCCAGATGCAGAGGGACACCTTGGCCTTTTTAAGCTAAGGTCTTTCTCAGCTCTCAGTTTGTCTGAGGCGATGCCTATTCACTAATTAAAGGCTAGGTAAGAATGGAGGCAAAAGATGGCATAGTTAACCTTCACAAAATAATAAGTCTAGGAGGGGAAAACCTTCAGAGTTTCCGGCTAGAACAGAAACAGTTTGCTGTTTATGTTCCCTGCAGAGCCATCAAAACCAAAACAATGAGAAAATGAGGCTTGGGCTGGGACCTATTATTGGATACTCAGTGAGAGCCAGAGTGATTTGGGGTTAAAGGCACAGTAAAGTAGTTCTATTTGAATACCAAGGGGCTTTATCAAAGCCTGGTTTTCCAGAGCTACATTTTAAGAAATCATATATGAAAATTACAGAAGACAAAAGAGTTAATTGTCCCAGTTTAAAAAAACCAACAATGGTAGAATAAATAAGTATGGAAGAAAAAAAATCTAGCCCCCAAACCCCAAGATACCTTGTAAAGTTTAAGCAATTAAAATTTGTATTCCTTTGGACAAAGCACCGACATGTAAGGGTTATGCCTCCCCACATGGACAGAGGGAGAAACTGATACTCAGTGATCTCAATGCAAAGGTAAGACTAGGATAAGATGGCAAATATATGTTGGAAAACATGATTAAGGAGTAAGGACTGGTATACTGTCCAGAAACCTCCTGCCCTATTTGTTATGAATTAAAGGAAATAATCAGAAGGTGGTTAACATGAAAAGTACTTAAGAACATCACAAGAATAATACTGATTGTATTTTAAAGAAAACAATTTGTTTCTAATGTGGGGACCATTCCCAAATACGGTTAAGCCACCTTCATGTTAGAAAAAAAATCTCAAAACTATTACAAAGCTAGAAATAACAAAACTAAGAAAAGGATGGTATGCTATTAAAAGAACTGCACCCTGACCTATTTAAACAAGTAATTGATGCCAAGAAATGGGAAATGGATGGAGGAAAAGACACAGACAATGATTACAACTATTTCAAACAAATGTTTAACTCATCTAAATCAATTCCCCACAATTTAGAAATCAAAGAGCCTATATATAGCCACAGTCAGCAAATGTTTGACTTACTTGCCAAGCAGAGAAAGGGATTCCAGCCAAAGAGTATAAATTGTTTCATAAAATTTTACAAGGAAGAATGATGGAAGACCTTGAGGAGCATTGTGAGAAGCTGCAGAGGAGTACCTTCTGGTGAGAAAGTTAGATGAGAGAACCCACTAATGAAAGTCATCCCAAGAGAATTTGAGGATGAGATTCAAAGGGTAACAGACAAATTATGGGAACCATTTTCAAAGATTTCTATACCAAACTCTTTTTATGATCAAGGACAGTGACTCCACCTGCCCTCTCTCCTGGGGTCTCACAGGGAGCACCACCTCATTTAGACTCTCATTTCCCAGCCTCAGATGTATTTATGGAGGAAATGGAAATAGAACTGAAGAAAACAAAGATGAGAAAAACAGCTGGACCAAGCAAAAAAGACACAGAAGGGAATGTTTATACAGTATCTGCATCTGCAAGGGGAGAAGCCACACTCATGTAATCACAGATCCTTGAAGGATAAAAGTAACTTGGGATGCATAGACTAATTTCCTACTGCATTGGACATAGGGTTTTCTTAACCTCTAATGACCTTAGATAGGGAAGCATTTCTTTTCCTTATGTATAAACTGGATTTTAAATACTGTTTCTAACTAGGACAATAACTGAACTTGGTTTCTCCAAACACACCTATACTTTACTACCTCCACACATTTGTTTATAGAGTGCCCCCATTCCCTGGAATGGCCTGTCCCTTCATCCCATACCTATCCCTCCCTATTGAAATCCTACTTATCCTATAAGAACAAACTCAGGTGCCATCTACTCTTGGAAGCCTTCCCAAATTCCCATTTGAAAAAACTCTTTCCTTTTTCTGAATCACAATTACAATGAGAGTCAACATCTTTACTGTGTTTTACAGGTTAACAAAAGGTTTTTCTTACATGATCTCATTGAATCCACAGGCCAGGATACATTGTTTGTACCTTTGCCTTGAACTTACCATATCCAGCCTCGTATAGCAACTGTGTATTTTATTTCCATGTCTGATTATAAGACCCATGAGAGAAAAGCCTTCCCACCCAGGAATGGGCCATAGGACCCTCAATAAATGTTTGTTGAATGACTGAATGATGAAGCAACAATTTGTTGAGCACCTCCAATGAGCAAGGTACCCATACCTCAGGTGAGGTATGTAGGAGAAAAATAAGATGTGATCCTTCCAGTTTAATCCAATTATAGATGATCACACCCCTACCATCCACTAGGCCCTGAACTAGGCCTAATGAATCAAAAAAAAAAGTAAGCTGACATCAGAAGCTTACAATTTTCCTGGGAGCAAGGGTGATGGGGTGGAACATTCATACAGAGTTAAAGTGGAAAATAATTTGAGAGGGGACCAATTCAAGGGGTGCTGTGGAGGTAGAATTGACCATCTATTCGGGAGCATCAATTATAAACACATAGAAAGATAGTTAATCACACAACACAGGACAGAAGCACCAAGTGAATGAGATTCTGGAATTCTGAATGGTTTTGAATCGTAACAGCGATGGAACAGACCTTGGAGACATCCTTAGCCAATTCTTTTATTTTCTAGGAAAAGTTATAGAATTTCAGAATCTCCCACAAGTAAAGACCTCGGAAAGCAACTAATTCAAGCTATACCTAAACAAGGGTCCCCTCTACAAAATCCTTGACAAGTGGTCAGTTAACCTACAGGTAGCTAGGTGGCGCAGTGTACAGGAATCAGGAAGACTTGAATTCAAATCCAGCCTCAGACAATTACTAGTTATGTGACCCTAGGCAAGTAAATTACCTCTGTCTGCCTCAGTTTTTTTTCAACTGTAAAATTCAGATAGTAATTGTACCTAACCACCTAGGATTGTTGTGAGGATCCAATGATCTAGTATTTGTAAAGCACTTAGTACAGTGCCCGGCACATAGTAGGTACTTAATAAATGTTCATTCCTTCCTTCTCTGCTGAAAGACCTCCTGTGATAGGGAACTCACTATCTCCAAGGCACATGACATCTGTTCCCCAGCTATTACTGTTAAGAAACTGCTCACACTATCAAATCAAAGTCTACCACTTGATTCAATTTCAGAGGAAGGAGGTCATGCACTGAGCTGGTCAGAAAAGGCTTCCAGGAAGGAGGTACATGATATTCTGATGATTTTTTAGGGATTTGGATTGGCATAGGACAGAGTCCAATTTCATTGATATGTTTCCAAGAACTGTACTTTTTATGGAAATTAGCCCCAATTCTCTTTTTAGCCTGAATAAATAGATTTCTTCATAGGATTATAAATTTAGAGCTGAAGGGGAGTTTATAGACTACATTGTCCAACCTCCTCATTTTACACATAAGAAAATGGTAGCCACAGAGGGGCAGGGAAGTGACTTACCCAACTTCATACGGGGAAGTAAGTACAACACCTGGTACATAGTAGGTGCTTAACAGATTTTTATTGATTGGTTATTAATTTATTGATTGAAGTAAGTGGCAAAGCTGGGATTTGGACCCACATCTCTGGCTCTGAATCTATTGTCCTTTTCAAGTGCAGACCATTCTGCAGTGTGGAATCTAGAACAAGGGCTGGACTAAGAGCCAGAGGACCTGAGCTTCAGACTAACTTTCTAACAAACTCATCAAGTGATTTAAAGTATGTCATTTCTCTTTTAGAAAAATGTCTCAATTGTCTCAACTACAAAATGAAAGGACTGGACTGGACAATCTCTATGGTCCTTCCCATTTAACATTCTATTTTCTAAAGTCCTTTCCAGCTCTGGCTTTCCATGTTCTAAGATTCCTTCCAACTCTTGTGCACTTCATATGCTCTGCTTTTGTTCTTTCCAGTGTCCAAAACCTTCCCTGACAAGGCTCCTGGGGTTTAAATTTTTTTTAAATTATTTTCCACTTTAATTCTGTATAAATGTTCCACCCCATCACCCATCCTGCCAGGAAAACTGTAAGCTTCTGATGCCAGCTTAATTTTATTTTTGGATCCATTAGGCCTAGCTTAGGGCCTAGTTATAGGGATGGGGTACTGCACCCTTGAGACCACATGTGGCCCTCTAGGTCCTCAAGTGCAGCCCTTTGACTGAATCCAAACTTCGCAGGACAAATCCCCTTAATAAAATGATTTGTTCTGTTAAACTTGGACTCAATCGAAAGACTGCACCCAAGGACCTAGAATGGCACATGTAGCCTTGAGATCACAGGTTCCCTACCCCTGGACTCTAGAATATGCTTAAGGATAAAAGAGAAAATAGATTGGCCTAAGAGATTTGGAGGAGAACTCAATTCTGCCTGAGAGCAACCAAAGTAGACTTCATGTAGGAGGTAGGCTCTGGGCTGCATTTTGAGGGAGGAAAAATTCAATAGGTGAGGGAATCTATTCCAGATAGGGGATACATCGTGTGCTGAGGTGTACTGGTAGAAGACAGAAGGAAAAAACTGGGAAACAGTGTCTGAATTCACATATATAAAATATATGTGAAGTTGAATGCTGAGAGATAAGGCTGGAAAGGTAGGTTGGGGACAGACTGTGATGGGCCTTGAATGCCAAGATAAAAAGTTTGAAATCTAGCTTAAAAGCCATAGGGAGCTGCTAAAGGTTGTTTTGTTTGTTTGTTTTAACAGGAGAGTGACATGATCAAAATTATGCATTAGGAAGATCACTTGGGTAATTATTAAAAGGTTCATCAGAAGGAGAAAGTGAAGTGAGGAGACCTTTTGGGGACGCTACTGAAATGGTCTGAGTGAGAAACGATGAGGATCTGGGTTAGAGCGGTGGCACCAGGTGAATAGGAGACAAGTGTGAGAAATCCTGTGAATGTGGGACCTACAGAATGTGGCAGCTGGTTGGACACAGGGATGTGGGGGAGAGGAAAGGGGCAAAGAGGACTCTGAGGAATCCTAGAATCTCCAAATTGGGAAGAAATCTCAGAGGTCAATTTCTAACCCAACCCATAATGTTACCTTCTACTGTGTTGCTGGCAAATCTAGCCTCTGTCTGAAGACCACAAGTGAGGGAGAACCCACTAGCTTCTGAAGTAGCCCATATCACTTTTTCGTATATCTCTAATTGTTAGCAAGGTCAGCTAGGTGGCACCATAGTGCACAAAGTTCTGAGGCCGAAGTTAGGAAGACTCATCTTCCTGAGTTCAAATCTGGCCTCAGACACTTACCAGCTGTGTGATCCTGGGCAAGTCACTTAACCCTGTTTGCCTCAGTTCTTCATCTGTAAAACAAGCTAGAGAAGGAAAGGGCAAACCACTCCAGTATCTTTGCCAAGAAAACCCAAAAATGGGGTCGTGAAGAGTCAGATATAACTGAAACAACTCAGCAACAGCAACAATAAACAGTTAGTAAGTTTTTCTACCCCCATTGCCTCTATTTGGGGATTGTGGGAAGATGGCAGTAGGCTAAGACTTAGAGGGTTCCAGATCCCCTACACGTAGCCATTAGTGATGATTTTGTTCTTTGAGGTCAAGCAGAATAAGTCTGATCCTTCTTTCACTTTGGCCCTTAAAACACTTGAAGAGAACCATCATATTCCAGGTGAAGGTCATGGAGGAATGGAGGTGTTGTACTCAGTTTGCGATATGTTTATGTTTTGGGACCTGGAAGGACACCTACATAAAAATGAAGGGAAGAGTTGTAGGACTCCAGGAAAGAGTGTTGGATTTGGAGTCAGACAACCTGGGTTCAAATCTTCCCTCAGCCACTTACTACCTCCACAATCTTAAGCTAATCAATTCACCCATTGACCTCCATTTCCCAATTTGTAAAATGAGGAGGTTAAACTAGATGATCTCTGTCATCCCTCTGAGCTCTAGATCTATGATCTTAGAATCCATGAACCCTCTCCTGATATCTGCCTCAGCTGCTAGTGCCAAATTACCTTGTATTCACTTTGTGTAGATTCTCTCTATATTTATATTTATGCATGTTGTCTCCCCTAGTAGAATATACGCTCCTCGAGGACAGGTACTATTTCACTGTGTATTTATACCTTGAAACTTGGTACAGTGCCTAGCACATAATAAATGCTGCATGAATACTTGTGGATAGATTGACCGATCCCTGTCAGGGAGGCAAGGCTGGGATTATTATGTCCATTTTACAGCTAAGGAAACTGAGTCCCAGCAAGGGAAAGTGCCTTGCCTGGGTTATCAGAGCCAGTAAATATTATAGTCATGATGGGAATCCAAACCCTCTGTTTGAGAGCACAATATAGATATGAATGATGATTATGTGCCCTTGAACCATATGTGCTTGCATGCCCAGGATTAATTGGCAATTATTCCACTTATTCCAACCATCTGGGACCAGGTGCAGGACTGGTTGAAGGGAAAATTGTGAAGTAGGTGAAATAATTTGTAATATTCCCTCTGCTGCTCTTTTTCTAGGGCTCCAGGGCCTTCAGACTAGTTCTTGGATATTATCCAAATTTTGGCACAGTGGATAGGGTGCTAGATTGGACTCAGCAAGAGCCAGATAGGTTTGATCCTACCCCATGTGTACTTACTAGATGTGATCCTGAGCAGGGGACTTCTCTCTACTTGCCAATTTTATGGGGTTAGATAGCTAGACATTCAAGAATACCTATACCAAATACAGAATAATTCCATTGGTTGACATGTGATGCATAGGCTAAAATAAACAAACAATATATCAGCAGGGTCACAGGTTGGGTGAAGCATGGGGCATCTCCACTGACTAAGTGGTCAGAAGATGGTCACCTGCTTCTGTTGGACAAGAGAGAATGGTCCAGGGGCACAAAAATAAATTGGGGAGACTTTCCATGTAGTTAAATCACCTCCATCACCCTGGGTCTGGTCACCATAACAAGGGAAAACAAGAGTGGAGGTCTTCTAGTTAACTTCCTATGGTTAAGCAAGTGATCTTACAATCTGTAGCTCACAGCTCTGGAGCCTGACACACAGAACTTATAATCACCACCCCTGTGAAATCACATCAAATTGACTAATAACGATTGGAATAGAGTAGGGGTCCTCAGTGAATCAACCTTCTTGCCACTTAGAGCCACAATACATGAAACTCTACCGTTATTGCTCCATGGCACAGTCCTGTACCAAGTCAGATCTAGGGCAATAAAGGAAACCTTCTTCCTCTTGAGAATTTCTTCTCCCTTGGCACAATATAATGGCAAGAGCACTGGACTAGGTTTAAGGAGACCTGGGGTTCTAGTCTTGGCTCTAACACTTACAGGCTGTGTAACTGCAAGGGAGTCATGTGTCCTTTCTGTGCCTTGGTTTCTTCTCTTTTTTAAAATGAGGATAATGATACTCACACCATTTATCTCCCATGGTTGTCTATAAATCAATTTATTGAAATAAGAACTCCTTCCCCTTTCTCTTTCATGTGCTTTCCCAGGCCTTTTTTCCTGCTGGAACTCTATGAAAAGAAGAGAAATCTGCTATACCACTATTACTTGGGTGTGTTTTAATTTCACTCATTCGTTCATTTGTTCATTCACTCAGGAACCACCCATTAAGCACCCGCTGTGCGTGGGAACCTGTGCTAAGCATTGCATATGATCCAAAAATGATTTAGATATGGCCTCTGCCCAAATGGATCTGACAGTCTGGCAGGTCTGGTCATAGAATAGCCCATTCCCTGTCTCAAAAAAGTAGCAAGTTTCCTTTCACATTCCTGTCACTTTAAGAAAAGGCTGGGCAAACTAGACGGATAAGGCTGGAGAAAAATCAGGGATAAAGATAGCAAAGGTGTGTGTCTCAGAAGTAGAGATGGTACAAGGTATACCTGTTTATATCTGTTCAGATATAAATTGTGGTAGATATCCTCTCAGATCTCTTTCTGATTCTGGGTCTTTGATTCTCTAACAAGCTCAATGTAATAAAATGTTCAGTTATCTTGGAGTCAGGATATCTGGATTGGAGTCTCGGTCCTGATACCTTCTGAATATATTGGGTAAGTCAATTCCCCTCTTAGGTCTCTGTTTCAACCTCTGTGAAATGGGGAAATAAAATTTGTACAACCTATCTCATAGAGTTGTAGAAGGAGAGTGCCTTGTAAATCACAGAGCACTAGAAAATGTGAGTTATTGTTCTGACCATCCCAAAGTATTTGAATTCTGAAGGTGCACCCAAAATGGAGGGCGCCAAAGGAGAGAAACTCTAATTATGGAATTTCAGCTCTCCTGGCACCTGGGTGGGTGGAGAGATATTTTACAGTCTAGGGCCTTGGGTGAAGGAGAGTCTTTCCAGGGCCCCTTACATAGAGCCTAATAGACAACCCACTAGTCAACCTATGGGTTAGGTTGGTGCTGGTTTTCATCTCTTGTTCTCTGTGAGGTTAAAAATCATTATTATCATTACAGGCCACTCCTTACAGACTACCTCCATGTACAGCCTGGCCCCAAAATAAGGTCCAAATTCAGCAAGTAGTGATGCAAAAATGAATAAACACACCAAAAGTTTTTTTTTTAAAAAAGTATGGAGTCAGAAATGCCCAATACAGAAACTCAGGAGAAGAAAATAATTCCACATCACCTATAAGTAAAGCCTCAAAGAAAATCACAAATCTGCCACAAGCTGTACTGGAATTCCTGGAAGAAATGAGTGATCATCTAAATGAAATGAGACCCCTAGAGATAAAAATGGGAAAGGAAATGAGGACTCAAGAGGAAAGAATTAGAAAAATAAACAACTTAAAGCAGGAGGTGCAAAACCTTACTTGAGTAACAATCTCCTTGAAAATTAGTTTAGACCAATAATGGCCAGAATCTAATAGGATTAAATTTAGTAGGTGTGAAGGAAAAATCCTACATTTGGGCCCCCCAAAATCAATGGCACAAGTAAAAGATAAGGAAGTCATGGCCAAACAATAGTTATATAAAATGCCCTGGGGGTTTGAGTGGACTGCAAGCTTGATGTGAATTAGCAAAGCAACATGGCCCACCAAAATGCCAATTCAGTCCTCAGAGGGATGTCACAAAAGAGGTGTTTAGACTTGTTCAGACTGACCTTCAGTAGCAGACCAGGCACCTGCCTTCTTGCCAGTGGCAAGGCATCATCTCATCTAACATCCTCCACTTACAGATGAAGAAACTTAGGCCCAGAAAGAGAAAGTGCCTCAGTCATACAAGTTAGTAAAGAGCAGAGCTGGATTTCAAATCCAATTTTCGTGCCTCCAAATCCAGTGTTCTTGACTCTGGAAATTGCAGAGAGGCAGAGTTCAGCTTAATATAAGGATAAACTTCTTAATGATTAAATCTGCTTCAGGAAGCTGGGAATTTCCATTCACTTTAAGCAGAGGCTGGTTGACTACTCATCAGGAATATTGTAGAAAGGATTCATACTGGAGTACAGGGAGAAAAAAAAGGGAAAAAAAAAAAGAAGTAAAAGGAGGGGGTGGGGAAGGAAGTAGAAGGGGAAAGAAGAGAAGAAAATAAGCAGAGTAAGATCTGTCAAAGCAATTCAAGCCTTCCCCTCAGAGTCATTCTTTATTTTGCTACCCAATTATTCTGTCATTCCCTTGCCCCAGATCTAACACTTGGAAATAAAGGTCAAGTTATTCAGAGACTTTTTCTCCTTCAGATGTTAGAAATCATGGAAGTATAGGGAAGGTGTGCTGCATTCAGGAGCATCCCTGATGGGTCTGCTATGAATTATCCCCTTTACCCACCATTTCAAGACACTTACCTGCCATGTCTGGGTGGGGGGAGTTAAATCAGCCTGGATGCCAAATCCAAGTTTAGCTCCCTTAGTCTTGGTGAACCTGTTGCTTTCTCTCTGAAAGTACACCACATCTGAGTCTATAGTCACAGAATGTTACAGCTGGCAGGAAACTTAAAAGTCAACAGTCCAATCTTTGACAGAGGAAGAAACTAAGGCCAAGAGAAGGGGAAGGTACTTGCCCAAGGTCACACAGTATGTCAAGGACAGAAGTCAGAACAACTGGGACTTCTGCCTAACCACCCAAGGCTATTTCCACTATGCTGCCACAGGGAGTCACAATCAATCTACAGCTGCAGTTCATCCATGCCTTTGATTTTCTTTCTAAATGCCTGAACAGCGAGCTGCTGATACACTCCAGTGAAGCCTTCTGGCACTGGGTACCCCTGAGAAGTTCTTATGCTTTGCTCTCTGCAGTATGTTTTTCATATGAGGCTGATTACAACTCTCCTCCTCCCTGACCTTGCCTTAAGCCTCAGGAGAGAATAAATGATCCAGAAAAATGAACTCCAAGGGCCCAATATCCTTCTAGAAGCTAATGATGGAAACACTGGTGGAAAGGAGAGGGAAGGAAGGACAGTAACAGACTTGAGCTATCTTTCAGCACCACAGACAGCTCTATTAAATGTAGGAGAAGGGCAGGCAGCTTCTGGTATTAGAGGGTAGAGTGGACTGGACCAACAAAACTTCCCAGGAGGTGAGATCATGGCATAATACTTCAGAGTTGTAAGGGACATCAGAGGTTTTCTAATCCAACCTGCACCTGAATAGAAATTATCTCTACATCTCTGACAAATAGTCATCCAGCCTCTGCTGAGTAACTGGAAACCCACAGTCCCCTGAAGCAGTCCATGCCAACTTTGGACACCTTTCTTTGTTAAGAATTTTACTCACATCAAGTTGAAATGTACCTTGCTATAATTTCAAGAGTCAGGAGCACTGGATTTGGAGTGAGGGGAACTGGATTTGAAACCCAATTCTTTATTTTTTTTTTTTACTAACTTGTATGATAATGACTGAGGCACTCCCCCTTTCTGAGCCTTAGGTTCTCCATCTATAGACTTAGGATGCTAGATGAGATCATCTTTTACTCCTTGTAGGAGGGCAGGTAGTAAATCCTGGTTCATGAGAATGAATCTAATGTGTGTTTTTTTCTGACTGATATTTTATTTATTTTTTTAACAGTGAGTTTTTTTTTTAAATTTGAATTCCAAATTCTCTCCCTCTTACTCTTTCCCCACACATTGAGGAGGCAAGCAATATGATATAATTATACATTTGAAATCTTGCAAAACATATTTCCATATCTAATACTTCTTTCGCATGACATTCCTTCAAAGGTTGAATTAGTGTTTTGGTGTGCTATGTCACTTCGCCAATTTACACTGAACTTGTAACCACTAAAACCTCCAGGCCATTTCAGATAAACTATTGTTTAGCCATGGATTCCCTATCTTCTACCTGTGCCATTGACTTTTTGAGCCCAAGCACAAAATTTTACACTTATCCTTATGCAATTTCAAACTAATAGATTCATCCTATTAGTCTAGTCTGTGAAAATCTTTTCGCATACTGACTCTAGGGCTAGCCCCTAATGTCCTAGTTTGATGGACTTTATCTGGGTATGGGAAGAATAGGGAGAATTGGAAAGATGGAATGAGACAGACAGAAGAGAGCAGAGAAGGTGAATTACATGAGCAAAATCTGGAGTTGGAATGTAAGAGACATGTTTTCAGAGATAACAAGAACAATTTGTGAGAGAAGACTGGATGGATGGCTTCATCAAGAATAAGTCGTACCATAGTAGACTTATGTCCTTTTTTAACAGCTATGTTAGACTGGTAGACCAGCATGCTATATATCATCTACATAGATTTTAGCAAACTATTTGATAAAGCCATTTGTGTTATACTTGAGAACAATATGGAAAGATGTAAGTGAGACAGGCTTTTAGGTTCATTCAAAACCAGTTGAACAGCCAGACAAGAGAACAATTATTAATGGTTTGATGTCAAGTTGAGGAAAAGTCTTTTCATCAATAACTTAGACAAAAGCATAAATGAGATGCGTATTGAATTTTCAGATGAACAGAAGCTGGGAGGTATAGTACACATGGGATAATAGAGAGAAGGTCCAAAATGATCTCTATGGAATGACAGACTCAAATCTAATCAGATGAAATTTTAGTAATTTGATGAATATAAAGTTTTAAACTTGAGTTTTAAAAAAAAATCAGCTTCCCAAGTGCAACATTTCTAGATACTGCCTTATCTAGAAAAGATTTGGTGGATTTAGTGGGCCACAAGCTCAGTTGGATTCATCAGTGTGATATGGAAGCTATAAATGCTATTACAATCTTGGGCAGAATTAAGAGAGACTCAAAACAAAAGAGATTATGGCTCCACTGTACTCTGACCTGGTCAGACCATATCTGGAGTATTGTGTTTAATTCTAGGTGCTGTATTTTAAGGCAGACATTACATACTTGGAAAGTATCCAGAGCAGGGCAAGCAGGATGGTGAAGAGTTTTGAGTCCATGACATCTAAAGATCAACTGAAGGAATGGAGAAGGAATGGAGAAGCCTGGAGAAGAGAAGGTTCAGGGAAATACGATAATTGTCTTCAAGCACTTAAAAAGTTGTCATATGGTAGAGGGATTAGACTTTGCCTGCTTGATCTCAGAGGGCAGAGCTAAGAACAATGGGTGGGAGCTGAAGAAATCACTTTAGGCTTAATGTCAGGAGATGCTTCTGAATTAGAGCTGTCCAAAAGTAGGCTGGCTTCTTTCAGGATGTAGCTGGCTCTCTGTTTCTAGACTTTGTCAAGCAGAACCTGGATGCTACTGGTTAGGCAGGTCGTAAAGGGGATTCTTGTTCTGGTGTGAGTTGGACTAGACAAACCACTGAGGATCTTTTTAATGCTGAGATTGGGGGATTCCAAGGGCAGTACTATAATATTTGCAGGGAATCTTGGAGCAGACTGTGGAAGGCCTCAAATACCAGGCTAAGGAGTTATGTGGTTCAATGTAGGCTGTCCCTGTTAAGAGAAACACAGCTTTTTTCCACTGGGCTTTTTTTCCCGGGTAAAATTTCCCCAGATCCTTCAACTCACATGCCTTGATATGCTCTCCATTCATCAAAAGGTTAGACACCAAAGGAAGAATCCAGAAATCTCACAGTAATGGAAGCCACTGTAACATGAGGGAAAGTCAATGGACTTGAGTCAGAGGACTAGGTTCAAATCTTGCCTTTTGCATTTGTCTGTATGACCTTGGGAAAGTCATGATCTCCCCAAGGTTCACTTTCCTCACCCGTAAAATGAAGAGGTTGGACCAGATGGCTTCTGAGATC
The DNA here is from genome assembly GCF_011100635.1 of Trichosurus vulpecula. Classification (NCBI taxonomy): domain Eukaryota; kingdom Metazoa; phylum Chordata; class Mammalia; order Diprotodontia; family Phalangeridae; genus Trichosurus; species Trichosurus vulpecula. Next base: position 119,703,697 of record NC_050574.1, on the reverse strand, counting down.
CCTTCTACCTCTAGATCTATGCTACTATGAGCCTTCAGAGGTCATTCTACATCAATTGGTTGATATGTCAATGGAACAAACTTTTACTGAGTGCCATCATTGTTCAAGGCCCTATACACACAATAGTGATATAAAAATATGGTCTGTGCCTCAGAAAGCTTACAATCTAATTGTGGGGAGAAAGGGAGGAAAAAGTACACAAATAATTGCAGAGTGCTGGTAGCAGAGATTCCCTATATCAGTAAAATCACAGGTTTTGCTCAGAGCATAAGCCAGGTGGTGGTGGTGGTGGTGATGGTGGTGGTGATGGTGATGGTGATGGTGGTGGTGGTGGTGGTGGTGGTGATAAATTATTATTATTGATAACCCTTCATGCTTGCACCGAGCTTTAAAATTTTCAAAATCCTTTCCTATCCATGATCTCACTTGGATCTTCATAACAAAGTGGAGAAGGAGGGCAGGTATTATTATCCTCATTTTAAAGATGTTTAAAAGATGATTAGGGAAAAAGTTAAAGAACCTCTATGTTCTAAAACGTTTATAGCAGCTCTCTTTGTGGTGGCAAAGAACTGGAAATCACAGGGATGCCCATCAACTGGGGAATGGCTGAACAAATTGTGGTATATGATCATGATGTAACACTACTGTGCTATAAGAAATGATGAGTTTGATGATCTTAGAAAAACCTGGAAAGACTTACATGAAATAATGAAGAGCTAAATGAGCTGAACCAAGAGAACATTGTCTACAGTAACAGCAATGTTGTTTTAAGAACGACCTTGTGTGAATAAGTCATTTTGACTGTTATAAATATCCAAATTAACTACAAAGGACATATGAAGGAAGACACTGTCTGCAACCAGAGAAAGATCTGATGAATAGAAGTATGTATAGAATAATTTTACAAATATATATGTATTTTTACTATATATACTTACATATGTATATGTGCATATGTGTGTGTATATATGTATATGGCTACTACTAGACTATATATACATACACATACACATACACATATACATATACATATACATATATATTGTCTAGTGGTTTGCTAAGTCATGTCAGTATGGTTTAGAATCTGTATGACCATACACAAGAAGCTGATTTCTTACTTCCAATCTTGACCAAAGGGCTATATGTATATAGTATCTAGTCATAGCCACTCCTAGCATGGGGGAAGGGAAGAAAAAAGGGGAAAAAAAGAAATTTACATGATAACTTTATTATATATTTAAATGGAATAGCAAGTTGTATATAATAGACTTGCAGTTTCATGTGCAAACTCTTTTTATTATACTATGTTATGGAAATTTTTGTTTTATCCCATAAATATAAAATGAATAAATTTTTAAAAAAAAGATGAGGAAACTGAGGGTCAGAGAAGTAGTGGCTTGTCCAGGGTCTCACAGCAAGTCTATGGCAGAGTTTTGACCCATTTAGACCTCCAAACTTCTAGGGCAGGGCCATTTTTATTTTGCTCCCTTCTGTTCTCCATCCCTGGTGTCCTAACCTTCCCTGAAATATAGAAGATTCCATCTGTAAAAGGCACTATGGTATAGTGGTCAGCACCCTAGCCTGAAAAGCAGAAGACTGAGTTTGGAGTCATAGCTCTTTCGCTTATTAACTGTGTTTCTTTGGGCAAGTTATTTGACCTTTGGGAGCCTCGGTTTCTCGGTTTGTAAAGTGAGGGCAATAATCCTTACAACTAGCAATCTTCCATGGATTCTGTGAGGAAGGTGCTTTGTAAACTGTGAAACATTGTAGAAATGGGAGTTCTCTCTGTCAAGCACAGAAATAGGAATTTTGAGGGAGTATAACATCTCTGCCCTCTCTTCTCCTGGTCCTTGGTTTGCCAAGTCATGTCAGTATGATTTAGAATCTGTATAACCATACATGAGAAGCTGATTTCTTGTTTCAGTCTTGACCAAAGGACTAGAAATCTAAGGCCTCCTCATTCCTGAGGGGATTCTGGTAGCTCTAGACTCCATTAAAGTTGCTCTGGCTTCTAGACACTGGCTGAACTACTGGAAGCCACAGAGACACTTGGCATGATAGAGAACTTTGCCAACAGCCTAAAACTCCAGGCTGCAATTGGGAGCATACACCCCCCTCCCCACAGGTCATATGTTTGACATCTCTACTTCACGTCTCTTCTCTGATCCAATTCTTGGTTGGTGGTATATTACACCTTACAATCTTAGAGAGTTGCCTGGGATACATAAAGCTAGTATGGACTAAAGGCAGAACTTGAACCCAGATCTTCCTCACTCCAAGACTCACTCTCCTTTCACTACAAGCTGCCTTTCAATGTATCTGCTGTCCAAAATAAAGAAAAGCAAAGAAAAAGGTGTTACAGCTGACATGACTATAGACTGCATCTCTATTGCCCTTTGGCAACTGTAATAATAATTTCAGCGCTAAAATTTGAAGGAAAAAAATATACAGAACAAGACAAGTTCACAAGGGGCCCTGGAAACACAGGGGATGGATAATAAAAATAGTATTTGCATCGTCCTTTAGAGTTTGCAGAACACTTTATATCTGTTATCTCATTTGCTATTACTATCTCCATTTTACAGATGAGCAAACTGAGGCTAGGAGAAATTAAGTGACTTTCCCAGGCTCATATAGCCAGTAAGAGTCTGATGTGGGATACGAACTCAGGTCTCCCTGACTCCAAGTTTAGGATTACTGTGATAAACAGATGTCTCAATTGTGTTATTATCTTATGAAAATTTGTATACTCATTTTAAAAATCAAAACAGAATGCTGTGTAATTATAATGAACAAGCTTGACCCCATAGGAGAGATATGAAAATGCACTTTCCTCCTTTCTTTGCAGAGGTGGGGGACCATGGATGTGGAATATTGTATACACTATCAGACTTGATTGATGCATTGCTCAGTTTTACTGAACTGCTTTCTTTTCTTAATTCTTTTTTAGAAGAGATGACTCTGCATGGAAAAGATCAGAGGTACATATTAGGAAAAGAAGATTATATAAAAACAAAAGATAGTAATATTTAAAAAAAAACAGTAAAAAAGTAATCATTTTCAAGCAAACTAAATAATGGAATGTGCAGTTTCAGTTATGATCTTTTAAAATCTGATGTTTGTGTATTTGAATCCTTGGGGTTTACTTTGTTGTTTTTGTTTTGTTTTGTTTTACTGCAAGTTACCAAATTTAAAAGAAAATAACATTTTCAAAAAGGAAATGTGACTGTTATTAAGACAGTTCTTCCAACTGTTCATCTAATTTGCCTCCCTTGACTTTCCTCTGGTATTACTAGTTTTGCTCTCCAGGCTGATGGGAAGGAGAGTGGGGCACAATTTCTCTACCTCCTGACAACCCTTCAGAGATTCAGCCATTAGAAAGGGAGGGACAGAAACTTAGATTTAGACTGCTTTCTCTCAAGGTTATCTGAAAATTTTCCAGCAGAGGGCACCCGATCTCCACTTTCTCTGACGTTGTAGAGCCAGAAAAGGATGCTGAGGGAAGAAGGTTTTGGAGCCTGCGGATGAGATATTGTACCAAGAAGAGAGGCTGGCGTCAGCTTTGGATACTTAAAGCCTAAGGAGTACAAAAGGGATTGACACTATACCCTTGCAGGGAAAGATTTTGGAGACCCAAAATAGATTCTTAGAACAGCAATGTTCCAATCCAATAAACATTTAAGTGCCTACCATGTGCCAGACACTATGCTAAGTGCTGAAGATAGAATTAGTAAAAAGAAAGATGGTCCCTGCCCTCAAGGAGCTTGCAATTTAATTGGGATAGGGGAAGTCAATACCCAAAAGGAGACAGGAAGGCATGGGGGAGGGGAGGTGGACGCCAAGGGGTACCCAGCATAGAGGCATCTTGTTCCATGCAGAAACCAGGCAGAGCAGCAGTTGCCAAGTGGAGTAAGCTGAGAGTTGGGTTTCTGCCCTCTTATAAAAGAAGGCATTGGGAGGAGTTGAGGCCATCTAGCCTAACTACCTCAATTTACAGATGGGAAAACTGGGGACTAAATAAATTAAATGACTTGCCCAAGGTCACACAGATAGCAAACAATAGAACTGGGATTCAAATCCAACTCCTCTAACTCTGAATCAGGACCCCTTTCCACTATATTATGTTGCTTCATGGGACCTTAGAACACAGAATGTCTGAGATAGAAAGAAACCCCAGAACATTGACTGTCAAAGTTGGGAGAGAGCTTAGAGATCATCTAGTTCAGTCCCCTTCATTTTACCTGGTAAGAAAATACAGCCCAGATGCTAATCCAAGATGGACTTTGCTCTAGCATTCCAGGTTCTAAGCTCCTATAAGATTCTACAAAGCTGATTCCTTCAAATACCAACATGTTTGATATTTCAAGCACTTTACAAAGAAGACCACCAGGTTACTAAATATGCCAGTATTCCCCATTGTTATGGTGCTTTTAAGGATAACAAAGCCTTCTAAAAGAAAATAAGAGTCCCATGAGATCATTGCACACTTGTTTTGCAGAGGAAGAAAATGAATTACTTAGCCAAGTAGTAAGTGTCAGAGCTGCGGCTTGAACCCTAGTCTTTTTCCCAGCGTGTGAAACTATTTCCCTAGGTGGAATGCACACTGATCTCATTGCCTTTGGGTAAAGGGTACCAAGTAGGATTTGAGCTTTTTTTTAAAATACCTTCCTCATCAATATTAATGCCAGATAGGCTGTCAGTCAGTCAATAAACATTTGTTAAGTGCCTACTATATTCCAGGCACTAAGTTAAGCATTCAGCATACAAATACAAAAGAGAAAGATAGTCCCTGTCCTCAAGGAATTTATAATCTAATGGAGAAAGACAATGAAGAAAAGGAAGTTAAAAGGGAGTATAGGAAGGTGCCTGGAGTGAGAGCATGATGAAGTACAGGTTGGTGGGCTTTGTGGGCGTAGTGATATAGTGATGACCTTGAGGGTTACTGAAAAAAAAAGTGGTTATGTTTGCCTCTACACTGAACAGTCCTAGATGGTTTGTTTCATTCATTCATTTGTTAGTTTATTGAACAAACCTCTAATATACTTATGGTCCTGTGCTGGGCTCTATAGGGTATACAAAGAGGAATAGCTCTTGTCCTCATGGAACCTGCAGTCTAATAGAATAAATGCCACATAGACAACTCATCTAAATATAGGGGGAAAACTCTCTAACAATTCAAATTACCCCGCAGTGGAATAGACTGCTGGTAAAGATTGCACATCCCCTTGCCCTGGAGACTTTAATATGGCAAGATCATGATGCCCTTCTGAAATGTTAATGGAATAGGAAGATCTTCCCAGTCCATTAATAGGCCTCGGGTGGAGCCTATTAAGGGAAGCTTGTTTAGGGGAAGCTTGCTTGTAGGAAAGCTTTCACACCTTTTGGCATTAAGTTAATTAGGTTAATTAAGTTAATTAGTCACGAGGGTTGTGATGCCTTCTGGCTCTGAGAAGTGTATATATACTCTGAGTTGGTATTTTGTTTTGGGGGCTCTATTGTGATTCCTTGGTCAAGATTCTGAGTAGCCTATGTTCAGACACCTCCCCACTCCCCCAACTGCTCAGATGTAAAGGCTCTCTCGATCCAGTGGTGTATATAAAGTATATAGCAACATTGCTTTGATTCAGGCAGTTGAGAGCCCTGTATGTTGGTCTTTGCTAATTTCTCTGCTTGTATTTTCTCTGCTTTGTAGTTTCTCTGATGTTTCAGGGGGCCGACCCTTTCGCTGAACTAGTGAATGTAATTAAAAGTAGGATTGTTAACCCCTTTTTGAGCTTTTCCTAGAAAAGCAGATTAAAGAACCTGTGCTAGCAAGCCACCCTGGGTATGCTAGGTTGCTTGCTGCTACACCTTCATAGGCTAGTGACCATCTTCTAGAGACTTAACAATGTTCGGGAAGAATGGTTCCCAGAATGGAAGACAATACTTCAAATGGACTTTGAGCACAATAGGGCTATCACTTTCCTAGGCCTAGATACTATGCCTCTAAACTCTAATGCAGCCTAGGATTGTGTTAGCATTTTTTTTTTTTTGCTTAACCCAGTATCCCAGCACTTATGCTTAATAAATTTATTGACTGACTGGCTGGCAGCCATCTCAAACTGTTAACATATTATTCTTACAATCCAATAAAATTACCAGACAATTTTGAGAATAATTGCTGTCGAGTCATGCCTTATGTATCTTCAACTAATAAAACTGATTCTTTTTTATCCCAAGAATAAAACTTAACAGTTATTCCTAGTGAGTTTTATCTTTATTAGATTTCTCCCAATGTTCTAACTTGTCAAAATACTTTCCAGTCCTAACTGTTGTCCCACATGTTGGCCATTCTTCCCAACTTTGTCCCCTCCACAAATTTGCCATGCATGCCACCTATTCTTTTACATTATTAAGTCATTGATTTAGAAAATGCTTAACCTCAGACAGCTAAGGATAGATACCTGGGGCACTGTACTAATGACTTCCTTCTTAGCTGACATTGAACCATTCATGACTAGTCTTTGAATCCAGCCAATCAACTAGTCTTAAGTTCACCCAGCCTGTACGAATTTTTAGCTTAGCTCTCTCTATCATGTTTCTAAAGGAAAAGGGACTAAAATCAACTAACTAAAGTTGATAAATCAAACATTTTGCTAAAAACTGAGGTAAATTCTATTTACAGCAGTCAGGTAATGTCATCAAAAAAGGAACTGAACCAAGTTTACGTGACCTGGTCTTGAAGAAACTTCTTTGTCACCACTGCTTCCATATTAATGAATCATTAATTCCTTTAAGACTATGTGCTAGAATTGTATCCAGAATGAATATCAAAGTCTCTGGCCTATGGTTGGCAGACTCCATTCTTGTCCCCTTTCTGAAAAGCAATACAGTGTGTGGCCTTTTCCAGTCCGGCGCATTTTTTCCATTCTTTGCCATCTTTCAAAAAATCACTAATAGTGATTTCTGCCAGTCAGATCTCCCCATTCTTTCAGCAGCCTAAATGTAATTTGTTTGGGCTTGATAATTTTAACTGATCAAGCACAGATAGGTTTTCTTAATGATCTTGTGTGTCAGTTCTCCATTATTCTTTTTTGTTCTGTCTTTTCCAATCCAAAGATCACTCACTTTGACAGGGAAAACAGAACCAAAATAAAAGAGAAGCAGGTTTACCTTCTCTCTGCCATGCAGGTATCCTAAACTTTGTGGCTTCTCTTCTTTTCCACCCAATCCGTTTTTTCTGTCTTGAGCTTTCCCTAGCAGCTCCAGTTCATTAGGAACTTCCTGGCTTATGACATTGTTCTCACAGGCCAACACCATGATTTTGCTTTTATTCTCCATTAAGTGCCCTTATTTCTATCTTCTGTATGTGCTATTCAAAAATCGATGTTGACTGTCTAGGTCTCTGTGCATCCACACTGGTCTCTTTAGACAATTCCCCTTTTTTCCTTCTCATCATATCATTTCTCTTTGTGTCATCAGAATTCCATTCTTGAGAACTTCTCACCCTGGGCTGACTTCCCCCACAGAATCTTTGGCTATGAGACCTTACTCGTACTTTCCCTGAACCCTTTGAAATCTGCTCTCAATGGACCAATCAAATGTTTATTAAACCCCTGCTATGCATCAGGCATTGTGCTAACCTCAGAGGATATAAAGGAAAAAAAAATGAAATAGTCCCTGCCCTCAAGGAGCAATTAGTAGGAACAACATGCACATATGTAGGGATGTACAAATATGTACAAGGAGATGGGGTGGTGGTGATGGAATCCTACTAGTAGCTAGAGGAGTGAGCAAAGACTTCATGTAGAAGATGGTACTCGGGATAAGTCTTGATGGATACTAGAGATTCTAAGAGGTGGAAGTGAAGTGATGGGGGCATGAGGGATGACTAGTGCCAGGGCACAAAGATGGCAGCTAGAGTGCTGGAGTGCTTCTCATACTATTTCAATTCAATGAGCATTTATAAAATATCTCCTCATGCTAGTCACTGACTGAGGAGACAAAGATAAAAGTGAAACAGTCCTTGCTCTCAAGGAACTTACATTCTATTAGTATAACAAGCCTATTTTTCTGTTCCTTCACTATTACAAATTCTAAGATAGAGTGGTCACATACCCTAGCATTTCAAACCTAGAAACCAATTCTTCTCAGCTAGTGTGAATCAGATCCGACATAGAATTTCCCCGTTTTGGCTTCTCCATTCTTATAAGATGAAATTATCAGTAAGGCAAGTCAAAAATATTACCTATCATATTTTTGGTGGAGTAGGGGAAGGGAGGGATGAAGAAAAGAAAGAGCAAAGGGAAGGGAGTGAAAGGAGAGGGAGAGAGGCAGAAAGGAAGGGAGAAGAAGAAGGAGAATGAAATAGAGACAGCCTGAGAGAGGGGGAGAGGGGAGGGGAGAGAGAGAGAGAGAGAGAGAGAGAGAGATAACTGAAGGTCCCCATTGCTATTCTAGCATGCTTCCATTCATGGTTTGTGATTTGTTTCCTGCACTCCTCATCAATTTCCTCTTGCTATCCAGGTGGTCTGTAGTATACTCCAATGACATCACTTCTGGTTTTACCTCTGTCAGTCTTCCCCCAAATGCTTTCCATTATATTTCCTCTTCCTTGCCCTCATTCCTGGATTTCTTCACATGCACATAACTTCTTAACATGAAATCTTCTACCCTCCCTTCTTTTAACCATCTCATCCCACCAAGTCTCAGTGTTACTTATGAGGTCAGTTTTGCCTCCTTGCCTCAGAATCCCAAGTTCATTTTGAGCATATGTGTACAAACATCTTGTGGCCGCTAGGTGGCACAGTGGATAGAGTGCCGGCCCTGAAGTCAGGAAGATCCACCTTCCTGAATTCAAATCTGACCTCAGATGCTTACTAGCTGTGTGACCCTGGGCAAGTCATCTTACCCTTTTTGGTTCAGTTTCCTCATCTGTCAAATGAGCTGGAGAAGGAAATGGCAAACCACAGTAGTGAATTACTACACATGATGTATTTTAAGACAAAACATATACCGATTCAGTTTCTCCTGGCTTCCCCATTCTTATGGAATCTTTGGTGTGATTATAGAAATGTTATTATAGAAACATCCTCAACATCTCATGGCTGAACTATTGTAATATTCTGATGGTTGGCATCCCTACCTTGTCTCTCCCCGCTGTGGTTCATCTTCCACTTAACTGTCAAAGTGATCTTCCAAAAGCATAAGTCTGACCATGTCACTCCCCCTACTCAGTAAACTTTTGTGGCTCCCTATCACCTCCAGGATCAAATAAGAAATCTTCTATTTGGCTTCATAATCTTACCTCCTCTATCTTTCCAGTTTCTTTTTACCCACTACTTGCCCACCTCCCATGTATTTTGTGACCCAGTGACACTTGCCTTCCTTGAACAAGACCCTCCATCTCCTGCCTCCAGGCATTTTTCCTGGCAATCCCCCATGCCTGGAATTTTCTCCCACCTGATCTCCAACTTCCGATTTCCCTGGCTTCCTTCAAATTCCAGCTAAATCCTATCTTTTATAAGTTCTTTCCCTCTGGTGATTATCTCCTATTTATCCTGCATACATCTTATTTGTACATAGATGTTTAAGTGTTGCCTCCTCACTCGACTGTGAGCTCCTTGAGAGCAAGTAATGCCTTTTACTTTTCTTTATGTTCCCAGCATTTAGTACAGTGCCTGGCACATAGTAGATGCTTAATAAATATTTATTGACTGATCTAATTTTCATATTAAGCCTTCCACATATCATATAACATAGACATTTTTACAAATGTGGAAAAGATTTCATAAAAAAGGGAAGGTTTTGACTTTCATCTAAAAAGAAATCTATAGCAGCTTCTGCAGAGAAGAATACCCAGGGTTCTATGGAGCTATAGACCATTCTATAAAAATGAAAATTGCATAAAATTTGGTAAACTTTATAAGAAAAGGGAAATTTGAGGAGGAAATTCAGAGAGGCTCTGTGGGAATGCAAGAAACCCCTGAAGAATATAAATGGTTTGAAAAGAAGAATTCAGGGTGATTTAAGGAAATGCACAAAATTCCATGACATGTAGAAGTTTTAGGGATAGTTCTGAATATTCTACAAGAACTTAATAAGTTCGAAAATAATTTGGAATTCAATAAAATGAGAATTTATCAAGCACTCAAGTCTCTCCTAAAAACCAACAACAATCTCCTTTGACTTTCCCCTCTTGTCAAGCTATCTCACCCTATATTTCCCCTTAGTTCATAGCCAGTCTCCTAGGAAAAGCCATCTACACTGACTGCCTCCACTCTTCCCCTCACTCTTCTCAACCCCTTACAGTTTGTCTTCCAATATCATCGTCCTATGGATCTGGCTCCCTTCAAAGCTACAGTTGCCAAATCTGATGGCTTATTCTCAATCTTCATCCTTCTTGGCCTCTCCGCAGTATTTGACCTTCTTGAACACCTTCTCATCAGGGGTGGGGAACCTGCGGCCTTGAGGCCATACGTGGCCCTCTAGGTCCTTGGGCTTTGGACTGAGTCCAAGTTTTACAGAACAAATCCTTTTACTAAGGGGATTTGTTTGCTGAAGTTTGGATTCAGTCAAAGGGCTGCACTTGAGGACCTAGAGGGTCACATGTGGCCTTGAGGCCAAAGCCTAGATGCTCTCTAATCTTTGTATTTTTATATGGCTTTTCTCTCTCCCTCCCTCTCCCTCCCTCCCCCTCTCTCTCTCTCTCTCTCTCTCTCTCTCTTCCCCCCCGCCTCCTCCTCCTTTCTCTCTCTCTCCCTCCCCCTCCCTCCCGCCCTCTCTCTCTCTCTCTCTCTCGCTCTCGCTCTCTCTCTCTCTCCCTCTTCCCCCCTTCTCTTTCCTGTCTACCTCCTCCTTCTTACTCTTCTCTGCTGAATCACCATCCACATCCACCTTCCTAAGTGTGAAGGTACTCCATGACTCTGCCTTCTTCTCTATAATCTTCTCTTGATGACTTTATCTGCTTCTGTGCATTAATAATCATTTCTTTGCATATTATTCCCAGATCTATGACTGCAGCCTCAGTCTTGAGCTCTAGTCCCATATCCCTAATCACTTATTGGACATTTTGAGTTGGATGTCCCATAGACATCTCAAAAGTCAACATGTCCAAAACAAATCTCATCTTTCCACCCCACACCATCCTTCTTCTGAATTTTCTTCTTTATGTCAAGAGCACCACCATCCTCCCAGTCTCCTAGGCTCACAACTTCAGAATCATTCTCAACTCCTCCTTCTACCTTACCTGGAATACAACCATACTCAATAAATACTTGTTGATTGGTTTCTGTTTTCAAGGCACTAAATTACAAAGACAAAAAAATTAAACCATCTCTGTCTTTGGGAGCTTACATTTTGCTGAAGGGATACAAGAGGCTCACAAATAAATATGAAATATAAACAAAGTAATCAAACAGTAATTACAAGAAGGAGAGAGAAATGGTGATGGCATAAAAATTCTCCAGTAGAGACTGGCATTTGAGCTGGGCTGTCATGAAAACTAGGGATTCTACAAGGGGAGCATGGTGAGCGAGTGCATTCCAGACATGGGGAAACTCTTTTGCCCAGGCATGGAGGCAGGAGGTAGAATGTCAATCTAATAAGAATTTATTAAGTACCTACTATGTGCCACACACTGGTGCTAAGTGCTAGGGATACAATTAATTTTTTAAAAGATAGTCCCTGCCCTCAAGGAGCTTACAATCTAATAGGTAAAGATAACACACAAAGGGGAGCAGAAGAGCTAGAGTGAAGGAGAAACCAGGGGCTATCCCATACAGGGGCATCTTGAAAGTTGAAACTAGGCAGAACAAAAGATGTAGAGTGTAGTGAGCCAAAAAGTCCAGTTTCTGCCCTGCATAAAGGAAGGCATTGGGAAGAGTTTGGTATTTTACCCCCCAGCCCTTCAGTCAGAGGAGACAGGAGGCTGAAGGAGGTAATGTCAATCAAGTCTTACTTAGCAGCATGGTGATGAGATTGGAAATGATGAATTTAACTTGGGAGGAGCATCTCATTCCCTGGAGTTGAGACAAGGCAGAGCAGCCCAGTGGAGTGACATCCAACAAGAGCTAGTGGACGACTTTGACTGGAACAAACTTATATGAAGGAAGAAAAGTGAAATGATGCTGGAAAAGTAGGTAGCAGCTGGACTGTGGTATGCTTCAAGTATCAGGCTGAAGAGCTCACATTTTCTTTCAGAGACAATAGGGAGCCACAGAAGGTGTTTGAGTGAGTGTGTATGTGTGTGTTGGGGGTAGGGTGACATGGTCAGATCTCTCTTTTGATGTTCATCTAGAGTTTAGAACATTCTATAATAATATGGAAGGATTGAGGGGAAATTCAGAATGTTCTATAAGGCTGTAGAATCTTTTCTGACCCAGTGGAAGCTCAGAGGAGAATTCCAAGTGTTCTTCCAGAATTCAAAAGATTCTACAGGATTGTAGAAGTGTAGGTGAAAATTCAGAAGCTTATAAAAGAATGCAGAAGATTCCACAAGGATGGGGAAGGCTTGACTGAGATTCTAGATGCTCTTCTGAGATTCAGAAAATTCCCTAAGAATATGGAATGCTTGAGGCAAAAGGTTTTCTGTGATTGGGGAAGGTTCCATGAGGATGTAAACAGCTTTGAGCTAAGCGAGCTCATCTGCACTCCATATGGTATTTATTAAGTATGCATTTAACAGACCAGCTAGTAATCTTTAGTGCAACATGTGTAAAATGGGAACAAATTAACATTTTTATGAGATCTGTAACTTCAACATTTCCTGATGTCTGTGTATTTAAATTTGCAATCTTAATGTTGCAGTTTGGGAGGCAGGGTTTCTCCTTTTTTTGAATTTAATCATCCTGATGATTATGGCACCCGATTTATACCCCAGACACACACAGGCCGGGTCTTGGGCTGGTTTGGGAGGAGCTGATCAGAATGCAATGTGAGGGAGAAAGCCAATCCCAGCTTTTTAAAGCATAAAAAGATAAACAGAGAAAAACAAAAAAATTCCCCCGAGGGTCAAGTCTGCGCGGAGGTTGAGGAAGTTTCCAGCCAGGAATACAAAACATCACCAGGGCTTTAGGATTTCCATGGAGTCCTTTTTCAAAATCAGCATGCTGGTGATTTTCATTTGAAACTTTTGTTCTTTTGAGCCTACCAGCCTCCCCATAAAACAGCCAAGTGAGGGCTGTGCCTGGTGGCAAAAGAGCGCTGGATTTGGAGTCAACGTTCAAGTCTTGGCTCAGACCCTGATTCTTTGGGTGATTATAGGCAGATCGGTTTTCCTCTCAGAGCTTCAGCTTCTTCATCTATCAATGGAGGGGACCCAGACAGCTTGGGCATTCTTTGGTTCTAAGGCAGGTCTCTGCCATACTGAGTCTAGGACAGACAAGCCTGGAATGGATGCGGAGATTTCAAAGCACTCGATGCCATGCTGCTATCTCTCTACCGTAATACACCTCTCTTTGAGTTTCCGACAGGTTAGCTCAGTGAATTAGAGGCTCCCACAAAGGAGAACAAGGCCAGAGGTTTGACTCTCTGGTACAGTTACCAGTTCTCCTTCCTCTCTCACCAATCACACCCAGCCCAGTTCTCTCTGCTTGCCTTCAAAACTCTTCTTCTCTGTTTACTCCTCTTCATTTCCACAGCTACTCCCCATATCTCTCACGGATGGTTGTAACAGCCTGCAATGGTCTCTCTGCCTCCAGCATCTCCCATCCCATCATCCATCTTGTATACTCAATAAAATAGCCAATAAACATATTGAAGGGGCCTCTATAAGCTAGGCACTATATTAAATTCTGGTGATACAGAGAGAGTTAAAAGATAGTCTCTTTGTTCAAGGCACTCAGTCTAATGGAAGAGATAACTCATGAACAACTACAAACAAATAAGCCATATACAGGATAATTTGGAAGTAATCAATAGAGGGAAAGCATTAGCATTAGGAAAGGCTTCTGGTAGAAGGTGGGGTTTTAGCTGAGACTTGAAGGAAGCCAGGGAAGCCAGTAGGCAGAGATGAGGAGGGAGAGAATTCTGGGAAAGAAGATGGCTGGTGCAATGTCTTGTATGAAGAACAGCCAGGAGGCCAGTGTCACTGGATCAGAGACTGTGTGTGGGGAGTACGATATAAGAAGACTAGAAAGTAGGGAAGAGAGGGGCAGGTCATAAAGGACTTTAAATGTCAAAGAGAGGGTTTTATATTTGCTCCTGGGGGTGATAAGGAGCCGCCAGAATGTACTGAGCATGGGGGCCACATGGTCAAACCTGCACTTCAGAAAGATCACTTTAGCAGATGAGTGGAGGATGAACTGGAGGGACTTGTGGCAGGCAGACCAACCACCAGGCTATTGCAATAGTCTAGGTCTCGGGTAATAAGAATCAACACCAGAGTGGTGACTGTCAGAGGAAAGACAAATATGAGAGATATATGAAATATTATGAAGGCAAAATCATCAGCAGGCAGCTAGGTGGTGCAGTGGGTAGAGTGCCAGGCCTAAAGTCAGGAAGACTCATCTTCCTGAGTTCAAATTTGGCCTCAGACACTTACTAGTTGTGTTACCCCAGGTAAGTCACAATGTTTGCCTCAGTTTCCTCATCTGTAAAATAAGCTGGAAACCACTTCAATATCTTTGTCAAGAAAACCCTCCACAAAGGTGTCATGGAGAGTCGGACACGACTGAAAATGACTAAGCAACGACAATATCAGAAAATCAGCAAGCATACATGAGCCATATTATGAAGGTAAAATCAGCAGCTCCTGTCCACATATTGGACTTAAGCAGTGAGAAAGTGCAGGGTCAAGGGTGATAGCCTTGTTGCAAGCCTGGATGGCTGGGAGGAAGGTGATGGCTTCAACAGTAATAGAAAAGCTACTATTTTACTTTGGGGGGGCAGTGGGAGAAAGATAATGAATTGAGTTTTGGACATACTGACATTAACATACTACAGTCATCTTCCAAAAGTCAGGCCTAGATCTCTCAATCATAGATTCAGAACTCAAAGGGACCTTAGATGCTACCTAACTCAAACCCCCACCACACCACACTCCCCGCCCATGTTAAAGTCAAGGAAATGGAAGCCTAGAGTGGTTAAGTGACTGTGAGAAATAACTTATTCAGGCTCAGGAGGGGGGAAGACAAAAGAAATAAAGTTTATGAACTTGACTGCAGTGGAGGGTGCCTCACAAAATAGACACACACCTATAGAAACAAAAGCAAGCCTAAATACCTATACCTGACTGCAAAGTCCCTCCCCTGTCTCCCCACTGGCTGGGTATAACATTGAGGTATGTCTACTACATAGTTCCCCCTAACATGTTTCCACCTTCTGCTACATACATTGTATGACCATTCAAATGAAATATTAGCTCTCCCAGAGGAGGAGAAGTTAATATTCATAAGCTTATTACAAATGAGCATTCTAAGCAAGACTTTACTCTACTTAGCCAACTTCCAATCTCAAAACAAGATAAAAACCAGGTGGATCCTGGCTTTGCCTGTCATCTTCCTCATTATGTTAACTCTTTCGTTATGTCTCCCATTCTGCTTATTGTTATTCTGAATTTATGAAAACATTTCTCTGTTATATCTCTCAATTTCCCTCTTCTGCTAGAAGATAACCTAATACTAATCTATGTTGATAGCGTCTTCTACAATCCATTTATTTTTCTACATTTGCTGCAAGTCAAGAGACTTTCTGTTAAGTGTGGATCCCCTAGGTTTCATAAGTCATATATTACATAATTTCTGTGGAAACAAAAATTTTAATCATTCGTCACAGTGACTTGCCCAAGTCCATATGCTATCAAGCAACTGAGTGAGGAACCTAATTCCCTACTCCAGATCTTTTTCCAAGATACCACGCTTTATGTCACTCCTCACTCTGATTCAATGACATGTATTTCTTAAGCACTCAGGTGTATCCTTCCATCTTCACAGAATCATGCCATGTCAGAGCTGGAAGGGGCCTTAGAGACCATGTGATCCTGGGTATAGAATACCTGAATCTTCACCTAATGACTGGATGTGGGAGCCAGTCATCACAGCATCACAACTTTAGAGCTGGAAAGGATTTTAAGAGGAAGACACTGGGGTCCAAACTAGCAAATGGTGGAGCCATTATGTTTAGAAAAATGAAAAATTATATCATCTCTGGCCCCCTGGAGAATGAAAGATAGATGCTCCATATGCAAAAATAACTATAATACAAATGATTTTGATATTTCACAAGACCTCTTGTTTTCTCAGTGTGTGTGCTCCCTTCACTGGTGCAGATTACAACTCTCTATGCTTTCTCATCCTGGGTTCTTCTTGTCGATGACTTTCCATAAATCATAAACCGCAGACTGATAGCTGAAAGGGAACCTAGAGATCATCTAGTTCAGCACTGGGCAGCTAGGTGGTATGGCAAGCTAAGTAGCCCAGTGGATAGCCACCAGGCTTGGAGTCAGGAGGATTCATCTTCCTGAGATCAAATCCAGTCTTAGATACTTACTAGCTTGCGACCCTGGGCAAGTAACTTAACCCTGTGTGCCTCAGTTTTCTCATCTGTTAAGTGAACTGGAGAAGGAAATGTCAAACCACTTACTGTAAAATGAGCTGGAAAAGAAAATGACAAACCACTTCAGTATCTCTGCCAAGAAAACTCTGAATGGGGTCATGAAGAGTCCAACATTACTGAACAACATGTTCAGAACCCTTTCTAGTAGATGAAAAAACTGGGGCCCATAGAGGTGAAGTAATTTGTCCAAGCTCACACAAGGAGCAAGTGTCAGAGATGGGATTTCAAACTACAACCTGCAAAGACCAAGGCCAACTTCTTATATACCATTATGAACTAGATTGTGCTGCATATAATTCCTCTGCCTGCTCAGAGGAATAACCACAGAGACCAAGCAAACTGAACTGTGTATTTCCTGGAATTCTTGGGTTTGGAGAGGTCTGTGTACTGTCTAGTGAAGACTTGGGCCTAGAAAACACTTCGGAAATGAAGCTGCCCAGCAGATGGTTTATTTGTTCGTATATTTATTCAAGTTTGTTTATTCAAGCTAGACAGTGGTCCAGGGTGCTGAACCTGGAGACAAATGGAAAATTCCAGGAAAACAATTAGGAAAACAAAAACACTGAAAACTTAACAACCAACTTTCACAAACCTGTGTGAGCTGGCTCCAGCACACCCTTAGTTTGGACCGGTTGGGTTTGAGGCATTGATGAGAAACACAAATGAAGATATTCTGTAGGCAGTTGGAGTTGCAGGCCTGGAGCTCAGAAGACAAGTCAGGTCTGGAAATAGACTGGGGAGTCATCTGCATAGAGAGAGTAGTTAAATAGGTGGAAGTGAGTGAGATCCCAAAGGAGAGAATACAGAGTGGAAAAAGATAATGAACTTTGATGGATCAAACTGAATTGAAGCAAAGAGCCTTGGGGAGCCATGGTGGTAACAAGAAGGAAAGGAAAGGAAAGGAAAGGAGAGGAGAGGAGAGGAGAGGAGAAGAGAGGAGAGGAGAGGAGAGGAAAGGAAAAAGAATAGAGCCATTGAAATATTTTAAAATGTGTACATGAGACAACAGAAAGGTATTCAGAAGGAAGCCCAGACATGCGGAACAATTTTGAAAGAAAGGTTGATTTATTATATGCTTCCTTTAAACAGGCAAGCGACATGGGATTCACATTTTTATACAATCCTCTTCTAGTGTTCTACTTTGTATTTAAAAATGCTCCTGGGTGGTGAGGGAAAATGTTCAAGTTCAGAATAAAAAAAATGTAAGGGCTACCATGGAAGGAAGCAAAAAAGTAAGGAGAAAGAGATGGAAAGAGACCCACCTTCTTCATGGAGCATGGCTCCTCTTTAGCTAGTGGAGAAGAGAGTATCCTGAAGGAGGGAGTCGTCACCAGTGACCAAATGCACAGAGAGGTCAAAAGGGATAAGGACTGAAAGAAGAACATTGGATTTGGTGATTAGGGAAATCAATCAATCCACAAGCATTTGTTAAGTACTGCACTGTTCTAGATGTTGGAGATACAAAACCAAAAATGAAAAAGGTCCCTGCCCTAGAGGAGCTTACTTTCAATGGGGGAGATAATCATTCTCAATCTCAGTGCAGGAAGGTTGGGAGGGGAGGACTGAGGTGCTGCTTAGAATTCGATCCACAAGGACTGGAAGAGAAATTAGGCTATGAGAGAGTGGTGGGACTGAGTGGAGATTTTTTCTAGTTAGCCTGAACTGAAGGGGAGAGATTAAATTGCAATCAGATGACCTAGGAAGGTCAAAGGAAGACTTTTGTAGAATCGAAGAGGCCAGAGAACAGGTCTCAGAATTCTCATAGACACCCCAGAGGCAATGAAGAAATGCAGAGTGGATAGAAATGGGGATAGCACGTGACCCAAACCACAAACTCAACCTCAGGTGTACTGGCTTTATAGCCAGTGCTCTTTTCTACTGGAATAATAATAATAACTTACATTTATATAGTGTTTTAAAGTTCACAAAATGCTTTGTATTTGCTTTCTCTTTTGATTCCCCTTAAATTTTAGTACCTTCCCACTGTTGTTAATCTCCAATTTATTCTGCATACGGCTTGTTTATACATAACTGTTTGCAGGTTGTCTCCCCATTAGATTGTGAGCTTCTTGAGAGCAGGGACTATGTTTCACCTTCGTTGGTATCCCTAGTGCTTAGTTTAGTGCCTGACTCTTAGGAGGTACGTAGTTAAATGTTTATGGAGCAACTGACATCCTCACCACAATCAGCTGATGAGCACCTGAAGCAGGGTTTGAACTCAGTTCTTCCAGATTCCAACTCTGAATCTACTTTGCCATTTAGCTGCCTCAATAACACATCCATTCTGTAAGTGCGGCCTTAGTGGGTCCATATGAATCTCTAACAGCTAAGACTGGAAGTCCGTGCAGCCCGTTCAGCCTCTGTCTCTGATTGGCTGCTTTCTCTTAGAACCACCATTTTAGGGAGGACACGTTGGCCAATCTTACCTTCACCTTTCTCCAGGCTGCACTCCTGACTCTCAACTTTCTCTACCATGGCCTTCAACCAGGCTGTGTCATCTCCCCCTCCCCTTTTCTGCTTCCTTTCATGTGTTGTACCCCTCAAAGATCTTGGCCTAAAAGGTCCAAGGTCTCCCATTGCATCCTGGGCCATCTCCAGTCATGCTGATGAGTATCTGGCCATTGGACTGAGATGGCTCTGGAGGAGAAAGTGAGGCTGGTGACTTTGCACAGCCCTTCTTTACTCAAATCAAAGTCAACTGCAAGTCATTTCATCATCTCCCTGATGTCATGGTCCTCTTTGAAAACAAAGGACAAACACAATCCTCTCAAGAGAATATAAGCTCCTTAAGGGCAGGAATTGTGTTATTTCTGCTTGTATTTATATTTCCAATGATTAACACACTGCCTGGAACATAGTAAGTGCTTAGTAAAAGCTATAGAGGGAGTAGTTAAATTAGTGGAAGCCCTATAGAAACTATGTTAAGTGAGGGCCAAGCCTGAAAACCAATTACTAAAACTCCGGTGCAAAATCAGAGAGAGATCAAAGTGCTGGTGAGTTCTACCCCAGGTATCCTTATATAGGAGCAGAGAATCTAAGAATTATAGTGCTGTAGAAATAGCATTGGATTTGGAGTCAGGAGAGTTCAAATACTACCTCTCAGGTGATCTTATGGTCAGGGTAAATTCTGGAATCCATAATAGGGATAAACCTGTAGGTGGGGGACCATCTGTGACCATTATAAAGACATAGGGAAAAGGACCACACTCTACATAGGGCAATGGTGGGATGTAATGGCCAAAAAAGCTAACAGCATCTTAGGCTTCCTTAAGAAGGCTAGGGCATCTAGGAATAAGGGAGTGACTGTCCTGTTGTCCTCCACCCTGGTCAGACAGCACCTGGAACATTGTGTTCAGTCATAGATACCCCATTTCAGCAAGGACCTCAATAAGATGGAGAGCATCCAGAGGGGAGTCCCCAGGACAGTGAAGGTCCTTGAGCTCCTGACTTGTAAGAATCAGTTGAAGGAACTAGGAAGGTTTTGCCTGGAGAAAAGAAGTCCTAGAGGAACTTGAGAGCTGTCTTCGAGTATATGAAGAGCTGTTGTGGGAAAAAGGTTAGATTTGTTCTGGTTGGCCCTAGAGTAAAGAAGTAGGAGAAGTGAATGAAGATTAAGGAGAGCCAGATTTCAGCTCAACATTAGGACAAACTTCCTCCCAGCAAGAACTATGGAAAAATGGAATGGTCTGCCTTGGGGGGGTTGGGGGTCCTTACTGGGAGTCTTCAAGCAAAGGCTGAGTGATCACGTCTCACCTATACTGTAGAAGGGATTGAAGGGAGGGGTGTGGGTAGAGTGAGATTAGCTGTTTCATTCCAGTTCTGAAATTCTGTAATTCAGTGAGCAAATGTCTAAGCTGCCACACCATTTGGTGATACCTGCATTTTGAGACTCAGATGGGGACTTGAATAGGAAAAGACTTCAAGAACAAATCGATGAATGTCTAATGGTACAATTTCAGGCATAGTAGTTGAGAGGAAGCTATGGCAGAATAATAACTGACATTCAGAAGGCACTTCAAGGTTTGCTAAGTGCTTTCCTTCTACGCGTGATCTTAATTGAGCCCCCAGCTGTGTGGTAGATAGCATAGGTATTATTATCCCCAGTTTGCAGTGAACGAAATGGAAGCTTGGAACTGTTGAGACTAGCCCACAGCCACCTGGCTTGTAAAGATCAGTGGCAAGGTTTGACTCTAAGTCTTCTCAACCCCAAGTGCAGTACTTTTCAGCAT
Source organism: Trichosurus vulpecula (assembly GCF_011100635.1). Classification (NCBI taxonomy): domain Eukaryota; kingdom Metazoa; phylum Chordata; class Mammalia; order Diprotodontia; family Phalangeridae; genus Trichosurus; species Trichosurus vulpecula. The sequence goes on along the minus strand of NC_050574.1, from coordinate 119,682,935 downwards.
TCCACACTGTCTCCCAGAAAGAATAATTGAAAGAATTCTGTACTTCGAGTCAGGCTTGGGTCCATATTTTAACTCTGACATAAAGTAACTGTGAGATCAGGGATGAATGACTTAACTTTCCTAAGCTTCAGTTTTCTCATCTCTGAAATTGGGAAAACATTACTTGAGTTGATTTGTGGCATTCACTTTCTAAACCACAAAGAGCCATAAAAAACATGAGTTATTCCTAAGTGCATCCCAATGATTCATGAGTCCAATCATCTAAGATCCCATGCCAGGAAATGCTAATGATTGGTTAGTGGGAAGAGCACTGGATTTAGAATCAGAGGACACTTGGGCTTAATTCTGTGCCTCAATTTCTTCATCTGTAAATCAAAGAGATAGTACTTGATGTCCCCTAAGGTCTCTTTCCACTTTAAGGTCCAGGATTTTGGATATTCAGAGCTCTACAAAACTGGAAGAGGATGCTCATTGTAGGTCTTTAAGCAGAAGCTAGTTGACCATTTGTTGGGGATGAAAAAGGGAAGACAAGGAAAGACTGAGGGAGTGACTGGTTGGAAGGGGTTTTGCCTAGCCCAAAGTCAAGGAGGGGTAAATAAATACCTTGGGAAACTTAACTCTGGTACGTTTTTTCACCCATTGCTAGATGCTACCATTTTCTATTTACTATTCTGGTAGCATTACCAGATGCTACTAAATTCCCTACTAAAGTTTTTGTTTTAATTTTTTTAAATAGCTAACACATGCAGTACTTTAAGATTTGCAAAGTGGACTTTTATGTCAACCCCATGAGGTAGGTACTGCAGCTATTCTCATCTTATTTTACAGACTAGGAGAGTCTCATAGAGAAGTGACTCACCCATGTTGACAGAACTAGTAAGTGTCAGAGGTGGGATTGAACCAAGGGTCACCCTGACCCCAATTCCAGCATTCTACCCACTCACATCAACTATCTCTCACTTGGACTACAGAAAAAAGGTTTTCTTTCTACTCCTAGGTAAGAAGAGCTGGGGGAATCTGGAGACCCTAAGAAGATGCTTGCTGGGATGGTTTGAGAATCCCATAGCCAGACTCCATCAGGTTTTTAAAAGAGAATTTACTACTGTGGTATATTTGGTACAAAATATCCTCCCCAAAAGTCTTACTCTCCCACTAGTACATAGAGAAAAGAGTCCAATCCAGTCTAGGAGGAAGTTGGCTCGTGCTCTCACAGAACTCATATTTTAATTGAGGTGACAGCATTTACATATATACATACAGGTGTAACCCTAGGAGTTACTATGTTAGGCTCATGATCTGATGATACAGATCTCAAAGTTGCCAAGTTCTTAGTAATTCTGCCTTTGGAAATTATATGACTGGCTTATAATTATGCCCCAAGTTAGAAAGGGCCCTGAACTAGGAAAGGTCATTTTATCCTATGTAACTCCCAAAGCTGCCCCATGCCCTCTTGCCTCTAAAAAAGGAACACAAGGAAATGCAAAGGATAAGTTAACCACAAGTATTTGAGACAAATAAGATTAGACCAGTCAGATTCATAAAAGGATATGATTAGAAACAGGTGCCAGCCACACCCAGCTAAAGTCATGTAGGGCAAAGGGGTAAGGACTGCCAGTTCTTCCATAGCTGTTTTTTATATCAATTTTTAATTTAATTTAATTTTTTATTTTAAGTTCTGAGTTCCAAATTCTATCTTCCTCTCCCTCTCCTTGAGATGGCAAGCAATCAGATATAGATTATACACGTACAATAATGTAAAACATTTCCATATTAGACATTTGGTACAAGAAGACTAGAATAAAAGAAAAAAAGAAAGTGAAAAATAGTATGCTCCAGTTTGTATTAAATCAATATCAGTTCTTTACTTACCAGCATATAGCATGCTTCATCATTAATCCTTTGGGATTGTCTTAAATCACTGTACTGCTGAGAACAGCTAAGTCATTCATAGTTTTTTATCAGACAATATTGCTGTTACTGTATACAACGTTTTCCTGGTTCTGGTCACTTCACTATACATCAGTTCATGTAAGTCTTTCCAGGTTTTCTGAAATCATTCTTCTTGTCATTTCTTATAGCACAATAATATTTCATTACAATCATATACCACAGCTTGTTTAGCCATTCCCCAATTGATGGGCATTCCTTTGATTTTCAATTCTTAGCCACCACAAAAAGAGCTGCTAGAAACATTTTTGTACAAAGTCCTTTTTCCTTTTTTGTGATCTCTTTGGGATACAGACCTAGTAGTGGTATTGCTGGATCAAAGGGTATGCACAGTTTTATAGCCCATTGGGCACAGTTCCAAATTGCTCTCCAGAATAGTGGGATCAGTTCACAACTCCACAAACAGTGCATTAGTGCCCCAGTTTCCCACATCCCCTCCAAAATCCAATATTTTCCTTTTTTGTCACATTAGACAATTCTAATAGGTGTGAGGTGGTACATCAGAGTTGTTTTAATTTGCATTTCTCTGATCAATAGTGAGTTAAAGCATTTTTATATGACTACAGATAGCTTTGATTTCTTTGTCTGAAAACTGCCTGTTCATATCCTTTGACCATTTATCAATTGACCTGTATTTTTATAAATCTGACTCAGTTCTCTATATATTTAAAAAACAAGTCCCATAGCTGGTTTTTTTTTTCATCAGGGCTCCAGCCACCTGAGTGAGTTCCCACAATTTTTTTAAATCATTGTCTTATGGTTGAAATAGAGAGGCTACTGCTCCTTGTTTCTGGAAAATGCTGCTTACCTCCTCTACCATGTATCCTATCTCAAGAGAACTTTAAAACTCCATCCTCTTGGTTCTAATCTCAAGTTAGCTTCCTCTCTTGCCATAACAGGGAAAAAATAGAACTTTCAGCATCTTTACTAACATAGTCTCCCTTTTAAGGCAGCCAGTTGAAGCCTTGCCAGAAACACCCTTCCATAGGTAGGTATTCCATAGGTGTAGACAAATATACAAAATATACAAAGGAGATCTAAGGAGGGGAAGGCCTTAGTAGCCAAAAGTCCAGGAAAAGCCTTTAAACACATATTATGTGCCAAGCTCAGGTCTAGAAATACAATGATGGGGGAAAAAGAGTCCCTACCTTCATGGAGCTTACACTCCAAAATGATAAAGATTTATGAACTAAAGTGTCTTGAGTTGAATTGATGTGACCTTACCTATCCTCTACTAAAGGCCTGCTCTGGTGTCTCACTGTGGGAGATGTGTACCTGCATTCTTGAAGGTTCTGCCGGTGAAAACCAAGTTCTATCAAATCTTATTGAGCTCGGAAGGCTTCAAGGCTATGTGTCTGGGGTTGGACAACCAGTCTACCTAAGTTCAGAAAAGTTGATCACAGTAATTTGGAACTATGCCCAAAGGGCCATAGGAATGTTCATACCCTTTGACCCAGCAATACCACTTCTAGGGGTGTATCCCAAAGAAATCACACAAGAGGGAAAGGGACCTATATGTACAAAGATATTTATAGCGGCTCTCTTTGTGGTAGCCAAGAATTGGAAATCAAAGGGATGCCCATCAATTGGGGAATGGCTGAACAAGCTGTGGTATATGAAGGTAATGGAATACTATTGTGCCATAAGAAATGGGGATGATATGGACTTCGTAACAACCTGGAAAAACCTACACGACATAATGCTGAGTGAGCGGAGCAGAGCCAGGAGAACATTGTACACAACCACAGATATATGGATTCCATGAGGACCAACCCTGACAGACTTCGCTCTTCTCAGCAATGCAAGATGCAAGGACAACTCCAGGGGACTCACGATGGAGAATGCTATCTCCATCCAGAGAAAGAACTGTGAAGTTTGAATACAGATTGAGGCGCACTACATGCTCGCCTTTTTTGCTTCACTTTTGTTTTTGTTTATGGGTTTTTTTTATTTTGGTTCTGTCTATTCTTTCTCATGATTCATTCCATTGGTCATAATTCTTCTCCACAACTTGACTAGTGTATAAATTAATTCAATGCAAAGTTATACATGGTAGTTATATGAGATTCCATGCCATCTTGGGGAGGGAGGGGAGAAAATCTGGAACTCAAAATTATGTAGAAATGTGTGTGGTAAACTAAAAATAAAAAAATATAAAAAAAAGAAAGGTTGACCACGAAAGTGTTGGTTTGGGTATCCAATGAGGTGGAGGTTTTAGTGGGCCACAGTAACTGGCAAAAAATTCAGCTCAGGAGCAGAGACATTGGGACCTATGTCCATGGAGGCAAAAAACTGATGAAATTAAACTTTGAAGTGTTATATAATGTGAGAGGAGTGGCCAAGATAATATTTCTACCTCTAAAATGCTCTAATATTCTGCACTCTCTTATTGGTTTCTGGGGACAAAAGCTGCACCTAATTATAGACATATCCAGTAGCCAGCTGTTGTGTCTAGGAAGAGGAGAGAGAGAGAGAGAGAGAGAGAGAGAGAGAGAGAGAGAGAGAAGAGAGAGAGGAAGGAGGGAAGGAGGGAGGGAGGGAGAGAGAGCAGGCACTGCCTGCAGCTGATTTCCAAGTGATAGATTTTGGTTGTGGCTGGAATAAGACCTGGGGTCTTACCAGAAGTCCCATTAGCTGCTCTCTGGAGCCTATCCCACCTTATGTAGACAATGGCACAGGGCTGGGCTTTCCATGGATCAGGAGGGAAAAGGAGACCTTTCTCTATAGCCTGTGGGAATATGACATGGGACAGCATTGCTTCAGGGGCCCAGGAATCCAACTGTGACTCTTAGCCTAGAAATCTGGATGAGGCCAGGCAAAGGAAGGAAAGAAAAGACAGAGGGAGGTGACATGCAATGAGAAGAAATTGAGATCAGATGAAGCCAGAGAGAGACTTTTGAGAAGGCAGTTATGAAAAAGAAGGCAGGGAAGAGCAGAGGGGAAAAGGAGACATGCCCACAGAGGTAAATAAGATGACAGAGAAAACAGGTGGAGATGGAGGGAGAAGAGAGAGAGACACAAAATGAAGTCAAAGACCAAGTGAACAGAGAAAATTAATAGGGTGATTGTGACAAAAGAGAGAAAGAATAATAATATCAACTAATATTTGTATAGCACTCCAAGTTTTACAAAATGCTTTCTGTAAGAGAGACAGAAAGAATGAAATAAAGATCACAAGCACATAAGATTTAGTGATGAAAGGGACTTGAGAGATCATTTCAGGCTGAGCGACAGGGCATGTGCATATAGTCCCTGATGCTGAGGAGGCTGCAGATAGTGGTTGGCTCATGTTTGGGAGTTCTGAGTTCCAGCAGAACTAAAGCCAATCTGATGTCTGCATTATGTGTGGTACCAAAATGATGAGCATCTGGGAGCAGAGAGCCACTAGGATACCTAAGAAGGGGTGGACCAGCCAAAGTCAAAAAAACAAAACAGGTCAAATCTTGCATACCTATCACTATTGGCATCAGGCTTATAAGTAGACACTGCACTTCACCTTGGATGAGTTAAGGAGAAAAAGAAAGAAAGAGAGAGAGAGAGAGAGAGAGAGAGAGAGAGAGAGAGAGAGAGAGAGAGAGGAAGGAAGGAAGGAAGGAAGGAAGGAAGGAAGGAAAGAAAGAAAGAAAGAAAGAAAGAAAGAAAGAAAGAAAGAGAAAGAAAGAAGGAGGAAGGAAGAAGGAAGGAGGAAGAAGGGAGGAGGAAGAAAGAGAAAGAAGAAAGGAGGGAGGGAGGAAAAGAGGAGAAGGAAGAAAAGAGGGGGGAAAGGAAGGAAGAAAGGGATGAAGGAAGAAGGAAAGTAGGAATGAAGGAAGAGAGGAGAAGGAAGGAAAAGAGAGAGAAGGAAGAAGAAAGGAAGTAAATAATGAAGAAACAAAGGAACAAAGAAAGGAAGATTAGTTTAGCTCCCTCTTTTACAGAAGAGAAAATAAATACCTAGACATAGAAAGAAAGTGCAGCAAACAGGAAGCGAAAGAGATTATGAAGATAAAAACAGAGATGGAGAGAAACAGAGAGCAAAAAAAGGGACAAAGAGAAGAAAAAAAAAGAACTGATCCACAGAAAGAGAAAGACAAAGACAGAAGAAAGGAGAACAGAGAGACAGAGCAGCCCGGAGTCAGAGAACATGGCCTAGAGCCCTGCTGACACAGGTTATTGGGGTCAGTTCTGACAATGATTTTCTGGTATCAAGAGCCTTTCCTCTCCAGTAGCACAGCAGGGTCCATGGAATCTTTGCATGGACTCAAATCATAACTTGAGAGAGAGAGAGAGAGAGACTGTGTGTATGAGTTGGTGTGAATTTTATGAGTGTGTTGTGCGTATGAGAACAAATGTGAGAATATATGTCTGTGTATGAATGTGTTAGGGTGAGTGAACAATGTATGTGTGATTCACACATAAGCATATGTGTGAATGTGTATTATGTGTGTGTGTGTGTGTGGTGAGCTTGAGGCTGGGAGTCAGGAAGCCTGGGTTCTACAATTAGCTCTGCCATTGACTTGCTGTGTGAACTTGAGCACGTCACTCCTTCCTAAAGCTGTCTCCTCCTCTATAAAATGAAGGGTGGTTGGCCTTGATAATCTTTAACCTGTCTCTCAGCTCTAACATTATCTGATCCAGACCTATCACTTCTCATCTTGTCAGCTGTAGTATCCTTCTGATTGGTCTGCCTGCTTCCAGGCCATCTTCTCCTCAACTGTCCTCCATGAAGCTACCAAATTGATATTTTGAAATTTCCTTAAAAAGATATTGGTCTGACCTTGTCACTTCCCTACTCAAGAAGCTCCAATGGCCTCCTATTTAACATTTAAAGGCCTTTATTGTCTAGTTTGTGCCTACCTTTCCAGGTTTAATGCACATTGTTCTCTTTCACATTTTCTATGTTCCAACAAAATTGACCTATTATTGTTTTCCGTAGATGGCATTCCCTCTTCCATTTCCAGGCCTTTGCATAGGTAGTCAGTCTCCTAGGCCTGCAAAGCCCTCCCTCCTCACCTCTTTCACTTAGAATCCCCGTGTTTCAACGGTCAACTCAAGTGTTACCCCCTACAAGAAGTCTATGCTAATCCCCCAATTACTAGTATGCTGCCCAACCCCTGAAAATTACTTAGCATCCACTTTGTATATTTAGTTTTAACTTTTCTGTAAATATATCATTCCTCCAACAGAACATAAGCTCCCTTAGGGCATGGACTGGTGTTTTGTTTTGTTTTACCTTACATCCCTAGAACCAAACAGCTCCCACAAATGCATCTTCAATAAATTCTTGTTGAAGGAATACTCCAAAGCCCCATTTAGCTCTAAAATTCTGTGCTCTATTTACAACTTAAATTCATTCATTTCTATAGTGCTATTAATTATACACACACACACACACACACACACAACCACCCTGTGAGCTAAATAAATATCATTAGCCCCATGTTACAGATGTTATACAAGTAGAGGCTATGTGTGACACCTGGTACACTGTAGTGATACCAGCAGCCCCACTATCTCTTGTGCTGCTTTTGTGAAACCTTCTAAATTAATGTTAACCATATTAATTATCCAAAGGAGTAAACATCTAAATGGTCCACCAGGTGGCACCATACTCAAGCCACCAACCACGGTCCAAGAGGTCCCATGAGAATTGCTCTGGTACCTCTATAGAATAAAAAATAAAAGCCAAAGAAATGATTCAGCATTTCCACAGGCTACCAGAGAACATTCAATCTGAAAATTCTCACTCTTCTCTCCTCTCCCACCATTGCACGGTTTCTCACTTCGGTGCTGGCCAGGTTCTGAATTTAAGTTAGGAGATGAAAATGAAATATCACTCCAAAATATTAACTTAAAATATGCACCTACCCTTTATCTGAGATTTTTTTTCTCATGGGTCAAAGAACCCATTCTCTCCATTCCCCCATCCAAGAACTTGATCATTGAATTTATTGGGGCTACATAGATTAATAGACATAGAAGAAAATGAAAGAGACATAGGCCAAGAACTCTGAATGGAGCATCCACCCAACCATCTCCTCAAACTCCTCCCTCACCTACAAGTTGTGGAAATGGAATTAGGGAGTCAGTCAATCAATAACATTTATTAAACTCCTACTATATGCCAGGTACTATACTAAAGTGCTGGTGATACAAAGAAAGATTGAAGACAGTCTCTGCCATCAAGGAGCCCACAGTCTAATGGAGGAGACAGCATGCAAACAACTATATACAAATAGGGTATATACAGAATATATTGGAGATAATCACCAAAGGAAAGGTGCTAGAATTAAGGGGCATCAGAAAAGACTTTCTGTAAAAGGTGAGATTTTGGCTGGGACTTGAATAAAGCCAATGAATCCAGGAAGGAAAGGATAAGGGAAGAGGGGTGTGTGTGTGTGTGTGTGTGTGTGTGTGTGTGTGTGTGTGTGTGTGTGCACCCAGCTCAGTAAGAAAATGAGGAAGAAAAGGGGAGAAAGGGGATGAATATGTCTTCCTCTCTCTCACCAGCTGAAGAAGTTTTCACAAACTGCACTACCTGGCTATCTGTCTAGCCTCATTTCCACATACCCAATCCTAATCATCTCATTCTCTGGTCCAGATTCTCCACCGGGAAAGCTGAAGAGGGCATTTCTGCATCGGGGGGGGCGGGGCGTGGAACTTGGACTAGATGCCTCTAAATTTCCTTCCTATCCCCATATTCTATGATTCTAAACCCTCCATGGCCACCCAATCCATAGGACTTTCCTCTCTGTGAATTTTTAGCCCTTAATACCTACACCACACATTTGGCTAAGTGTACCTTCTCCCAATTAGTAAAATATGTCTTATCCCAATTAGACTATTTTTATTTTGGGAAAGGACCATAAGTGTTATACTTTCTCAATTGGAGTATTCTAAGAGTTCTTTAGAAACAGTGAAGTGCAATAAAAAGATTTCTAGATTTATAGTCAGGAGAGATCTGGAGTGTGGCACCTACTCTATTGCTAGCTGTGGGAGCAAGTAGCCTTCAGAACTTCGGTTTTCTCACTTAAGTCTCAGAGTTGGAAGTAGCTTCAGAAATCATCTAATTTAACCAAATCCTAAACATGAATCTCATGTACAAACACTTCACTTTGGCTGAAATTTCCAGCAAGGGAGCATCCACTCTCCCTCCCCTCAGATATCAGGATGTTTTTGCTTATATTGCAATCTGCTTCTCTGCATCTTGCACTCATTGACCCTCATTCCATTCTCAGGGACTAAACAGAATAAGTCTAATCTCTTTTCCATAGAACAAGGTTTTTGCAGTCATGCATATCATCGGTGTCATTTATTCTACTTCACCCTAGTAAGTCATCAAAGTTAATATACAACAAACAACTTAGACCCACCCTGCAACTCTCCATTGCACTATGCGTTGTGTTCTAATTTTGATTCTTCCAAGATCATAGTGTTCCATGATTCACAGCTATGTAGCATTCCCATGAGAATGATGATGTAAAGATTTGAATTTTTGTGGTACTGAGGAGTTTGAAATCACTGAAAGCACTACCCAGTTTCCCGAAAAAGATCAAGCCCAACCTTCTCCCTATTCTGCAGTTCTGGGTACAGCTCATCAGCCATTTACACAGCCTATTCAGGATATGTTAATTCAGGATATATTAATAATTTAATAATAATCAATTCAAGGGAGGGGCTACCCATCCATTCAAACCATAGTTCATAGTCTATACAAAGTTCTTCATTCACTTCATTTTTTGTTCCAGCGTGAATAGCTTGATTCAATTCGACAAACATTTATTAAGCACCTAGTATTCACAAGTCCCTGTATGTAGCACTGAGGAGACAAAGGGGTATGGGGAAGGGAAGGGAAGAGAATAAGCATCTATATAAGGCACATACTGTGTGCCAGGAACCATGCTAAACATTTTTTACAAATATTATTTCATTTGATTCTCACAATATCCCTATGAGGTAAGTGCTATTTTTGCCCCCGTTTTAGGGGTGAGGAAATGGAGGTAAACAGAGGTTAAGTGACAACCTCTGAGATCACACAGCTAGTAAAACCTTAGGCTGGATTTGAACTCATTTCTTCCTGACTCCAGGCAGAGCCCTCTATCTATTGTGCCAGAAGCTAACTGCTTTTGGCAAAGCAAAGACCAAAGTGCAACAATATTTACCCTCAAAGAGCTTACATTCTCCTAGATGAGATACAAAAGGTAATACAGATAAATATTCTACGAAGTAGGGAGTCATAAGGACAAATTTCTTTCTTACAATAGTCACTGAAAGCACAGTGCTCTGCTCAGGGCTTGATGGAATTAATGCAATGCTATCGGGGTAAGCAATAGAAAAAATATGGAGAACAATAAAAGTGGATGGCAAATAAAGGCAGGGACTTGCCTGAACACTCCCAAATACCCCCCTCCCTCAACGACATTAAAATAACATCACAAAATGAATTCTGGAGCAGCAAAACCAACAAAAGGATAATACAAAAAAATTTCCAGCTAGGTGACACAGTGCATAGAATGCAGGGCCTGGAGTCAGGAAAACTCATCTTTCTGAGTTCAAATACGACCTCAGACACTTACTAGCTGTGTGACCTTGGCCAAGCCACTTAAACTTGTTTGCCTTAGTTTCCTCATCTGTAAAACGAGCTGGAGAAGGACATGGCAAACCACTCCATTATCATGTGTGAGGTGTTGCTCTCAACCTAATGTCTGCCAGACTGATTTCCAGATTTTTTAAATAGATTTTTATTTTCAGGTTATAATACTTAGTTCTACATGTTCTTGAGTTTCAAATTTTCTTCCCTTCCCTCCCCTCCCCCCTCCTCCCAAGACAGCATGCAGTTCAATATAGATTCTACATAAACCTTCGCATTAAATTTATTTACACAATGGCCAAGTTGCAAAGAAGAATTATGACCAATGAAATGAATCATGAGAGAGAAGAAACAAAACCAAAAAAGAAGAGAAAAAAAGAGAGAGTAAATAGTTTGCCTCAGTCTGCATTCAGACTCCATAGTTCTTTCTCTGGATGTAGCTAGCTCTCTCTATCATGAGTCCTTTGTAGCTGTCTTTGAGCCTTGTATTGCTGAGGAGAGCCAAGTCTTTCAAAGTTAGTCATCACATAATCAGTATGTCTGTCGTTGTGTATAATGTTCTCCTGGTTCTGCTTCTCTCACTCAGCATCATATCATGTAGGTCTTTCCAGGTTATTATGAAGTCCGTATCTTCCCTATTTCTTATAGCACAATAGTATTCCATTACATTCATATACCACAACTTGTTCAGCCATTCCCCAATTGATGGGCATCCCCTTGATTTCCAGTTCTTTGCCACCACAAAAAGAGTAGCTATAAATATTTTTGTACATACAGGTCCCTCTCCCACTTGTGTGATCTCTTTGCAATATAGCCCTAGAAGTGATATTGCTGGATCAAAGGATATGCACATTTTTATAGCTCTCCAATTGCTCTCCAAAATGGCTGGATGTGTTCACAACTCCACCAACAATGTATTAATGTTCCAATTTTCCCACACCCACTCCAGCATTTATCATTTTCCTGTTTTGTTGTGCTAGCCAATCTGACAGGAGAGATGTGATACCTAAGTTGTTTTGATTTGCATTTCTCTAATCAATAATGACTTAGACCATTTTTTCACATGCTTATAGATATCTTTAATTCTTTCCTCTGAAAACTACCTATTCATATCCTTTGACCATTTCTCAATTGGGGAATGGCTTTTATTCCCATAAATTTGGCTCGGTTCCCTGTATATTTTGGATATGAGTCCTTTATCAGAGACATTGGTTGTAAAGATTTTCTCCCAATTTTCTGCTTCCCTCCTAATCTTTGTTGCACTGGCTTTGTTTATACAAAAACTTTTCAGTTTAACATAATCAAAATTATCTATTTTGCATTTTGTAATGTTCTCTATCTCTTGTTGGGTCGTGAATTCTTCCCTTTCCCATAGATCTGATAGGTAAACTATTCCCTGCTCTCCCAAATTCCTTATAGTATCAGCTTTTATTCCCAGATCATGAACCCATTTTGACTTTATGTTGGTATATAGTGTAAGATATTGGTCTGTGTCCAGTTTCTGCCATACCATTTTCCAATTTTCCCAGCAGTTTTTGTGGAATAGTGAATTCTTAGCCCAGAAGCTGGATTCTTTGGGTTTATCAAAGAGTAGATTGCTATAGTCACTGACTTCTGCGTCTTATGTACCTAACCTATTCCACTGATCTACCACTCTGTTTCCTAGCCAGTACCAGGTAGTTTTGATAACTACTGCTTTATAGTACAGTTTGATATCTGGTATGGCTAGGCCACCTTCCCTACCATTTCTTTTCATTAAGTCCTTTGATATTCTGGACTTTTAGTTCTTCCAGATGAATTTCATTGTTATTTTATCTAGTTCTGTAAAATAATTTTTGGTAGCTCGATTGGTATGGCACTGAATAAGTAAATTAATTGAGGTAAAATTTTCATTTTAAATATATTAGCTCATCCTAACCATGAGCAACTGATGTTATTCCATCTATTTAGATCTGACTTTATTTGTGTGAGAAGTGTTTCGTAATTGCGTTCATATAGGCCCTGGGTTTGTCTTGGCAGGTAGAAAATATTTTATATTTTATCATGTCTACAATAAATTTAAATGGAATTTCCCTGTCTATCTCTTGCTGTTGGTCTTTGTTAGTAATATATAGGAATACGTAGGATTTATGTGGGTTTATTTTATATCCTGCAACTTTGCTAAAGTTGTTTATTACTTCAAGTAGTTTTTTACTTGAATCTCTAGGATTCTCTAAGTAAATCATCATATCATCTGCAAAAAGTGGTAATTTAGTTTCTTCTTTGCCTATTCTAATTCCTTCAATTTCTTTTTCTTCTCTTATTGCTATAGCTAACATTTCTAGTACCAAATTGAACAGTAGGGGTGATAGTGGACATCCTTGTTTCACCCCTGATCTTATTGGGAATGCATCTAGCTTATCCCCATTACAAATAATGCTTGTTGATGGTTTTAGGTAGATGCTGTTTATAATTTTAAGGAAGGCTCCATTTATTCCTATGCTTTCTAGTGTTTTTAATAGGAATGTGTGTTGTATTTTGTCAAAGGCTTTTTCTGCATCTATTCAGATGATCGTATGGTTTCTGCTAGTTTTGTTGTTGATATGATCAATTATGCCGATAATTTTCCTAATACTGAACCAGCCTTGCATTCCTGGAATAAATCCTACCTGGTCATAGTGTATTATTCTCCTGATAAGTTGCTGCAATGTTTTTGCTAATACTTTATTTAAAATTTTTGCATCAATATTCATTAGGGAAATTGATCTGTAATTTTCTTTCTCTGTTTTGATTCTTCCTGGTTTAGGTATTAGTTCCATATTTGTGTCATAAAAAAATTTGGTAGGACTCCTTCTTCACCTATTTTCCCAAGTAGTCTATAAAGTATGGGAATTAGTTGTTCTTTAAATGTTTGATAGAATTCATATGTAAAACCATCTGGCCTGGAGATTTTTTCCTCGGGAGTTCATTGATGGCTTGCTAATTGCTCTTTCTGAGATGGGGTTATTTAAGTAATTTACCTCCTCTTCTGTTAACTTGGGCAACTTGTATTTTTGTAAACATTCATTCATTTCCCTCAGGTTATCAAATTTATGGACATACAATTGGGCAAAATAATTCCTAATTATTGTTTTAATTTCCTCTTCATTGGAGGTGAATTCATCCTTTTCATTTTTGATACTGGTAATTTGGTTTTCTTCTTTTTTAATCAAATTGACCAAGGGTTTATCAGTTTTATTGGTTTTTTCATAAAAACCAGCTCTTAGTTTTATTTATTAGTTCAATAGTTTTCTCGATTTCAATTTTATTAATCTCTCCTTTGATTTTCAGTATTTCTAATTTGGTATCTAATGGGGGATTTTCAATTTGTTCTTTTTCTAGCTTTTTCAGTTGCATGCCCATTTCATTGATCTTCTTTTTCTCTATTTTATTCATCTAAGCATTTAGAGATATAAAACTTCTCCTAAGAACTGCTTTAGCTGCATCCCATAAGTTTTGGTATGTTGTCTCATTACTGTCATTCTCTTGAATGAAGTTATTAATTGTTTCTATGATTTGTTCTTTGACCCACTCATTCTTTAGGATTAGATTATTTAGTTTCCAATTAATTTTTAGTTTATCTTTCCATGGTCCTTTATTACAAATAATTTTTATTGTGTCATGATGTGAGAAGGATGAATTGACTATTTCTGCCTTTCGCCACTGGATTGTGAGGTTTTTATGCCCTAGTACATGGCCAATTTTTGAGTATGTGCCATATCACTGAGAAAAATGTATATTCCTTTTTATCTCCATTCAGTTTTCTCTAGAGGTCTATCATATCTGCCTTTTCTAAAATTCTATTCACCTCCTTAACTTTTTTCTTGTTTATTTTGAGGTTAGATTTATCAAGTTCAGAGAGGGGGAGGTTGAGGTCCCACACTAGTATGGTTTTGCTGTCTATTTCTTCCTGTAACTCCCTTAACTTCTCCTCTAAGAATCTGCATGCTATACCACTTGGTGAATATATGTTAAATAATGATATTGCTTTATTGTCTATGATGTCTTTTAGCAGGATATAGTGTCCTTCTTTATTTCTTTTAATTGGATCTATCTTTGCTTTTGCTTTGTCTGAGATTAGGATTGCTACTCCTGCTTTTTTCTACTTTGGCTGAAGCACAATATATTCTACTCTATCATTTTACTTTTACCCTGTATGTATCCCCCTGTTTCAAATGTGTTTCTTGTAAACAATATATTGTAGTATTATGGTTTTTAATCCATTCTGCTATCCGCCTCCTTTTTATGGGAGAGTTCATCCCATTCACATTCACAGTTATGATTACAAGCTGTGTCTTTTTCTCCATCCTGTTTCCCTCCCCCTGTTTATGCTTTTATTTCTCTCTCCTCCCTTCCACTCCTCAAAAGAGTTTTGCTTTTGACCACTGCCTTCTTCAATTCACCCTTCCTCTTGATTTCCCTCCCTTATCTTACCCTTTTCCATTTGCTACTTCTTCCCTCTCTTCTGACCACCCCCTCTTTTCTTTCCCCTTTCCTCTCCTACTGCCTGTAGGACAAGTTTGATTTCTATACTTATCGGAATATATTATTCTCTTCTTGAACCAAATCTGATGAGAGTAAAGCTCATATACTACTCTTCTCCCTCCCTTCTTTCCCTATACTATAATATGTTTTTGTGCCTCTTCATGTGATGTAATTTACCCTTTTCTACTACCTCCTTACCTCTTCTCCCAGAACCCTCCCTTTACATCTCTTAATTATGTTTTTATCATTATATCAATTATTTTATACTGACACCCACAGTCTATGTGTATCTCTTTCAATTGTCATAATAACTGTACTATTCTCAAGATTGACATATATATATATATATATATCATATATAAAACAATATAATCCTATATAAGGATGTAAACAATTTGCCTTTATTGATTAACAAGGTTTTTGGGCAAAGGGGGGGTTCCCCCGTTTACCTTTTTTATGTCTTTCTTGAGTTTTGTATTTAAAGATTAAATTTTCCATTGAGTTCTTGCCTTTCCATCAGGAAGGTCTGGAATACCCTTATTTCATTGAATATCCATCTCCTTGCCTGAAAAATTATGCTCAATTGTGCTAGGTAGTTGCTCCTTGCTTGTGGTCCAAGATCTTTTGCCTTTTGGGATATCATATTCCAATTTCTCCTGTCATTTAAGGTAGAAGCTGAAAGATCCTGCATGATCCTGACTGTAGCTCCATGATATTTGAATTGTTTCTTTCCATCCATTTCCTTAAGGTTATCAAATTTATGGACATACAATTGGGCAAAATAATTCCTAATTATTTTTTTAATTTCCTCTTCATTGGAGGTGAATCCACCCTTTCCATTTTTGATACTGGTAATTTGGTTTTCTTCTTTCTGTTTTTCATTGTGGCTTTCTGGTAGACCAATAATTCTTAACTTGTCTTTCCTGGATCTATTTTCCAGGTCAGTTGTTTTTCCAATCAGATATTTCACGTTTTCTTCTACTTTATCATTCTTTACATTTTGTTTGACTACTTCTTGATGCCTCATAGAGTCATTAGTTTCCACTTGCTCAATTCTAATCTTTAATGAATTGCTGTCTTCATTTTGCTTTTGAGTTTCCTTTTCCAATTGGTTGATTTTACCTTTCAGGGTGTCATTTTCTCTATTTAGATTCTGAATCTCCTTAGCTATTTCACCAATTTTACTTTTTAAAGATTTGATTTCATTAGTGGGGTTTTTTTTCCATTTTTTTCTTTTACCTCCCTAATTTGGTTTTTAAAAACCTCCTTTAGTTCTTCCAGGAATGCTTTTTGGATTTGAGACCAGTTCACATTCCATTTTGAGTTATCAGATGTGGGTATAGTGTCAATGCTGTCCTCTTCCGAATTGGAATTTTGATCTTCCCTGTCTCCATAAAAAGGATCAATGGTCCTCAGTTTTTTCATGTTCTTCTTCATGTTGGTTAGCTTTTTCCTGGCTTTACAGTGGATTTCTGCTTTGGGGGCTCAGGGAGTTCTGTCCCAGGTTTCTTGTTCTGGGAATTGTGAGCCTAGTTACTGGCTTTATGTGTTGTGGCCTTTGGTTTCCTGAGGTGTGGGGGAGGGGTCATCTGGCTGCTGGAAGTCTCCTCTTCCGCTGGGGCTGCTCTCCAGCACTGGTGGTCTCAGTCATTGTCTGTCACTTCCCTTGGCTGTGCAAAGGCACATCTGGGTTCCTGGTGTTGACTTTTGATCGCCCCACCCTTCTGGGTCTCCTCTCCTCTATTCCAGGATTTTTCCCAAGGTATTTTCTCTGGGTCAGGGAGTGAGGGATGAAAGCCATTTACCTGGCCATCATGTCTCCCAAAAGTTCAAGAAGGTGAGTTTCAAACCTTTGGGCTGCAAGCCTCAGGAGTAGATGTCTCACAGCTGCAGGTGCTGTGCTGCTACTTCCCATGGATTCAACAGACTCCCATCCTGTGTTGGGAGGCCTGGGGATCTCCACCAGTTTTGGGTGCCCAGCTTTCTCCCAGCCTGGCTGCCTGGCTGGCTTCCACAGCTGCTTCCGCTTTGGTATGGTCTGGTGCAGCTCTGCACGCCGGGTGCTCTCCCAGCCTACAGATCCATCCTGGCTACCCTGCGGACTCTCCTGGCTTGGAAATTTGCCTGACTCAGTCTACTAGTGGCTTCTAACTCTCTCAAATCTGCTCAGATTCACTTTTTTAGAGGTATTGAACAGAAGTTATGAGAGAGCTCCAGTAAGATGCTGTTTTCATGCTGCCATCTTGGCTCCATCCCCCTGCTTTCCAGTTTTCACAGAAGTTTTTGTTGAATAGTGAAGATTCCCCAATAAATGAGGTCTTTGGGTTTATTGAACACTAAGTTATTAGGTTTGTTTGCTTCTGTATATTATGTGCCTAATCAGCTTAACTGATTAATCTATTTTATTGTATACTAGGCTACTAAGTATGTTATATATCTAATCTGTTCCATTGATCAACCCCTTTATTAACTAGTACCAAGTTGTTTAAATGATTACTGCTTTGTAGTAGACTTTGAGATCTGGTATTGCTAGGCCCCTTTCCTTCTCATTTTCTTCATTATTTTCCTTAAGATTCTTGACCTGCTGGGGCCAAAGCCAAGACCGCAGAATAAAGGCAGAGATTCTCCTGAGCTCTCCCAAGTTCATCTCCAAACAATGTTAAACAAATTCTGGAGCAGCAAACTGACAAAAAGACCATGGGAAACAATTTTTTAGCCCAAGACAACTTGGAAGGTTGGAAGAAAAGGTCTATCTCACTGGGATAAGAGTGCAGCACTGTCCAGTGCAGGCCGCACCATCAAGCCAGCAGCAAGCTTTGTGGGGCAACTGAATTGGCAGCAGCTGCCAGAGCCCTCAGCTCGCAGACAATAAAGGAGTCAGACAACTGGTCAGAAGGAGATAACAGGGGACCCTTTTGCTGCCACTGTGGGGGGAGGCAGAGAAAATGTAAAACTTATGGAAGTGAATGTTGAAAACTAAAAATAAATAGATAAATTTATTTTTTTAAAAGAAAGAAAACCACCGTTTAGAAGGTAGACTTGGCCGAATGGAAAAAGAAGTACAAAAGCTCCTTGAGGAAAAATAATTCCTTAAAAATTAGAATTGGTTAAGTGGAAGCTAATGACTCCATGAGACATCAAGAATCAATCACAGAAAATCAAAAGAATGAAAAAATAGAAGAAAATATGAAATATTTCATTGGAAAAACAACTTAACTGAAAAACAGATCAAGAAGAGATAATTTAAGAATTATTGTACTACCTGAAAGTCATGATCAAAAAAAGAGCCTAGATATCATATTTCAAGAAATTATCAAGAAACCTGCTCTGATATCTTAGATCCAGAGAGTAAAAATGGAAGTTAAAAGAATCTACCAATCACCCCATGAAAGAGATCCCAAAATGAAAATTCCCAGGAACATTATAGCCCAATTCTGGAGCTCCCAGGTTAAGGAGAAAATATTGCAATCAGCCAGAAACCATTCAAATATTGCATGGAGCCACAGTCATGATAACACAAGATTTAGCACTTTCTACATTAAAGGATTAGAGGGCTTGGAATATGATATTTAAAGGGCAAAGGAGCTATGATTACAATCAAGAATCACATACCCAGAAAAGCTGAGTGTAATCCTTCGGGGGGAAATAGATATTTATTGAATTAGAGGACTTTCAAGCATTCTTGCTGAAAAGACCAGAGCTGAATATGAAAAATTACTTTCAAATACAAAACTCAAGAGAAGCATATAAAGGTAAACAGGAAAGAGAAATCTTGAGGGATTCAATAAACCAAAGTGTTTATATTCCTAAATAGGAAGATGTTACTTATAACTCCTAAGAACTTTATCATTATTAGGATGACTAGAAGAAGTATACATAGACAGAGGGTATGGGTATAAGCTGACTATGATAGAATGGTATCCAAAAAAATGAAATTAAAAGGTGAGAAAGAGGGATGCACTAGGTGAAGGTGGAAGGGGGAAATAGAATGGTTATAAAATATCTCACATAAAAAAAATGCAAAAGAGCTTTTGTAGTAGAAGAGAAAGTAGGGAGTAGATGGCAGCTAACACTTGAACCTTACTCTCATCTGAATTGGCTCAAAGAGGGAATAACATATACACTCCGTTGGCTATCAAAATCTATTTTACCTTACAGGGAAGTAGGAAGAGAAGGGAATAAGAGAAAGGGGGTAGGGAGCTGATAGAGGGGAGGGCAGAATGAAGGAGCCAGTGGTCAGAAGCAAAACACTTTTTGAAAAGGGACAGGGTGAAAGGAAAGAGAGAAAAGGACAAGCAGGGGGAAAAGTAGTATGAAGGGAAAGGCACAGTTAGTAATTATAGCTGTAAATGTGAGTGGGATGAGCTCACCCATAAAAGGGAAATGGATAGCAGAGTGGATTACAAGATTTAGATATAAAGGGTGATACCATAAGCATATTAGGAGAGCATGGAATAGTTACCTGCCAAGTCTGCGGATAAGAAAAGAATTTATGATCAAATGAGGGAGAGAGAGTGAGAGTGAGAGAGAGAGAGAGAGAGAGAGAGAGAGAGAGCATTACTAGATGTAAAATGGCTAATTTTGATTATTAAATTTAAACAATTTGGCACAAATAAAACCAATGCAGTCAAAATTAGACAGAAAGCAGAAAATGGGGGTGGAGTGGGTAGAATTTTACAGCAAGATAAAGACTTCTGATAAAGGTCTCATTTCTCAAATATATAGAGAACTGAGTCAAATTTATAAGAATACAAGACATTCCCCAATTGATAAATGGTCAAAGGATATAAACAGACAGTTTTCAGATGAAGAAATCAAAGCTATCTATACTCATATGAAAAAAATGCTCTAAATTCTTATTGTTTAGAGAAATGCAAATTAAAACAGCAGTGAAGTATCCCCTGACACCTAATTGGCTAATTGTGACAGAATTGACTAATATGACAGAGAAAGAAAATGACAAGTGTTGCAGGGAATATGGGAAAACTGGGACACTAATGAATTGTTGATGAAGTTATAAACTGATCTAACTATTGTGAAGGGCAATTTGAAACTGCTCAAAGTGCAACAAAAACATGTGTACCCTTTGACTCAGTAATACCAGTACTAAGTCTATGTCCCAAAGAAATATATTTTAAAGGATAAGGACTTACATGTACAAGAAATATTCATAGTGGATCTTTTTGTAGCAGCAAAGAACTAGAAATTGAAGGGATGCCCATCAATTAAGGAATGACTGATCAAGTTATGGTATATGATTGTGATGGAATACTATTATGCTATAAGAAATGCTGAGCAGGATGCTTTCAGAAAAATCTGAGAGGACATATGTGAACTGACGCAAAGTGCAATGAGCAGAACCAAGAGAACAGTGTGCACAGTAACAGCAATATTATGCAATGATCAACTATGAATAACTTGGCTATTCTCAGCAATATGGTAATTCTGAAGGATTTATGATTAGAGATACCATCCACATCCAGAAAAAGAATTGATGGAGTCTGAATTCAGATTGAAGCATACTTTTTAAAACTTTCTTTATTTCTTCTTGTTGTTGTTGTTATTGTTTTGGTCTGTGTTTTCTTTCACAGCATGACTAATATGGAAATACGTTTTGCATGACTACACAGGTATAACTTATATCAAATTGCTTGCCTTTTCAATGAGGGGGAAGTTTGGAAGGATGGATTGAAAGAATTTAGAACTCAAAATTAAAAGAAAAATGAAAGTAAAACTTGTTTTTACATGTAATTGGAAAACAAGAGAAAAAAATTTTAAAGAAAAATATAGAACTTTGTGTCAAAAGACCTGAATTCAAATCCTAGTGCTGCTACTGATTATCTGTATGACCTTGGGCAAGTTAGAATCTATATGAACCTTACTATTTTACTTTGTGAAATGAAGGGGTTGGACTAGATGACTTCCTTTTTCTTTTTTTTGGTTTTTTGGCAGGGCAATTGGGGTTAAGTGATTTGCCCAAGGTCACACAGCTAGTATGTGTCAAGTGTCTGAGGCTGAATTTGAACTCAGGTCCTCCTGACTCCAGGGCTGGTGCTCTACTCACTGTGCCACCTAGCTACCCCCATGGACTAGATGACTTCTAAGGTGCTCTCTAATTCTAGACCCATGATCCTATTATTCTACGAAACTTTCTGATATAAAGTTCATTGCTCTTTCCATTACAATGCATTGCCTCTCCACTGAGATTTTTAGCTCATTGCCATGGATGGAAGAAGCAAACAACTTAACCCTGGTTTATTCAGCTCAATAAATATTTAGAATCTAGACTCTAGAAGGATAATGATGCTGATCTCTATTTCTCTAGCGCTTTTTGCACAGAAAGCCTGAGATTAGTTCATAGAATCATGGATTTAGATCTGCAGGTCTTAGAGGTCACTGAGTCTTAACTCTTCATTTTACAGATGAGGAAACCAAGGCACAGAGTTGAAGTAATGGGCCTGGGGTCACCTAGTAAATGCCTGAGGCAGGATTCCAATCCACACTTTCCTGACTTCAAATCTAGCACTCTAGCATTACCTATGTAGTAAATATCAGAGGCAAGATGGTGTAGCAACAATTCGGCTAGCAGCCACTGTGGGGGTGAAAGACCAACACAAGCCCAACAACAAGAATGCTGCCAGCACAGGTTCTTTGATATGCTTTACTAAGGAAAGCAACGTTAAGGGGTTAATGATCTTATTTCAATCCAACATATAAACATCATTCACTTAATTCTGGGGGGAAAGCCAGCACCCTGAACTTCAGAGCAAATACAAACAAATTACAAACATACATTATAAACAGACCAAATACAATTCATAGTTACCAAGAAACCATCAACATTTGGGTGACCCAGGAGGCTCTTAGATGGCTGACCAGAGTCCCACCTCCAGGAGTGAGAGCCTCAAGCAAATAGCTCTGTTCTCTCTTTTTATACGCTCGTTAGCAATCATCAAATGTCATCTGAGAGACCAGAACTCAGGCTCCTACTATTGGTTCTGGTCTTAGCAACTCCCCTTAGGACCCTGAGGGTTCCACGTGCACATAGGTTTAACACCTAGTAGATAGGGTTTTGGGCATGGGGCTTTGCACCTAGTAAAGCTCAATCAAAGACAATTAATTTATCATCCTAAAACAGTAAAAAAAAGTCCCAACTTAATTAATATTACAGATGGAACCCTGGTGCCTGACTCCAAATCTAGCATTCTTTACACTGTATGAAAATGCCCAATATAAGGTATTGATCACAATATCAAACATAGTTGTTATGCATGTAAGAAGGTTTCCTCCCATACATCAGAAAGCCCAAAATACAAGTATAGAGTGCAATGAAACATTAAATTTATTATAGAGATGTCCCTTTCCTTTTATGAGTTGTGAACACCTTGTTTAAGCCAAGAAGGGAACAACAGACAACTCCAAAAGGCTCGTGATGTAAAATGCTATCCACATCCCAAGAAACACTTACAGAGACTGAATGCAGATCGAAGCACACTATTTTTTCTCTCTCTCTTTTGTTTTGTTTTGTTTCTTCTCTCTCGTGGTCGATTCCATTGGTTACAATTCTTCTTTGCAACATGACTAGTGTGAAAATATGTGTAATGTGAGTGTATATGTAGAGCCTATAGCAGAGTGCATGTCATTCTGGAGGATGGGGGAGGGAAGGGGGAGAAATTTGGAACTCAGGAGCTTGTGGAACTGAATGTTGGAAACTAAAAGTAAATAAATAAATTTTTTAAAAGGGAAGGAAACAAAACAGGATTGGCTAAACGGACAAATTAACCCAGCCTCTGGGAGATTTAAATAACTAATCCCTAGACAAATTTCAGTGATTAGAGAAAGTGGGAAAGATTACAAGGCAGGCAGTGCCTAGGGAAAAGAGGGGTTGGGAGAAGAGAAGGGAATCTCCTTCCTCCTTATCAGCCACGTAGCTTTGAAGAGGAGCTATTCAGCCAGCAGGAGACATAGTAGGATATATCCTGTAGGAAGCAGAAACACTCCCTTTAAACATTCACAGGCAGTCATTCAAGAAAGGAAACATCTTTGAGGAATAGGATCCCTGGCAGCAAAGAAAACTAGCTATGGCTAGAAATAGGTCCTGGGGGCCCAGCTGAAAAATCCACCTAGCAGAGACATAGTAACCAGTGAGAGGCAAATACAGAGTAGCAATAGAGCAACACAAACCCCTTAGTATGGATGCCAAACCCAGCATGGAGCTTTATGAGGACTCTACAGAGACAAACGACATTGCGCCCCTACTGTGGTCGGTTGCCTGAGCCCCATATGCTTCCTGCGCATATGCTTCAATACCATTGTACTCCACACTTGGATCTGCTCTTGCTCTAACTGACGTATGTGGGAGAGTGCACCCCATACCATCTTAGTAAATGCTTACTAGCTCTTTGATAAGAGCTAATTGTCTCTACTAGCAGCCTGTTAACAGGAAACACAGCAGTGAGGACTCATGAGCTATACTGCTAGAAGTGCAGTCTTAGAGAATTACCCCTAGGATCTAGGATAGCAACAAACCCTTTGGAAATTCAACCTATAAATGTGACTGTGAATTGAGGGAGGCACATTGGAGGGTGCTACATGTATTAAGAGGATCAATCAGGGAGGTCCTCTGATCAACTTAGTGATCTTAAAGAGTGATGAGCTTTTGTTTTGAACTTTGTATCTCTCAATGAAAGAAATGGGCACATCTTTTGGGGACTAGGGCATCTCATAGGTCTCATCTATTGAGGATGAATTGGTTGGCTCAGGTTGTTATGGATTGAAGCCATTCATTTGTACTGATTCTGTGTTTTTTGTGTTTTTTTAAAAAGAATACATTTGGATGGGGGTCAATTGCAGAGTTAGCCCATTTTCTTTTTCAGAGAGATAGATCCTCAGAGAGCTGAGAGCCAAGGCCAGAGAGCAACAGAGCCACAGACAGATCTGGATCCTAGGTGCTGAAAGTCCATGGATGTTCTGTGCACTCCTATCAGCCACCACGGAGAATGAAACTGGTGAATCTCTTGAGGTTGGGATTTGTAAGCTGTCGTGAACTATGCAAATGAAGGGGCAAACTGACTCAAAATGGTAAAAGAGAAGATCAACGCACCTGAGCTGACCCAGAGTGGTATTGTGCCTAGTGAGTATCCTTTGCATCCTGGACAAGTTGGAGAGACCCAGTCTTTAAAATGAAAAAAGTCTATGGATAGGGTAGGGCCTCTTCTCCAGGGGCAACTGTTGTCTTCATTGCATCAATTATATTATAGTTACTGGTGCTCCAAATCACTGGATTGTAGAGGAGAAGAGTATCTGGATTCTGAAATCCTAGATCCTAGGGTCAGTAATGTAAATTTTCAGCCCAAGAGGAAGAAGCCATGGAATAGGGAACCATGTGGCCAATTAGTGGGATTTTTCTGAATCCCAGCTTCTTATATAAACAAGAGGAGATTTTTGGGGGGAGTTCCTTAGTAGAGAGTTCCTTAACCCTGTCTCCTGGATAAGAGAGCGAAGGGGAAGTAGTAAGGCAGAAGATAGATTGTTCTGTCCAATGTCCCATTCATGAAGAATTTGGGGATCTAGTCTTTTTTATTTTATTCTTTATTTCTTTTCTCTAATTTTTTGTTGCATTTTGAGTTCTGAGCTTTCTCTCTCCCTCCCAACTGCACTAGAGAAGGCCAACATCTGACACAGATATACACGTGAAATAATACAATACATGCTTCCATATATCAGTTCTTTCTGTGGAAGTAAATAGCATCTTCCTTCATAGGTCCTTTGTACTTTATTTGAATATTCATATAACTCAGAAGAGCTTAGTCATTCACAATTACTCTTCAAACAATGTTGCTGGTATTATGTACAATGTCCTTTTGATTCCATTCATTTTACCTTTCACTATTTCATGCAAGGTTTTCCATGTTGTTCTGAAAATCAATACGCTCATCATTTCTTACAGCACAGTCGTTTTCCATCACAATCATATACACCACTATTTGTTTAGCCATTTCCCAATTTGATGGGCACTCCTCAATTTCCAGTTCCAGTTCAAAGAGAACTGCTACAAATATTTTAGAACATATAATTTCTTTTCCTTTTTCTCTGATCACCTTGGGAAACAAGTGATATTTCTGGGTGAAAGGGCATACACAGTTTTATAACTCTTTGGGCATAATTCCAGATTGCTCTTCAAAATGATTGGATCAGTTCACAGTTCTACCAACAGTGTATTAGTGTCCCAATTTTGCCATTTCCTTCTCCAGTGACCACTGGACTGGAAAAGATCAGTTTACATCCCAATCCTAAAGAAGGGCAATGTAAAGGAATGTTCAAATTACCTCACAATTATGGTCATTTCACATGCCAGAAAGGTTATGTTTAAGATTCTGCAAACTAGGCTTCATATGTAAACTGAGAATTACTAGAAGAGCAGGCTGGTTTTTGAAGAGGCAGAGGAACTAGAGACCAAATTGCCAATATTCCCTGGATTATGGAGAAGCAAAGGAGTTCCAGAAAAACATCTACTTCTGCTTCATTGACTACACTTTAGTCTATACTTTAGCCTTTGACTATGTGGATCACAACAAAATGTGACAAATCGTCAAAGAAATGGGAGTACCAGATTATCTTACTCATCTCCTGAGGAACCTGTATGTAGATCAAGAAGCAAGTTAGAACCAGAAATGGAACTGTTTGGTTTAAGATTGGAAAAAGAGTACAACAAGGCTGTATATTGTCTGTCACCTTATTTATTTCACTTATACGCAGAGTATATTGTGTGAAATGCCAGGCTGTGTGAATCAAAAGCTGGAATGAAGGTGGCTGGGAGAAACATCAACAATCTTACATATGCAGATGATACTACTCTGATGGCAGAAAGTGAAGAAGAATTAAGAAACCTCTTAATGAAGGTAAAAGAGGAGAGTGGCAAAGCTGGCTTGAAGCTTAAGAAAAAAATCCCCAAGGACTTGGCAACTGGTCCCATCACTTCCTGGCAAATAGAGGGAGAAGAAATGGAAACAGTGTCAGATTTTATATTCTTGGCCTCAAAGATCACAGCAGATGACAACTGCATCCATGAAATAAAAGGACTCTTGCTCCTTGGAAGGAAAGTTATGATGAATCTGGACAGCATACTGAAAAGCAGGGACATCATCCTGCTGACAGGGTCCATATGGTCAAAGCTATGATTTTCCCAATAGAAATGTGTGGGTGTGAGAGTTGGCCTATAAGGAAAGCTGAGTGCCACAGAATCTGTGCTTTTGAATTGTGATGCTGCAGAAGACTTTTGAGAGTCCCTTGGACAGCAAGGAGATCAAATCAGTCCATACTTAAAGAAATTAATTCAGGCTATTCATTGGAAGGTCAAATACTGAAAGTGAAGCTTAACTACTTTGGCCACATAATGAGAAGATAGGACTTATTGGAAAAGACCCTGATGTTAGGAAAGATTGAAGGCAAAAGGAAAAGGGAATGGCAGAGGATGAAATGGATAGACAGTATCATGGAAACAATGAACATGAACTTGGACAGATTTTGAGTGATAATAGAGGATAGAAGAGTGTTGTGCTATGGTCCATGGGGTCAGGAAGAGTAAGACATGGAAACAACAACAGTCTCAATTTTCCCACAATTCCCCCTTGTCATTTTCTCCTTACATCATTTTAACCAATCTGATTGGGGTGTGATGGTATCTCAAAGTTGTTTTAATTTGCATCTGCCTAATAAATAATAACTTAGAGCATTTTTCATATAATTGTATATAGCTTTGATTTCTTATTCTAAAAACTGCCTGTTGATATCCTTTGGCCATTTATCAATTGGAGAATTTATAATTTTATATTTATAAATTTATAAATTTATCAATTTATCAATTGGAGAATAACATATTCTTAGAAATTTGACAAAGTTCTCTATATACTTAAGAAATAAGCCCTTTGTCTGAGAAACTGTCTATAAATTTTTTTTCCCTGAATTTTCTGCTTTCCTTCTAATCTTGGCTTTTTTTTCTACAAAGCCTTTTTAACTAAATGTAATCAAAATAAGCCATTTTACATCCCACAATGCTCTCTATCTCTTGTTTATTCATAAATTCTTCTTCTATCCACAAACTTAATAGGTAGTATGTTCCATGTTCTTTTAATTTATTTGCGATATCTCCTTTTATGTCTAGGTCATTTATCCATTTTGGTAAATAGTATAAGATATTGTTTTATACCTAGTTTCTTCCAGACTGCTTTCCCCACAATTTTTACCAAATAGTGAATTCTTATCCCCAAAGTTTAAATCTTAACATTTATCAAACACAAGGTTACTGTAATCATTTACTACTATGTATTGTATATTAACTCTATTCCACTAATCTGCCATTCTCCAGCACTAGATAATTTTGATAATTACTGTTTTATAATACGGCATAAGGTCTGGTACTGCTAGACCTCCTTCCTCTACATTTTTGTCATTAATTCTTAAATTATTCTTGACCTTTTGTTCTTCCAAACAAATTTTATTATTTTTTCCTAGCTCAATGCAATATTTTTTGCTTATTTTATTGGTATGGTACTGAATAAGTAGATTAAGTAGAACTGTCATATTTATTATATTGATTCTGCCTACCCATGAACAATTGTTCATGAAATTAATATTTCTCCAATTATTTAAATCTAACTTTATTTGTATAAAAAGTGTTTTATAATTGTGTTCATATAGTTCCTGGTTTTGTCTGGGCAGGCATATTCCCAACTATTTTTTTTATAGTCTATGGTTATTTTAAATTCATTATCTCTTACTATCTCTTCTTGCAAGACTTTGTTGATGATATATAGAAATACTGATTATTTACGTGGGTTTATTTTATATCCTGCTACTTTGCTAAAATTATTGTTTCAATTAACTTTTTAGTTGGATCTCTAGGATTTTTCAAGTATACCATCATATCATCTGCAAAAAGAGATAGTTTTATTACCTCATTGCCCATTCTGATTCCTTCAATTTCTTTTTCTTCTCCTATTGCTATTGCTAGCATTTCTAGTACAATATGGAATTGTACTGTTGATAATGGGCATCCTTGTTTCACTTCTGATCTTATTGAAAAGGTTTCTTGCTTATCCGTATTACAATACTTGCTGATGGTTTATGGTAGATGCTTCTTATCATTTTAAGGAAAAATCCATTTCTACCTATGCTTTCAAGTGTTTTTTTAATAGGACTGTGTTGTATTTTGTCAAAAAAATTTCTGCATCTATTGATGTAATTATAAGATTTTTGCTGCTTTTGTTACTGATAGAATTAATTATGTTAATAGTTTTCCTCATATTGAGCCAGCCCTGCATTCCTGGTATAAATCCCACTTGGTCACAATGTATAATCTCTGTGATATATTGTTTTAGCCTCCTAGCTAGAGTTTTATGTAGAATTTTTGCATCAATGTTCATTAGTGAAGCTGGTCTATAATTTTTCTTCTCTGTTTTTGCTCTTTCTGATTTAGGTGTCAGTACCACATTTGTTTCATAAAAGGAGTTTGGTAGGACTTTTTTGCCTATCATTCCAAATAATTTATTTAATATTGGAATTAGTTCATTTTTAAATGTTTCATAGAATTCTCTTGTAAATCCATCTGGTCCTGATGCTTTTTTTCTTAGAAAGATCATTTATAGCCTGTTCAATTTCTTTTTCTAAAATAGGCTTATTTAGATATTCTATTTCCTCTTCTGCTAACCTGGACAGTTTACATTTTTGTGAGCATTCTTCCATTTCACTTAAATTGTTAAACTTATTGGTGCATAATTGAACAAAATAACTCCTAATAATTGCTTTAATGTATCTTCATTGGTGGTATATTTACCCTTTTCATTTTCATACTAGTGATTTGGTTTTCTTCTTTCTTTTTAATCTATTAATCAATGGTTTATTTTTATTGTTTTTCCCCATAAAACCAACTCCTAGTTTTACTAATTAATTCAGTGTTTTTCTTACCTTCAATTTTATTAATCTCACTCTTAATTTTTAAGATTTCCAATTTGTTGTTTAATTGGGGATTTTTAATTTTTTCTTTTTCTAGTTTTTTTTTAAAAATTGCCTACCCAACTGATCTGCTCTTTATTTTATTGATGCAAGCATTTACACATTAATGTTCCTCTGATTACTGCTTTTGCTGCATCCCATAAGTTTTGTCATGTTGTCTCATCATTCTCTTTGATAAAATTATTTATTGTTTCTATGACTTGTTCTTTAACCCCCTCATTCTTTAAGATTAAGTTATTTAGTCTCCAAATAATTTTTACTCTGTGTTTCCATGGTCTTTTATTAAATGTAATTTCTACTTCATTATCATCTGAAAAGGCTGCATTTAATATTTATGCTTCTCTGCATTTAACTATAAAGTTTTTATGCCCTAATATATGGTCAATTTTTTAAAGGTACCATATACCACTGAAGAAAAGGTATATTCCTTTCTATTCCCATTCAATTTTTCTCCAGATGTCTATCATATCTAATTTATGTAAGATTCTATTAATCTCCTTGACTTCTTTCTTATTTATTTCTTGGTACCTTTATCTAGTTCTGAGAGGGGAAGGTTGCAGTCCCCCACTATTATAGCTTTGCTATCTGTAAGTCATTTACCTTTTCCTTTAAAAAATTTGGATTCCATAGCATCTGATGTGCAGATACACACACACACACACACACACACACATATTTATATAGATATAGCTTCACTCTCTATAGTATCTTTTAACATAATGTAGTTTCCCTGTTTATCTTTTTTAATTAAATGTTTTATTTTAACTTTGCATGAGATCATAATTGCTACCCCTACTTTTTCTTTTTCTACTTCAGCTGAAGCCTAACAAATTCTACTTCAGCCTTTTATTTTACTCTCTCTCTCTCCATATATATATATGTATATACATGCATACACACACACATACATATATATCACATTTTTAAATGTGTTTCTTGTAAACAATATATTGTCAGGTTCTGCTTTCTGATCCATTCTGCTATATGTTCCCATTTTACTGGTGAGTTTGACCCTTCACATTCAAGTTACAATTACTAGTTGTATATTTTCCTCCATCCTATTTTCCTCATTGTTTTTCTTTTTTTCTTTCCCTCTCTCTATTTTTATCCTGTCCCTCCTCAGAAATCTAATTTTCTTCAGATCACTGCCTCCTTAATCCACATGCCCTTCTAAGAGTTTCTCCCTTATCCTATCTTCTTGTCCTATTTCTCTGTAAATTAAGACTTTTATACCCTACTAGATGTATACATTATTCCTTCTTTAACCCAATTCCAATGAGAATAAGATACTCATACTATCTACCCTTCACCTCCTTCTCTCCTCCACTGTAATGGTTCTTCAATTTATGCCTCTTTTGTTTGAGTCTATTTGCTCTATTTTACCTCTCTTGACTCAATTATTTTAGGATATTCCCATTATACTAAACTCAGTCCCAAGCCTTATATCTATGGGGTGTATGGGGTATTCAGGGAAGAATAGCACCTGTGGGTGTGAGGGCTCACCAAGCCCTTTTCAGGGGCTGTTCATCCACCTTTGGTATCCACCTCTCACTCAACTTTTACCTGTGGTTCCAAGAAACTATAGCATGCACAGTGGCCACAACCCAGTAAAACTATCTCGACAGATGGGCTAAACCAGGTAGAGGGTAACCAACAGGCCTCCGACCTTGTGAGTTGGGGGATATCTACCCCAAGCATGTGAAGGCTTTCTCCATCAGAGCGGCCAGCTGAGAACAATTTGTTCCAAATGAGCCACGAAGGTGGCTGAAGCAGGTGCTATGGAGCACTTAGAGCTTGGTCAGACATTGAAGATGCCACGGTCATCCACTGCTTCCTGGGCCATCGCCAGTCATTCTTACTTTTGTCTTGCTACTGGATTTTGATGGACCTAGAAGTGAGAGTGAGGCTGACAACTTTGTGCAATTCTGCCTCACTTAAATACAATTCACTCACAAGTCAAGGAATCACCCTGTGATGTCATTGCCCTCTACAAAAACAAAGGACAAGCAATAATGTATTAGGTGACACTGCAACCAATCTGATGTCTTGGGTACAGAGAATACCAAAGAGATGGTCACAAACAACAACAGAAGAATCCAGGGAAGCCAGTAAACAGAGATGATGAAAGAGAATATTTCAGGCGGGGGATGGAGCAGGGGAAGAGGGCAGCCAGAGAAAATTCCTAGAGCCAAAATATAGAGTGTATCTTCTTCACGGAACAGCAAGGACACTGGTGTCATTGGATCAAAGAGTGCAGGTGGGAAGGGAAAGTGTAAGGTATAAGACTGAAAAGGTGTGTATGGTACAAGGTGGGTGGGGAATGGGTTATGGGTTTGAGGACTTTGTATCTGATCCTGGAGGTGATAGAAAGCCACTGGAGTATATTGACTATGAGGATAACATGTTCTGACTGCCAAGGGGAATCCAAGCTCCTAGAGTATTGCTATAGACAGGTGATCTTCATGGTCCCCGAGTATGAAAATGGAATACACCAGAACTTCATGGGAATGCTTCTCTAGCAGCCTCGTCTATTTCTCTTCCAAGGGTAGTTCCAAACCACAGGTGCCACTATGACTGTAAGGAGCCATATAAGTTAACAAGTCAACAAGTATTTATTAAGCACCTACTATATGCCAGACATGTTAATTAATGAAGATAAAAAGAAAGGTAAAAGATAATACCAGCTCTCAAGGAGTTTACAATCTAATGGGAGAGACAACATGCAAACAATTATAAGTGAATAAGATATAAACATAAAAAATTGAATAAATTTTGGATTGGAGAAATCTTAGAGGAAAGGCACTAAAATTATGGAGGACCAGAAAAAGCTTCTTGCAAAAGGAAGACTTTGTCTGAGACTCGAAGGAAATCAGGGAAGCTGAGAGATAGAGATGAAGAGAAAGAGAATTCTAGGTATGGGGGTGGGGGTGGGGGGAGGCCAGTGAAAATGCAAAGTTGAGAGATGCAGTGTCTGATTTGAGAAAGAAGAGGTAAATATCACTGGGTCTCTGAGTCCATGGAAGGAATTAAGGTATAAGAAGACTGGAAAGATATGAAGGGACCAGGTTATGAAGCCAAACAGAAGATTTTATGTTAGCTCCTGGATGTAATGGGGAGCCACTGGAGTTTATTAAATAGGAGGGTGTCATGATCAGAGTTGTGTTTTAGAACTGTTTTTCCCTGAGATAAAGACAAGATACACAAGAGACGGAGAATAATGTCAATTGCTTATGGGTTGGTAAGAACCCTTTATTTTTCTTCATTTCTTATGGGGTGAAAAAAGGCTGTCCTTTTCCTTATATGCCTTGTTACCTTGAGTGCTTGCGTAGAATCCTCTGACCATTTTTTTACTACATCTGTGGAGTCCTAGATGGTGTCTATATTTTGATGTTCCCAGAAAAAATCTCTGGGTGAGGACAAAAATGGACAAAGAAATATGATTTGGGGAGCTGTACCCAAGATTAGGTCCAATCCATGTAAGCCTAATGGTAAGCTAGGTGGTACAGGGGATAGTGCACTGGGCCGGGAGTCAGGAAGACATGAGTTCAAATCCACTCTCAGGGACTAGCTATGTGACCATGGACAAGTCAATTAACCCTGTTTGCCTCAGTTTCCTATCTATAAAATGAGCTGGAGAAAGAACAACTTTAGTTTCTTTGTCAAGAAAACCCCTAATGGAATCATAAAGACTCGGACACAACTGAAATGACTGGACAACAGCGACATACAAGCCCAGAGGCCCATGGGTTACACGTTGTATGTCCTATTCATCTCCATTCCTGTGCTCAGCCAGTTTTCATACGTAAGAAAGCATCTGTCCCCAGGGATCCCACAGTCTAAAGAGAAGAAAAAGCCCCTGGTTCTTGGGTGGGGGCGGGGGTCATGGTCTGAAGGGTCCTTGCCCTCAGGGAGTCTGCAGTCTGAGGACACAGAGCTTCTCTTTTCCTGCCCCTTGAGATTGCTGCTAATGAATTCCAGCTAAAGAGCACCAGATGTTTGAGCCTGTTTGTTCTTGCTGGGGTCTTTCTTTCTGCTCAATGAGAGTGATTGTCCCAGTGTTCTGATCCTTACATCCTAATTCTATGTTCTAATTCTCGAATTCTATTTTTACATTCTGATTCTTGCATTCCATTTGTTACATTTGTATACTTGCATCCGAATTCAACATTCTCATACTTTGTTTCTATTTCTTATGGTGTAATTCCCATTTTCAAATCCTTATGTTCTGATTCCTTCCAGCTGCGGTGATAACCAATTTTCTGGCTCCAGTGACTCTGTGTGTGTGTGTGTGTGTGTGTGTGTGTGTGTGTGTGTGTGTGTGTGTGTGTGTTGGAGAGGAGGAAGAGAAGAACAGCTGAAAGGGTGGAGGAAGAGAACAGCCTCCCAGGGAGTTTCATGACTACTTTCCTTGTTCCAAAGGCCCCTGCCCCCTTCCCCAGTCACAAGTAGCTTTTGTGATGGAGGCTTTCGGCTTTTGAGGACAGAAACAGAAGGAGAGGTCTGGATTTACTGAGAATGCCAGCAGCCAAAACTATCCGTCAGATGCAGGGTTGGAGCAGACCAGGAAACACTACCCTTGGCTGGAGAGCTCAGACTGAAAAATCTCAGGGCACAGGAAGAGGAAGCTAGTGCTACTGGGCCTTCTCCCCTGACAGCAAAACTGGTTTCCCTCATCCATCCGTTGTCAAAGCAGGGTGGCAGAAGTGACAGAGCCCTAGGCTAGAAGTTGGAACATTTGGGTTTTAGGTCCAGCTCTGCACTTGGCTCAATCTATGACCTCAAGGGAGGCATCTCCCCTCCGTGGGCCTCAGCTGGAGAGTTTAGACTCAATGACTTCTAGGGTTCCTTCCAGTTAAAAGATTCTGGGACTAGGTGATGGTGGTGTTATGGGTTTGCTGAGAAAGGGTCATTGCTGGGAGAGAGACCAGAAAGGAGAGAGTTTTCCTAAGTCCATCTGGAAACAATCAGGGCCCACCACCTCCTCCCCATTGCCTGCCCCTTGTTCACCAGGCATCTGGCCAGGGAGAACTCACTAGGATGTAGGCGATGACATTTGGCTCTTTCAAGGTCCTGCTGCATCTTCTTTCATACCATGGCTCACACACAGAAGACCAGGCTGCTGAATAGAATGAAATTACCCAATTTAAGGTTTCTCGGGTGGGAACTGAGTAGGAGAAACCTGCAGATATATCCTTATGCATAGGTGGAGGTATAGTCATTGTAGGGAAAGGGAGTCAACATTTATTAAATGCCTACTGTGTGCTAGGCAGTATGCTAGGCACCATGCAGATATTATCTCATTCGATCCTAACAACAACCTTTGTGAGATAGATGCCATTATTATCCCCATTTTATAGTTGAGGAAACTGAGGCAGACTGAGGTTAAGTAGCTTGCCTAGGGTCAAGGAGCTAGCAAGTATCCAAAACTGGATTTGAATTCAGCTATTCCTGACTCCAAGCCCAGCAATTTATCCACTGTGCCACCTAGCTGAAATGGCAGGACATAGAGAAATCTTATAACACACAATCACAGCTATAAGTGACCTTAGAACAAATTATGTGAAGCTGGGAGGGGACCTCAGAACAAAGAATGTCAGAGCCGAAAGGGATATTAGAAAGCACAATGTCTCAGAGTCACAGAATCTCAGAGCTGGAAAGGACTGTAGCAGCCACCTAGTCCAACCTCCACTCAGAAAAGTAATCCCACCATAACACAACTGACAAGGGACTATCCAACCTTTACCTGAAGACCTCTGATGAAGGGCAGGGGCAGATACATGGTGCAGTGGATAGAGTGCAGGGCCTGAAGTCAGGAAGACTCATCTTTGTAAGTTCAAATCCAGCCTCAGACACTTACAAGCCCTGTTTGCCTCAGTTTCCCCATCTGTAAAATGAACTGGAGAAGGAAATGGCAAACCACTCTGGTATCTCTGCCAAGGAAACCCCAAATGGAGTCACAAAGAGTCGGGCACAACTGAAAAATGACTAAGCAGCAGCAGGGAAAGGAAACTCATCACCAGCCAAGGCAGCCTGTTCCACTGTCGGACAGCTCTATTTGTTAGAAAGTTTTCCGCTTATGTCAAGTCTTGTGTTCAATGTGATAGAAGTTTTTCAGACCTTTTTTCCAATGTGCTTAGAATTCATTCAAGCACAGAGTAGCAGTTTTCATATTTCTAAAGTTATAAATTTGATTCCTACATAGCCACAATTTTTTTCAGGGTAAATTCATCTTTCTTTCCTCACCTACAACAATCTCTAAGAGTTATTTGCCATGGAGAGGTTCAGGTATTCCTTTTTATCCTAGAATAGGAAAAGCACTAGGTTTGAATGTTTGACCCAACCTTGAGTGAAACACTTACCTCTCTGAACCTCAGTTTCCTCAACTGGAAAATGGGAGTTGTATTTTCACAACCTGCTTCAGTCTGGTGGCAGTGAATATTAGCATAGTACAGTGGAAAGAATGTTGGGTTTATAGTTAAAGGACCAAGGTCCAAATTCAACACTGCTACTTACTGCCCATATGACCTTTGATAAGTCACATAACTTCTCTGTGCCTCAGTGTCTTTACTTGTAAATGAAGGAGTTTGAACTAGATGACCTACCTCTAAGGTCCATTTCAGTTACAATTCTGAGGTGCTGGAGCTCCAGGTCTAGATCTGTAGTCTGTGATCTCCCTGAAGCTCCCTCCAAAAGTGTTGGTTGCAACCCAGGAACACTTTCTCACCCCATGCAATTCTTGCTCATGTTCTCCAATGGACTGGATTAATTCATTAAAGTTCTCTACTACTTTTTTTTTTGCTTTTTGGCAGGGCAATTAGGGTTAAGTGACTTGCCCAAGGTCACACAGCTAGCACGTGTCAAGTGTCTGAGGTCAAATTTGAACTCAGGTCCTCCTGATTCCAGGGCCGGTGGTCTACTCACTGCGCCACCTAGCTGCCCTCTCTACTACTTTTCACATACAGGGAGTGCAACCCTTGACTCAGCAAGGAAAGGACCCTGAACATTTCAAGACTTCTTAACTGTAGAATGCAGGCCTTGGACTAAATGGTCTCAGAGGTCCCTTCTAGCTTTAAATTGATGAAACTAAAAAGCTAAAAAAGAGAACTCTTGTTAAAATAATTACTTTATGGGCCTAGCTTATTAGTAAGGAGGCAGCAGTGATTTGAAAGATTATCCAATAGAATTAAAATAAACCTGGGGGAAGGTATGCTGGTACAATGACATGCCACAATCTAACACAACATAACAAATATTTGTGAAGGATCTATACAGTGTAGAATGCTGCACTAGGAACGAAGGGAGATACAGTTTAGATAAAATGGGAGCGTCTTAACTCTTAGGAGCTTATAGCCTAATAGGACAAGATACAGACATAGCTCACTACACGATATCACGTAAGTGAGGGGTAAAACAAAAGCATAATGAGAAGTGGATTTGATTATTAAATCACTTTCTTTTCTGAGCGATGTGCAAGATAATTCAAGTTCAGAGTCATTTTCCTTAACTAAAGCCATGAAATGGATACAAGTGGGCTGTGTGTGTTTTCCAACTGGTCCTAATACTTCGAGAGTTAGCAAGGGTATTAAATAAAGGGCCAGCCTTGGAGTCAGGAAGTCAGGTTCACATAGTGCCTCTGACTCATTCTAGCTGTGTGACCCTGAGCAAATCACTCATCCTCCCAGTGCCTCCGGCAGCTCTCAAAGTCTAAAAACTGTGGAGAAGTGGCTCATCTGCACTGGCAGAGGGAGTTTCCTCAACAAAAATTCCCCCTACACCAGTGGACCAAAAGCAAAGAAGCTAAAACTTTGCATCAGCAGTGAAACAGCCAGAATGACATTGATCTAGCCTTGAAGGTTTGATTTTTTTCAATAGTGCAACTGGTTAACTGAGTCAATTAGAGAACAAGGACAGGGTCACAGATCCAAATCTCTGTGTAAGCTAGTTCAGTATTGCCCTGGCCCATAGCCACGTGCTATGGATGTAATCCCAGGCTGCAGCCTGGCTAATGCAAGTCCTTGGTCACAAGGGCATCCAGATGACAGATTGGTGCAATCCCATTCCCATTTTTGGCAAAGCAAATCAAGGGCACCAAAAATGAGACTATCAAGAACACCATCTTATCTTATTTCTTTTCTTTTTTTCCCAAGTTCCACATTTTTTTCAAAGGTAACTTTTCTCCTTATTCAAAAAATGTTTTTATCCAACTGAACTTTGAAATTTGTTTAAAATGTAAGTGAAAGACTTCGGGTCATATGACCAACAAAATAGAGGACCAAGACATTTTCTTTAGTTCTTACTGCCTCTCCAAGTCTCTCTAAAATAGGGATTATTCACAAGAGAGAATGCTTTTTTAGCCGTCTCCATGGTCTAAGGTACTAAGAACCCTAATGAAATAAAAAAACTTGATGATCAGAAGGCTAATGTTAATCTTTAAATTTAAAAAATTCACTTAGCACCCTCTTCCCCACCACCCACCACATTTTGGTAGGGCTGCATAAGTTAACACTGCAGCTTGCAACAGAACTCAACTCCCCACCCCTGCTCCCACTCCCCACAGAAAATCAAAAGACAGGAGCTTGTCCTGATTTGCTGGGACAGTAGTATGACTGCATTCTGTGCTGCAACAGAGCTCAGCCAGAGAACCAAAGGATGGGGGAACTGGGACAGGATACACGTGTGTGGCTGTGTGGTACTCCACTAAAAAGCCAGCTTCTACCTGGGGCCAGATCTGTCCCTCTGGAAGTCACTTAGTGCAGAAACTGAAGCTGTTGGAATGAGAATTGTTGTGTTGGGGGAGGCTAAGGTGGCTTTGAGGCCCAGCATGCAAGGAAATTATCATCAAAGGGAAAGCAGTCAGAAATTAAGCAATAGGGGAATATTAGGGAGCAATTTACACCAAAAAGACTGAGGAGGCATAGACTCAAGAAGGAGATTTCATGGCAAATGGGAGAAAATAACCCTGTGAGGGGGGAACAAAGACAAATAATAAGCTGCATAATCAGGGATGCAGGAAAGTCCCTATAGGAAATAGTATTTCTAAAAGTGACATAAAACAGAAAAAGGGGCACAGGAGGTAAGATCTACAAGGCAATAACATTAAAACTATTTGGAAGAGGGAATCCAAAATAGGTCCCTTAGAAGCTTTAATTGCATGAAGAATAGAGACTAAAGGGGACTAAAAAAAAGTCTTAAGGCCATGAATCAAAAAGTAGACATCTAGACAGACAGCAACAACACAGAAATGTAAAATAAATAATAAAAATAATGGAGGAAAGAAATTATTTTTAGGAATAGGCACAAAAATGAACATTTAAAAATTAATGAACAAAACAAATTAATAGGGAGGAAAGAAAGGGAGGTTTAACTTGACTACTTAACTGAGAAGAGGAAAGAGGGGAAGAATTAAAACAATGCAATAAAAAGAAAATTCTGAAACTAGAGAAATTCAACAAATGTAGGAGGACTTTAGGGTGAAGGGGGAAAAAGCTATTGGGAATAGAGTTGTCTTAAAGTAGATTAACCTAAAATAACTGAAGAGTCAAAATGCCATGTTTACAGATAAAGAAGGGGGAAATACTAATTTGAAAAAAAATTGGAGACAAATGGAGGAAAATATCAACTTAACTTTAAATGTGAATAGATTAAATCCATTAAAATGAAAAAAAAAACATCAACAGATTGGCAAAGAAAACAAAATCCCACAATCTGTTGTTTACAACAAACACCACTAAAACAACAAATACATAAAAAGAGTAAACATGAAAGACTGAAAAAATTTACCATGAAGCAGGTGAATAAAAAAAATCCAAAAGCAGTTGCAATCATGCTATCAAACAAAACAAAAACAAACATTCATAATATAAAAAGGGATAAAAAGGGATGTTGAAAGAAACCGTAAGCAATAAACTAATATTGATATTAAACTTATATGTTACAAATACCACCACATCCAAATTCATGAAGGAAAAATTGACCAAACTACAAGATGATTTAGACGATAATATAGCAATGGCAAGAAATTTCAATGGCCCTTTCTCCATTTTTAGAGAAGACTAATAGGAAGAGAAATAAAAGAGAAATGAATAAAATAGACTTGAATAAATTGATGAAGAAATTAGGGCTAAAATACTTATGGTGTCTCCTAAATGAGACTAATATAGAATATGCATACTTATCAGTACCATATAGAACTTTGAAAAAAACTGACCATGTATTAGACACAGAGATATTGCAAATAAATGTAAAAAGGAAGAAATAGTAAGCATATACTTTACAGACCATAACACAATAAACTAGTAATCAATTCAGGGAACACCCAAAAAAGATACAGGCCAAAATGGGGATTTAACAAAGAATCCTAAATAATAACAAAGAACAAATCATAGAAACAATAATTATTTTTTAAAAATAATGATAATAAAACATCATGCCAAAATTTTGGTGGTGTGGTTAATTCAGTCCTTGGGGAAAATCATATATTTATAAACATATATTAACAAAATATAAAAAAGGAGGATTAGGGAATGGAATATGCATTTTAAAGACAGTCAACCAATAAACAAACCTAAAATAAGCAGAAAGAAGGAAAAGTTAAAAATTGGAGAGGAATAGAAAATTGGAATTTCTATTCTATATAGAAAATTTTGGAAACCAAAAAAGCCTACAGAAATATAAATACAATGAAAAGCTAGTTCTTTGAAAATACTAATAAAATTGAAAAACCTTTAGTTAATCTGATTAAAAAGAAGGTGAAAAATCAAGTCAATAAAGTAGCAAATTAACAAGGTGAAAAAAAGTCTCTGTGCAACCAGAAGAAATAAAAAGAATTATCAGGACTTATAATGTACAGTTTTATGCTAATAAAACTGAGAACACAGAAGAAATAGAGGAATGCCTTCAAAAATATAAATATCCAAACTAATAGAAGACCAAATTGACATCTTAAATAATTCATCTTCAGAAAAGGAAATAGAACTAACTATAAAGGAACCAACAAAGAAATAAACATTCAGTCTTAATGTATATTTATCAAATTTTTAAATTTTATTTTCTATTTTTGGCATCAAACAAGCATT
Source organism: Trichosurus vulpecula (assembly GCF_011100635.1). NCBI lineage: Eukaryota > Metazoa > Chordata > Mammalia > Diprotodontia > Phalangeridae > Trichosurus > Trichosurus vulpecula. Next base: position 119,642,828 of record NC_050574.1, on the reverse strand, counting down.
TCCATAGTATAATAATAAAAAGTAGAGTAATAGTATAGTAATAAAGTATAGTAATAAAATAGTATAGTAATAAAAAAGTGATTGCACATGAAATTGCAAATCTGCTATGTATAACTTGCTATTCCTTTTAAATATAACAACGGTTATCATGTAAATTTCTTTTTTCTTTTTTTTCTTCCCTCCCCCCACCCACACTATATATATATATATATATATATACACACACATACACACACATATATATATACATACATATGTATATATATGTAAAATTATTCTATACATATTTATACTCATCAGTTCTTTTTCTGGATGCAGATAGTATGTTCCTTCATTTGTCCTTTAGGTGGTTAATTTGGATATTTATAATAGTCGAAATAACCTATTCACTCAAAGTCATTTTTAAAACAATGTTGTTGTTGTTACTGTATACAATCTTCTCTTGGTTTTGCTCATTTCACCCTTCATTATTTCATCATTCCATGTTTTTCCAAGCTCATTGAGCTCATCATTTCTCATAGCACATCATAGTCATATGCCATGACTCGTTCAGCTATTCCCCAATTGATAGGCAAACCTGAAGTTTCCAGTTCTTTGCCACCACAAACGGAGTGGCTATGAACATTTTAGACCAACAGGTTCTTTTCTTTTTCCCCTTATCATCTATGGAAATAGACCTAATATTGGTATTGCTGGGTCAAAATATATATAGGTAGTTTAATAACTCTTTGGGCATAATTCCAAATTGTTCTCCAAAACAGTTGGATCAGTTTACTTATTTATTTTATCAAATTTTAAAAGGACAATCATGCCTCACAAATTATTCTCAAACATTGAGACCAACACCTTACACCAAGCAAACTACCATATTTCTTTTATGAGATAAGCCTAATACCTAAAGGAGGGAATGCTAGAGCACAGAAGAACAATAGGTAAATGTCATTAATGAATATCAATTAAAAATTTTTAAATAAAATCCTGTCAAATGGACTACAGTGATTCATCCAAAAAATCATTCACTACAACCAAGTTAGACTTACACTAGGGATTCAATAAATCAACATTAGGAAAAGAATCTACATAATTAGTCATATTAAAAACCAAAAACATCTGAAACCACATGATTATCTCAACTGATGAAGAAAAGTCTGTGGCAAGGAACAACATTTGTTTATACTGAAAACTCTAGAGTACACTCATGGAGAGACTTTTAAAAAATATAAAAACTTTTTATTTGAAACCAAAAGGCAACATCAGATGCAATGTGGATCACTAGAAGTTTTCAGCAAACATGGAAGTAAAGCAAGAATTCCCACTAGCCCCACTATTATTTATATACTTCTGGAAATGCTAGCAATAGCAGCAAGGCAAAAGAAATTAAAGTCATAAAGATAGGTAACATTAAGATAAAACTGTCTTTGCTTGCTGATAATATAATGGTTTATTAGAAAATCCTAGAGAATCACCAAAGATACTAATCAGACAATTAATAATATCAACAACATTGCAGGTTATAAAATAAAACTTTAACTTAAAAAAAGTATTTTTCCATATGATAATGATAAAATAGAAGAGGCAGTAATAGAAAGGGAAATACCATTCCAAATAACTACAAAATGAATAAAGTATCTGGGGATCAATCTATCAAAGAACACAAAAGACTTGTATAAATTTAATTATAATGTGCTCCTTGAAGAAATAAAGTACTAAAATATCTGGAGGAATCTGATCATGATAATAAATACAATAATAATAATAATAATATCATAGTAAAATAATAATAAAGTTAATTTATAATTTTAATACTATACAAAATTATCAAAGGAATACTTTATATCACTTTATAACATAATTACAAAAATTATTTGAGATTAAAGACTTAGACTATCAAAAGAAATAATGAAAGAATTAGGGATGAA